>NC_065590.1:1518421-1822105 GCF_024542745.1 Macaca thibetana thibetana
CTGAAAGCTTAATCTGAAGCAGTTCAAAACCAACCCCCCCATATCTCACGCTGAAATGTGCTCCCCAGTGTTGGAGGTGGGGACCTATGGAAGATGTTTGGGGCATGGGGGTGGATCCCTCATGAATGGCTTGGTGTGTTCTGACCCTGTGGTAATGAGTTAGCCATTAGTTCACACAACTACTGGTTGTTAAAAAAGAGCCTGGCACCTCCCTCTCCTCTCTCTCGCCATGTGATCTTTGCACATGCCAGCTCCTCTTTGCCTTCCAATATGAGTGGAAGCAGCCCGAGGCCCTCACCAATGCAGATGCTGGGGCCATGCTTCCTGTATAGCCTCCAGAACCGTGAGCCAAATACACCTCTTTCTAAAAAGTAAATCACCCAGCCTCAGGTATTCCTTTATAGCAACACAAATGGATCAAGACCAACATCTTGCTTTTATACACATGCTTTCTCATTTATTCCACTCGTGGGGCTTTTCACTGGGTCATCCGCTGTCTTCTGAACTGAACTTTTCCCTGCCAGAGTTTACGCAGAGATTAAGGACGTCACCGATTGAGAAAGTAATGGAAGGAAGAAACATGGCTCTTCTGGATAAATACCGAAGTCAAGAGTTTAGTAGAGTAAGTACAAAGTGGAATGACAGGAAGATGAGGATTTAATTAAGACCCAAACTTAAATGTGATGAAACTAGTAATTCAAAATTTATATTTTTAAGGAGCTAAATGAATTTAGGTTTTACTGTACAGGTTGAGTATCCCTTATTTAAAATGCTTGGGGCCAGATGTATTTTAGATTTCTTTCTTTTTTTTTCTGGATTTTGGAATATTTACATATATATAATGAGGTATCTTGGAGACAAGTCTAAACGTGAAATTCATTTATGTTTCATATACATTCATACGCACAGCATGAAGGTAATTTTATACAACATTTAAAATAATTTTGTGCATGAAGCAAAGTTTTGACTGAAACCTGTTACAAGAAGTCAGGTGTAGAGTTTTCCACTTGTGGTCTCAAAATGTTTCAGATTTGGAAACATTTTGGATTTCAGATATTTGAGTTAGGGATGCTAAACTTGCATATGACATTAAGATTTTGCAGTGTCTTGTTTCTCTTAACCCACTATTGTCTCCCACCACTAGGATCTGAGACACTTTCACATTTTCCCTGGTATTCCTGAATGGACTGCACCATCTTCTTGCGAAAGGCAGCATCTTCTCCTGGTTTTCCCATTTGTTTTTTCCTTGTTCTCCAGGCTCAAACTCTAAGCCATATTCCTGCCTCCTCCATCCACCCTCTTTCCCCATGCTTGTTTCAGTCTGTATGGCCGCTTTAGGATATAAGCACAGTTCAAATGATTCGCCTGCAATGCCTCTTGCCTATGTTCCCTCTCCATCATTTGTTCCTTCATCTATACATTATGCACTACGTGCCTGCTATTGGGAAGAAATGATCTCTCATCAATTTCCTAGAGGATCTCAGACTCTCACTGGGGAGGCCAGCTTATAAGGAAATATTTATAGCACAATACGAGGCTTGCAACAAGAGGTGTAATTTCAGAGTATTCTAGGATCACACATGAAACAACCAGTATTGTCTGGAGGAGTCAAGAAATCTTCAGGGAGGAGATGACAATGGAATTGAATCTTGAAAGACATGGAGTTCTTTGAAGGGAGGAGAGGAGAAAGGGCATTCGAGGCAGAGAAACAATAAAGGCTTGGAGGTATGAAGGGACTTTACTGTCTCTGCCACAGCCACAGGCTCAAACCTCCCCTTGGCACTTTTCCCCTGGACTCCGGCCAGTCTGTGGGTTGGCCTCCAGGCACTCTATTGTTACTTTCATCTGTGTCCTCTACCTCTTTCTGCAGAGAGCCAGTCTTTAAAGCTCAGCTCTGATGATGTCAAGCCTCTACTCAAAAACTTCATATTCCCATGAACTTAAGTGCATTTAAGTTTTTTCCCAACATACCATTCCATTTTCCCTCTTAAAACTTTTCTCCATTCTTGCCAAACTGGACAACTCACTACTGTCTGAACCCATTTCAGACTTTACTGCCTCTGCATCCCTGTTGAGCTTGCGCCCTGGCCCTGGATTCACATCTCCGCCACCCCCTCTCCATCTCTGTCGGAAGAAATTCGAAGCTGGCTCCCACGGCCCCTGCATCAGCGAGATGTGTGTTTCCCTCACAGCACTTTATTTTGACTCCTCTTAGGGCAACTTCTGCTCTGAATTGTGGGTCCAATTTCCTTTCTAGATAGAAAACTTTTTGAGGAAAAGGACTGTATCTCTTTATATCTTCTAAAGAACCTGGTATAATGTCTTTAAGATAAATGACTAATAAAGAATAACTGACTTTACTGTAAGATTCCAGGAACACAGAGCTAAGGGCAAAGGCAAAAAACGAGCAATAGAAAAATGTGTGTACGAATGGTCTTACTGGAAAGGAAGGTGGAAGAACCATGTGCTTAGGGAAGCAGGTCAGTGAGCCTACAGCAATCACAGCCTTCACAGGGATTGTCAGGATCTGTGGAGTCAAGAAGATGATGATAAGTAAGTATTTAAGACTTAGCCTGATCTTGATAACTACTGCATTATATTTTGGGGTTATCCTAATTTTGGGACTAATATTGACAATAACCAGTTCCAAACCAATATTAAAATCACCCATAGATACTGTTTAATCTGTGCAATGTATTCCATAAAAAGTAACCAAACATTTGCACGGATTTCTCAGCGATTTACTGAAAACATGTAAAAAAGACCAAAAAATGGGGAAGCAATGAAGACAGGTTTTTTAAAATACAAATAATCTATAATTATTTTAAAAAAGAAAGTCAAACTGTATTCCTAAAACAATGTATGTAAAATCCAGCATATCTAGAGTTATATAGCTCTCTAGTTTTTTGATATAGAAATAGACATCAACCTTATTTTTAAAAATGCACTGAACATTCTAGAGTTAGAATCCCATCCCATACTGTTAGTAACTCTCAAAGCTACTTCTCTAGGGTATTTTTCTTAATTCTTATTTTCACCCATATTAACAAAATTTATCTGAATTCTGAAATGTACTTATTTCCGTCATGAGTGATAACCATGAATTCCTCACCTGACTTACTCTCAACAAATCATTTATTATTATTATTATTATTATTTTTGAGACGGAGTCTCGCTCTGTTGCCCAGGCTGGAGTGCAGTGGCCGGATCTCAGCTCACTGCAAGCTCCGCCTCCCGGGTTTACGCCATTCTCCTACCTCAGCCTCCCGAGTTAGCTGGGACTACAGGCGCCGCCGCCACCTCGCCCGGCTAGTTTTTTTGTATTTTTTAGTAGAGACGGGGTTTCACCGTATTAGCCAGGATAGTCTCGATCTCCTGACCTCGTGATCCACCCGCCTCGGCCTCCCAAAGTGCTGGGATTACAGGCTTGAGCCACCGTGCCCGGCCAAATCATTTATTATTAAATGGCCAATTCTGTTTATTTTATAATTACATTTTTTTTTTCACGTGGGAGTTGTGCACACTGAAAACACCTATGAGAGCAAAGGTGGCAACTTGCTGAATTTAGCAGTGCTTGACTTTCCTAAGAGCTTTTAAATATAAAATTAAAAACATTTAGGTTTGGCAGAAATATATCCATTCAAAATCTTACTGAATGCAAAATAAGCTCCACAGAGAGTATTTTAATTAAAAGCTTAGTAACCTTTAGTCCCTTGACTTTGAATGACTCATGAAAATATAAACGTGAGCACTCAGATTAAGACATGATCTCCTGATTTTATCCTCCTTTTCAGAAATGTTAGACCCTGACTGCTCTTTATGATTGTAGGAACAATCAGAGATATCTAACTCAGGACCTCAGTCGGGGTCTGTGTAATGATATAACCATCTGTTTAAGCAGGTTTCTAACAAAGCAATTCTAAACGTGCTAAAGGCATTTTTCTGAAGTTGCTTTTTTAGGTTAGGAAGGTTGGGTTTTATCATAAAACTACGAGCCTAGCCGGGCACAGTGGCTCATGCCTGTAATCCCAGCACTTTGGGAGGCTGAGGCGGGCAGATCATCACAAGGTCAGGAGATCGAGACCATCCTGGCTAACACGGTGAAACCCCGTCTCTACTAAAAATACAAAAAAATTAGCCGGACGTGGTGGCGGGCACCTGTAGCCCCAGCTACTCGGGAGGCTGAGGCAGGAGAATGGCGTGAACCTGGGAGGCGGAGCTTGCAGTGAGCTGAGATCCGGCCACTGCACTCCTGCCTGGGCGACAGAGCGAGACTCCATCTCTGGGGAAAAAAAAAACAACAAAACAAAGAACTACAAGCCTATAAACACCAATCTTCTATAAGCTATTCTAGAAAGCTCAGTTTTTAAGGTAGGAAACTGGTAAACTGTAACTTTATGAGTAAACTTAATTCTTTGTTTTCATACAGACAAGAAAGGACTTATTCAGAAAAACCCCACTGCCACGAATCCCCAAAGTCCTTACCTCATAGTCTGTTGTGATCTGGATGGCTCCATCATGAATCCCCTCTAATTTTTTTGCAGTAAGTTTGACTCTGAAGACTGCAAAATAGCCTGAAGCTAACGTTACCTGTAGATGGTAGAAATGGTATCATTCATTAGCCTTGTTAGTTGAAGCTTCCTATTAAAATGGAAATGAAGGGCCTAGTGATAAAATGACTTACAAATCCTAACATATACCAGCATGACACTGAATTACTGTATCACTGTGTACAAATCTCTCAAAATAACATCCTTTGACAGTTCTCTACGACCCCTGTTCCATGGGCCAGTGAAAAAGCTGGTTCCTGAAGGAGGGAGGGGTGTGGAACTCTTGCTAATAAAGCTCCTCACTCTTCACCCGTGGACCTGTACGGCCAAAGAGGCTGGAGCAGGGGGACACGGCCTTCCCCCAACCTTTCAGGCACGCTGGAGCCACAAGTGTATACACAGGTGGCTCTGCTTCAAGCTGTGGCTGTCACTCTGTAATGTTAATATTCGTATCTTCAGGGCAGCTGAGGTCGGATATAACAAAACACCAGACCTATGGCATTCCACGGAAACGTGTTTGGCAGCACTCTCTGTGTGTAAGGACATTTGCTTTTCCTTTCGTAAAACTGCCCCAAGAAGTTCTATTCTAACCTGCAGATGAGATATCCGGTGCTCCTTCTCACAGAAGGTGATTCTCATCCTTTTCCCAGCAAGTATAAACTCCAAGTTCCCCTTTCAGTACTGGTGAGTGCTGAAACTAATGTATTTGTTTTCTATCGTTCAGTGCTCTCTTACAACCAACTGTAACATGCTTATTAGACAGGTAACAATATGTGGGCAGACTCGCAGTGATCAAACAATGTCTGCCTCAATGATACTGAGGCAGTATCTGGACAGACGTATTATTGTGTAATTGAAAATATTTTCTACCAATGTTCAAGGCCATCTCTTTTTCCCAGTAAACTCGATGAACACAAGGTTAGTTTAGTATCCATGGGGATTTCTCCTGTAATGACACTTGCGTTACAAAAAGATAATTTAAAATTTGTGTCTTATAGAACTTTTTATGACAAGGCAGAATTAAACCCCTTTGGGTTTCAGTGCCCTCATCATAAAAAGAGGGGGTTGAATTACATTACCTATAAGGTCCTTTTAATAGCAAGTAACCAATACTATCATGAACTGCATAAAAATAATGGTGATGTATGTAACACAGCAATGACCTCCCGCTTGCAGTTTAGACAGCATCTTACTTTAAGGAGACAGTAAGAAAGTTTACTTACCGATGACTGGTCTGATAAAGAGGATTTTTCAAACTCTGGCAGGCTTGAAATTATTGTAGTTCTATTGCCTCTTTCCATAGCTACAAGTTCTATTGATAAACCATCTCCTATGATATGCCAACTTTTTATAGCCAACTTTAAAAAAAGATATGAAAATGATTATCACAACACAAACATAAAATCCTTAAATGCGATTTAGAATAAAAACAGGTTTTTACCTCAATTGGATTGCTGTTTATAATTGCAAATAAAATATTACTTGCTTCTGTAGCGCTCAGTACTCCAAAATCTATGAAACGCTCCTCTATTTTGGGGGGCAATACAAAGTACTGGAGAGAGATAAAAGAACCAGATTAAACAAAAAGTCACACTGATGTAACAATATTATGAAGAGAAAGTAACTATATTACAGATGTATTAAAGTTCACCAAAAATTAGCTGGGCATGGTGGTGTGCGCCTATAATCCCAGCTACTCGGAAGGCTGGGCTGAGGCAGGAGAATCGCTTAAACCCAGGAGCCGAGATTACACCACTGTACTCCAGCCTGGGCAACAGAGCGAGACTCGGTATCAAAAAAAAAAAAAGATGTATTAAAGTTCCTATGCTTTCCTATGCTTTATGTATATATGCATAAAACCACACAGTTATACAACATAGTTGAGGGCTTTGTATGAAAAAAGTCTTTTGAGTAATCAGAAATGAAAACAGCCATGGCTTCTGCTGAGCCGCTATTCCTCCTCTGAGGTCACATGAAAGAAGCAGGAAGCTAAACTACTAAGAGAGGTTTAGTGGAACCCTGGGGGATCAGGCAAAAAGCATGTGTTCTCAGCAAGCCTCACCAATGATCGCTGAAACAAAATAACTGAAGCAGGAACGAGACATTAGTGAAGGTCCCTCCAGCTCTAAAATTCTAATCGATGCCAACTACTTAAAGGGCTACATTTCTAGATGTCCTCGCTTTCTTTTTATCTTTCCTAACAGTTTTATCTCTTATCTAAGCTTCTTTCATTGATTACTCTCAAGATAGCTTTGTTTGGATTTTTCCCCCCTGCTTATTTTCTGTACCAGGAGTACCTTCATTGTTTCCTTCTGTATCATATACAATCTTCCAACTTTGCGTCTTTACTACCTTAGTTTCTTCTTTACTATCTGGTTCTCTTCTTTGTCCCAGTATTTCTCGGTTTTGATCATCTCTTCCCTACGTATTTCCCTCTTCACCTTCCTTGTATTCTTCTTTTTCTACCTATCATTTTTCTTCCATTTAGTTCTTTCCTATATTCCCCATTATTACAATAGTTTAAAAGCGTATCCCAGAGAAAGCAGAATGTGGAAAAGATCTAAGTAGAGACTGTAAGTAGAGAAGTCAACTATATCACAAGAGAGAGCTGCTGGAAAGGTAAAAACTGACTAGGAGAATGAGATCAATTTGCAGAGCACAGACAATGGCAAACCATAAGAGTATGTAACACGATTGCCTAATAAGATCTGAAAACATTAAAGGTGGGCAGGGAGTTTAAATGTTAAAGGTGGATAATATACTTACATCTAAAAAGCCTGTGTATACCCGCACGGGTAAATGAAATTTAGAAGCATTGGTAATAAGTAAAATGTTGTTATCTATGTGCATGGATGATGTGGAAGGCATAAAAAGCAGGGTAAAAATGTATCCTGATTCATTAGGAAGAATTAAGACTGGTTTGCTGAAGTTGTGAACCTGGGAAATGACAGAAGAGAAAAAAACAAAGTATCAGCATCACCTAGTTGGTAGACCAGGAAAATTAAAATTATGAGGGCTCCTGGACATACTTTAAACATTGTTTTGGCTTCTTCTGGTAGCAACACATCGTGAATGAGGATCGCAAAACTGAAAGTGTTAGTAAGGTAAATTGGCCTTTCCACAGGACCAGCAGGACTGTCTCGGATGTGAAATAATGTTGCAGCGTGATCAAATCCCAAATAACTATTCAAAAAAACAACAAGAACAAAATAAATCATTTTTATTTCCATATGTTAATTTAAAATCCAAGTTCTTCTGTTGTAAGTATAATTTACATTTAGCATTAGGGACTGTACTAAAGAATTAGAACTATAATATTTTAGTGATTGATTATATGATTTAAAACAATTTAGCCTGCAAAATATTAAAATCTAATATCAAGAACCATTCTCTAATGAATTATATGAATCACACAATTAGAATCAAAGACATATCAACAAAAAAAGCTTTACTTTGAAAAAAATCATGTTTATCAGTGAATTGCAAGGAGCTTCGTTAAAATGAATCTTTGCCAAGTTAAGTATTAAACTATTGGTTAAAGTATAATAGAAAATGAACAACATGTTACTTCCCACTTATAAAAACTTGTAATTCTAGAAGTGTTTATGAATTTACAAAGGAATATAAAGAATTTTGTTTCGAGTGCCAAAATAATAATAATAGTCACTTACATATCACAAACACATGTCAGAAAGGAAATGGTTCGAATCATCTAAATAATATTGTAAAAAATCAGAGTTTTGAATTATTAAGTCTTCATTTAAGCCCAAATCCTATCATCCCACTTACCCTTTTCTTCTAAGAAAGTAAAATATAAACAAAATATAGGAGGTTTTCTCTTTTATAGTTGGGGCTGTTCTTTTAAAAAATGATTCCATCAAGTTTATGTGAACATGGCTAGTATTTCAGAAGGTCATTTAGTAGGAAAACGTAATTTACTGATTAGTAAAAAGTTATAGAATTTATTTTAAAAAGAAACTTACCCATCTAAAACTTCTGCTTGATATGGTATTTCAAGTTTAGAATAACTCTTTTCCTTTGCTTTAACTGTTATTTTCCCAGAAAACTGAGATGGCTTTTTCGCCTTTGATGCTGAAAGGAAGCATTTAAAAAAAATAATCTGTCACCTTTTACTACCAAAGACTTTATGTAAACTGACAAAATCTTAAAAAAAAAAAAAAAGTTGAGCTTCCAAATTGGCCAACAGAACACTTCTACAACATTTTAAATGAACCATCACATTTTTCATACAAAAGGGGTAAAATGTTTTATTTTTCCTATAGTAAGATAAGCAGATAAAGAATTAGCCGGTGAGCATGGTTCAGGAGGCAAAACACCGGACCTAAGCTGCTTCGCTGTAACCACAGGCTTTGGCTCCACTTACAGCAGAATTTTTCATCCTCGGCACTATTAACATTTTAGGCTAGATTAATTCTTTGTTGCAGGGGCTGTTTTGTGTACTGTAGGACGTTTAGCAGCATCCTGGACTTCTGCTTCCTAGATGGCAGTAGCATCCCTGCAGCTGTGACTACTCAAATGCCTCTCCACATTGCCAGGTATCCCCCTGCAGGCACAATTACCCTCCCACTCAGCCCTGCTGATTTACATTTGACCTGAGAAAGAAATCACATTTCTTGTATAGCTAAAGTCTTGCTCTATCACCAATAAAGTACCATGGTATAAGAAAAGTTAAGAATTAAGAGCTCTTACGTCTCAAATTGGCCAACCCTAAAACTCATGGTGTAAGACGAGATAAATCCCCTCCTGTCATCGTATCATATTGTCTTCATCTTAGATGAAGAAAAACCTTTAGATTTTGTAGCAGTTTTAAATAATCCTGGCTGGGTGTGGTGCCTCACGCCTGTAATCCCAGCACTTTGCCAGGCCGAGGTGGGCGGATCACTTGAGGTCAGGAGTTCAAGACCAGCCTGGCCAACATGGTGAAATCCTGTCTCTACTAAAAATACAAAAATTAGCCAGGTGTGGTGGCACGTGCCTGTAATTGCAGCTACTCGGGAGGCTGAGGCAGGAGAATCGCTTGAGCCTGGGAGGCGGAGGTTGTGGTGAGCTGAGACTGTATCACTGCACTTGAGCGTGGGTGACAGAGTGAGACTCTGTCTCAAAAAAATAAAAATTAAAATAAATAAACAAATAAATAATCCCATCTGGAATTACAGAAATTGATTCAGTTGGGTCCAGTCTAGGCACCCATTAGATGGTTCTTTTCAAAGCAAATAAAGAAGCTGTTTATGTTTATCCTCTTAAAGTACTTTAGGAACACTTCCATTTATGTGAAGAATTCATATGTGAGTTCCGCAAATGTATGTCGTCCAACCTCACGACAAAAAAGAACAAAGAAATGGTATGACATATAGTGTTTGACTATGTGCAGACACAGACTTTCCATTTTAAAAATTCCCATTCGGCCTCTTATTTCTCTGCTTGCTAGTTAGCCATCTCTGGATGCTTCCAATTTTTCACTATTTGTTCTGATGTAAGACTGATTACAAGGGCCACATTTAAGCATTTCATGACATTGTATCATACATAGCAAATGAAGTGGTCAAAAAGCTCACAAAAATTCAGTTGAAAATCATAAAGAATGACTTTTGATGAGAAAGATGCTTAAGTGAACACTGTAGAGTTAACACATATATAAGGTGCATTCTAACAATATTAAAAATAAAACACACTTCCTGACTGATTTTCACGGCAATCTCAGAGATGTTTTGTATGGGGATCCACCATGGTGGTGGGATTTTCATATGATATTAAAAACCCACTTCTAAGAAATGTAGCATTGGCTCTTAAAGATGCTTTCCCTTTGCTGTTATATTTAATTTTACATATTTCTTTAAGAAACAATGATCTTAGAGCCCATGATCTCAGAAGAACCAACACTAATGTCATCGCATTTATCTCGAGGAGGGAGACATTCACTGGGTGGTCAATACAGGAGCTAGAGAAGAGTAGCTCGTCACCCTTGCAGAGCACGTGGAGAACTTTCTGGCATGTCCGTGTAGGGTGGGTCCTAAATGCTCTCAGGGGTCAGGAATGACCATTAGCCTCTTTCTCCTCTGTAAGGGAAGACAATGCACCTGGTGATACTGACACGGGTGAACATGAATGTAGTCTCTCAGCAGCATAGAGAACGCTACCACAAATGTAGAAATAACTGTGGCATTAACGCCTTCTATAATACTATTTCTTGACAATTATATCATGAAGTATGCTGCCTATGTGTTTTTTTTTTTCTTGGGAGTCCTCACTGAGCTCACAGGATGAACCCTGAGGCCAGCCCCACCTGCGTAGCTGCTCCAGACCCTCCCTAGAACTCTCCACAGTGAGCAGCAGGCATAGATGCGCTCATGAACACTATACGAAGTGTGCCAGCGTCTGCCTACGTTCATTGATCAAATACTCTCATCCGATGAGGAGCTGAGCTTTACCATGCGGACTCTAAGCAGAGATGGCTTTATCATAAAGCCAAAGTTGAAGCTCTACAGCAGCTACTCACTTGCATGGGTGCCTATGAAAAAAGCCCTGTTCAGAGGTTCAGTTCTCAGTTAATTATCTATATGGTTAAGCAGCCATTAAGTCATTATTTTAAAAATGTTGTGACAGCAAATTTAATGAACGTTTCATGAAAGTAGGCAAAACTGAATAAAAACATGTATAAAAATGGTCTAGTCTGGCGTGACTTAACACTTCAAGTATCAAAATATATACTATACACATTAGAAATAATAGCTAACTGGACAGTTCTATTATTTTAGCTTAAGTAGGGCTACCTGCTTTGCCTATAAAAGCCAATATATGAAAATGTTACAAAGAATACTTTTTATTTTTGCTCTCAAATTCAAACATGCTTCTGAACTTCAAATATATCATAACTTCATAATTAAGATGAATTACAATAGATACATGTTTAAAAGGCTAGCCCAGACTACGGAAATGATTCCAGTCCTAATGTATTTGCTAGTGTTTTTCTATTGCTAATACTGATTTAGCTTTATAAAGCTGTGGTATCTTCTCTCATGAATCAATCAAACAAGAGTTCATGATGGTTTACGGGGCGGGGGAGGGGGAATCAACCTAAGCAGTGATATAAGTTCTGATGGTAAAACAATCTGGATTTCTATATTAAGATGTCAATACAGATGCTTTCTAGTTTACCAAAATAACATCACTCTATCAGAGAGAAAAAGGTGAATACTTGCCATCAAAACTAATGCTCGCAACCTTGGTGTATTTACTTTCTGATGCTTTTAATGTAATTGGTTTAAAGTGTACCGTTATAGCATCATTTTGTGGTGTAGGTCGAACACTCTGCAAAGAGAACAAAAATACATACACGGCATTATTTCAGTCTAATGGTTCAGGTGCCTGATACTTACACTGGAAAGTATACAGGAGTACACTGGAACGTGTACTGGAAAAGTAAAGTGGACTCTAAATTTGAAAAGTTTAACTTATGTTGTCCCTTTAAATGGAGTAGGCCACACTGGAAAAACTTCAAATTAATTTCATCAGAATGTCTTTATAAAAGAAAATGACCAGAGGAGAACAAACATGACACATTGGTAAGTGTAAGAATCTGAAGACCAACTATTACATTGGGTGTGAGTACAGAAAACATTTAAAAAAGGTACTTATTTTCCAAATGAATGACTAATTCATACACCAGAGGAGGTGACATCAAAAAGACTTATGGATCCCTCTTAAAAAAATTCACAATACTGAGGAAATATCTGAACCATACGATGGTGAAGAATAAATATGAACTTGGGAGCTGGTGTCTCAGTGCCAAGGTAGTTCTGCAGACTTCCTTTCTAGCGGCATTTTCTCTTTCTAGACACGGCTCTGCGAGTGGGGCGTGCTGTCCAGGGAGAGGGCTGTACTGCTGGCTATGGGACTGAGCACGGAGGCAGACCACAGGCATGTTCAGCTTGGAAGGCAGAATGCTTAAATAACAACAAACAGAAAAGCTCGTACTTGGAGAGCACGCTTTTTAAAAATACAGTTTAAGGTACAGTTATTTTTTATTTCCTCACTGACACAAAGCCCTTTCAGTTGGAAGGGACCTAAAAGAGTCCAACCTCCTTCTCTGTTTTACTAATGAAATTTGAAATATTGATGTTTCAGTAGCTAGGCATCAACAGGTAGGACTAAAACAAGAATTCCTGGGTGGGTGCGGGGCCTTCACCTGACATCCTGTTGCACAAACATGTATCACAAAATCCTGGTACTGTATACAACTCTTGATTAAAAAATAATCTTCCTTTATAATTACTCTGAATCTGAACCCTCATGGATTGTGCTTGTTGAATTTTGAAGGGCTTTATAAACTTGTCAGAGCCTGCCATTTCCTGAAGAAAAGAACATGGCCCTTTCTGTGAAACTTATCAGGCAAGCCCCTTAACAGGGGCACAGTCAGATCCTGCAAGTCACTATGTTCTTCCCCCTCGATCCCTGCCTGCTCTTTCAGCCCATTTATAAAGGTGAAATCTGCCTCAACGGAACATCAAAGGGCAGTCTCTTGAAGGTGCAATAAGCACCTGAGAAGAGCATGACGAGAGAGAACTATCCTTGTGCCTTGTGTGTGGGATCACAGGGTATGAATCTGATTATATGATAATGATCAAAGATACTGCTGGAGCAGCTCCCTTTCTATTCGTGGGCTAGTCCTGGGCTGTCAGCGAGTGTTCACAGGGTCTGAAATTAAGGCCCTAAGGATGGTTCTGGGGCCTCAGGCTCTCTTGGCATTTTAACTCTTTTTAACTTCCTTCCTTTCTCTTCTTCAAGAACTCCTCAACTGCTTTTGGATCTCTAGCTGGGGCTGGGAATGATTTGTTCATAGAATACTTTTACTTATCAATAAGCTTGCTGTTATTAGCGACATTTAAAATACAAATTTCTTCATTCACTGAAAGATGTGTGTGTGTGTTTTTAATAACAAAACAAAGTAGAGTTTGAACTGTAGGACAAATTGGGAAAAGTTCCATTTGGTTATACTATACTATATTACCATGCTAATACTTTCTCCAAAGAGAGGAAATCAGTACAGAAGTGTATGTGACAATCCAGTGGCATCACTTTATGCAACAAAAGGATGCTTAACTAGAGAGATGTGAGCTTGAGTCAGCTGCCCGTCTACTCTGCGGCTCATTTCTCCCACCTGTAAAAAAAAAAAAAAAACCTGCCTTGGGAGGCCAAGGCATGTGGATCACGAGGTCAGGAGTTCAAGACCAGCCTGGCCAAGATGGTGAAACCTTGTCTCTACTAAAAATACAAAAATTAGCTGGGCGTGGTGGTGGGTGTCTGTAATCCCAGCTACTTGGGAGGCTGAGGCAGAGAACTACTTGAACCCAGAGGCAGATATGGCAGTGAGCCAAGACTGGGCCACTGCACTCCAGCCTGGGCGACAGAGCGAGACTCCTTCACACACACACAGACACACACACACACACACACACACACACACACACACACAAATCCTGAGGGGATGGGTTATTTTCTGAGATCTAATAATCTACAACATTTTGAGGGGATGGGTTATTTTCTGAGATCTAATAATCTACAACACTTTGTGAGTCAGTTAATCTTGGTTTTTTCCCCCACAAATGAGCCACTTTTATCTTGAGGCCAAGCTTTGTTAGAGGTGATCACATGAAACTCTGTAGTTTGCAGAGGACTTCCACAGATATGGCTCCTGAAGTTCCTCACTTGCTCTGCTGAGAGGTGAGGATTGAGAGGTGAAGTCAGCTGGACTTCCAGGGCCGAGTGGGGACTTGGAGAACTTTTCTGTCTAGCTAGAGGATTATAAATGCACCAGTCAGAACTGTGTCTAGCTAAAGGATTGTAAATGCACCAATCAGCACTCTGTAAAAACGCACCAATCAACGCTCTGTGGCTAAACGACTGTAAATGCACCAATCAGCACTCTGTAAAATGGACCAATCAGTGCTCTGTAAAATGGACCAATCAGAGGACATGTGCAGGGCCAAAAAAAGGAATAAAAGCTGGACACCCCAGCCAGCAGAGGCAACCTGCTTGGGTCCCCTTCCATGATGTGGAAGCTTTGTTCTTTCACTCTTTCCAATGAATCTTGCTGCTGCTCACTCCTTGGGTCTGCGCTACCTTTATGAGCTGGAACACTCACCACGATGGTCTGTGGCTTCACTCCTGAAGTCAGGAAGACCATGAACCCACCGGAATTCTGGACACATTTTGGTGACCATGAAGGGACTATTACCAACCGGTGAGCACCATCGGACCCCTTTCACTTGCTATTCTGTCCTATTTTTCCTTAGAATTCGGGGGCTAAATACCGGGCACCTGTTGGCCAGTTTAAAAGCAACTAGCACAGCCACTGGGCTAAAGACACGGGTGTCAGGTTTTCTGGGAAAGGGCTAAGAACCCCCGATTCTTTGGAGTTGGGAGCGCTGGTTTGCCTGGAACTAGCTTCCGCTTCTCCTGTACTTCTGGGTTGACCTGAGGGTCAACAGAGAGCAAAGTAATTCAGCTCCGGGATCCCGACAAAAAGTTGGTTGACTGTGGCCATGAGCGAACTCTCAAAGTTACGTCGCCCAAGCGAGACTCGCCCATCTATCCTATCTATCCTGACCCTTGCCCTCTGGGTCCTAATACCTGTCAGACAAACTTCCTCTCGCCTCTCTTCTCCGAGGCTAGTCCCGCTTCTAAAAACCACTGCCTGTCTCTGGTGCTGTTCTAGTTTCTCCTGTAAGAATGATTTCTAGTATAAACTCCAGGACTCTGTTCCCTCCTTTAGGCACCCGGGCTCACCAATAAGAAAGACATAATTTTTGCCCAAAGCCCCGTTGGGGGGTTGGGGGGACTACCTGGAATTTTAGGATCCCTCCTCAGACTAGCAGGCCTAACAAAAACTATTCCTGAAGCTAGGATGGGGGGAGCCTCAGAAACGATATCCTTCCTATTCATATGATGAGAAGTGATGATAAAAGGCGTCACTCTTCCATCCCTGGAGATCCCTTCCCTCGCTCAGGGTATGGCCCTCCACTTCATTTTTGGGGCATAATATCTTTATAGGACAGGGGTCAAGTCCCAACACTAACAGGAGAATGCTTAGAACTCTAACAGGTTTTCGAAAATGCATCCGTAAGGGCCACTAAATCAGTTTTTCTCAGTTCTCTCTGTGGTCTAGGAGGACAGGCAAGGGTGCAGGTTGAGAATGCGTCATTAAGGGCCACTAAATCTGACCTTCCTCAGTCCTCCTTGTGGTCTAGGAGGAAAACTAGTGTTTCTGCTGCTGTGTCGGTGAGCGTAACTATTCTGATCAGCATGGTCCAGGGACTGCTGCGGGTTCTTGCGCTGGGGGAAAACAAACAAACCAAAACCACAGGCGGTTCTGTCTTTCAGGTGGGAAACACTCAGGCATCAACAGGCTCACCCTTGAAATGCATCCTAAGCCACCGGGACCAATTTGACCCACAAACCCTGAAAAAGAGGCGGCTCATTTTTTTCTGCACTACGGCCTGGCCCCAATATTCTCTCTCTCTGATGGGGAAAAATGGCCACCTGAGTGAAGTATAAATTACAATAGTATCCTGCAGCTTGACCTTTTCTGTAAGAGGGAAGGCAAGTAGAGTCAAATACCTTATGTCCAAGCTTTCTTTTCATTGAAGGAGAATACACAACTATGCAAAGCTTGCAATTTGCATCCCACAGGAGGACCTCTCAGCTCACCCCCATATCCTAGCCTCCCTATAGCTCCCCTTCCTATTAATGATAATCCTTCTCTAATCGCCCCTGCCCAGAAGGAAATAAGCAAAGAAATCTCCAAAGGACCACAAACCCCCCCAGGCTATCAGTTATGTCCCCTTCAAGTTGTAGGGGGAGGGGAATTTGGCCCAACCCCGGGTACATGTCCCCTTGTCCCTCTCTGATTTAAAGCACATCAAGGCAGACCTGGGTAAGCTTTCAGATGATCCTGATAGGTATATAGATGTCCTACAGGGTCTAGGGCAATCCTTCTATCTCACTTGGACAGATGTCATCCTATTGTCAGATCAAACCCTGGCCTTTAATGAAAAAAATGTGGCTTTAGCTGCAGCCCAAGAGTTTGGAGATACCAGGTACCTTAGCCAAGTAAATGATAGAATAAAAGCCAAAGAAAGGGACAAATTCCCTACAGGTCAGCAAACCGTCCCCAGTATGGATCCCCACTGGGATCTAGACTCAGATCATGGGGACTGGAGCTGTAAACATCTGACCTGTGTTCTAAAAGGACTAAGGAGAATTAGGAAAAAGCCCATGAATTATTCAATGATATCCACCATGACTCAGAGAAAGGAAGAAAATCCTTCTGCCTTCCTCGAGCACCTATGGAAGGCCTTAAGGAAATATACTCCCCTGTCACCTGACTCCCTTGAGGGTCAATTGATCATGAAAAATAAGTTTATTACCCAATCAGCCACAGATATCAGAAGAAAACTCCAAAAGTGAGCCCTGGGCCCTGAACAAAATCTGGAGGCATTATTAAACCTGGCAACCTTGGTGTTCTTTAATAGGGACCAAGAGGAACAGGCCCAAAAGGAAAAGTGAGATGAGAGAAAGGCCGCAGCCTTAGTCACGGCCCTCAGACAAGCAAACCTTGGTGGTTCAGAGAGGACAGAAAATGGAGCAGGCCAATCACCTGGCAGGTCTTGTTATCAGTGTGGTTTACAAGGACCCTTCAAAAAAGATTGTCCAACGAGAAACCAGCCACCCCCCATCCACGTCTGCTATGCCGAGACAATCACTGGAAGGCACACTGCCCCAGGGCAAAGTTTCTCTGGGCCAGAAGCCCCCAACCAGATGATCCAACAACAGGACTGAGGGTGCCTGGGGCAAGCACCAGTTCACGCCATCACCCTCACTGAGTCCCGGGTACGTTTAACCATTGAGGGCCAGGAAATTGACTTCCTCCTGGACACTGGTGCGACCTTCTCAGTGTTAATCTTCTGTCTTGGACGACTATCCTCAAGGTCTGTTACCATCCGAGGAATCCTGGGACAGCCTGTAACCAGGTATTTCTCCCACCTCTTCAGTTGTAATTGGGAGACTTTGCTCTTTTCACATGTCTTTCTTGTTATACCTGAAAGTCTCACACCCTTATTAGGGAGGGATATATTAGCCAAAACTGGAGCTATTATCTACATGAATATGGGGAACAAGTTACCCACTTGTTGTCCCCTACTTGAGGAGGGAATCAACTCTGAAGTCTGGGCACTGGAAAGACAATTTGGAAGGGCAAAAAATGCCCGCCCAGTCCAAATCAGGCTAAAAGACCCCATGACTTTTCCTTATCAAAGGCAATATCCCTTAAGGCCTGATGCTCATAAAGGATTATAGGATATTATTAAACAGGTAAAAGCTTAGTAAGGAAATGCAGCAGTCCCCGCAACACCCCAATTCTAAGAGTACAAAAACCAAATGGTCAGTGGAGACTAGTGAAAGATCTTAGACTGAGCAATGAGGCTGTAATTCCTCTATATCCAGTTGTACGAAACCCCTATACCCTGCTCTCTCAAATATCAGAGGAAGCAGAATTGTTCAGTTTTGGACCTCAAGGATGCCTTTTTCTGTACTCCCCTGTACTCTGACTCAGTTTCTCTTTGCCTTTGAGGATCCCACAGACCACATGGCCCAACTTATGTGGATGGTCTTGCCCTAAGGATTTAGGGATAGCCCTCATCTGTTTGGTCACACACTGGCCCAAGACCTAGGCCACTTCTCAAGTCCATCCACATACTGAAGAATTCAGTATGTGGATGATTTATTTTTGGCTACCAGTTTGGAAGCCTCATGCCAGCAGGCTACTCTAGATCTCTTGAACTTTCTAGCTAATCAAGTGTACAAGGTGTCTAGGTCGAAGGCCCAGCTCTGCCTACAGCAGGTCAAATATCTAGGCCTAATCTTAGCCAGAGGGACCAGGGCCCTCAGCAGGGAACGAATACAGCCTATACTGGCTTATCCTCACCCTAAGACATTAAAACAGTTATGGGGGTTCCTTGGAATCATCAGCCTTTGGCAAGTATGGATCCCCGGATACAGCGAGATAGCCATTCTATACTCTAATCAAGGAGACCCAGAGGGCAAATACTCATCTAGTAGAATGGGAACCAGGGGCAGAAACTGCCTTCAAAACCTTAAAGCAGGCCTAGTACAAGCTCCAGCTTTAAGCCTTCTGACAGGACAAAACTTCTCTTTATATGTCACAGAGAGAGCAGGGATAGCTCTTGGAGTCCTTGCTCAGACTTGTGGGACAACCCCACAACCAGTGGCATACCTAAGTAAGGAAACTGATGTAGTAGCAAAAGGCTGGCCTCACTGTTTACGGGTAGTTGCGGCAGTGGCCATCTTAGTGTCAGAGGCCATCAAAATAATACAAGGGAAGGATCTCACTGTCTGGACTACTCATGATGTAAATGGTATACTAGGTGCCAAAGGAAGTTTATGGCTATCAGACAACCGCCTAGACAGCAGGCGCTATACTTGAGGGACCGGTGCTTCAAATACATACGTGTGTGGCCCTCAACCTTGCCCCTTTTCTCCCAGAGGATGGGGAACCAATCGAGAGTGACTGCCAACAAATTACAGTCCAGACTTATGCCACCCGAGATGGTCTCTTAGAAGTCCCCTTAGCTAATCCTGACCTTAACCTATATACCGACGAAAGCTCATTTGTGGAGAATGGGATATGAAGGGCAGGTTATGCCATAGTTAACGATGCAACCTTACTTGAAAGTAAGCCTCTTCCCCCAGGAACCAGTGCCCAGTTAGCAGAACTAGTGGCACTTAGAACTGGGAAAGGGAAAAAGAATAAATGTATATACAGATAGCAAGTATGCTTATCTAATCCTACATGCCCATGATGCAATATGGAAAGAATGGGAATTTGTAACCTCTAGGGGAACCCCCATTAAATACCACAAGGAAATTAGAGAGTTATTACACGCAGTACAAAAACCCAAAGAGGTGGCAGTCTCACACTGCTGAAGCCATCAAAAGGGGAAGGAGAGGGCAGAACAGCAGCATAAGTGGCCGACAGAGGCAGGCGAAGACCAGCAGAAAGGAAAGAGAGAAAGAGACAGAAAATCAGCGAGAGAGAGGGAGGAAGAGACAGAGACAAAGAAGGAGTCAGAGAGAAAGAAGGAGACAAAAAGTCAAAGAGAGAGAGGAAGAGACAAAGAGGAAGTCAGAAAGAGAAACAGAGACAAAAAAGAAGTCAAAGAGAAAGAAAAAGAAATGGAAGTAGTGAAGAAAAAAAGTGAACCGTATTCCTTTAAAAGCCAGGGTAAATTTAAAACCTATAATTGATAATTGAAGGTCTTCTCTGTAACCCTATAACACTCCAACACCACCTTGTTGTCCGTGTAAGTAAGGACATACCACAAAAGCACTGAGGGCACTGACAACCCGTAGCCTTCCTATCAAAAATCCTTAAACCAGCAGGTTTCCTAACAGGAGATCTAAATCTTTACTAATTACCATACAAAGGTCAGACCAGACCTAGGAGAAGCTCCTTTCAGGACAGGAGATAGATGGTTCCTCCCAAGCGATTAAGGGAAAAAGACACAATGCGTATTCAGTAAGTGATAAGGGAACTCTTGTAGAAGCAGTTAGAAAAACTGCCTAATAATTGTTCTGCTCAAACCTGCAAGCTGTTTGCACTCAGCCAAACCTTACAGTATTTACAAAATCAGGAAGGAGCCATCTATACCAATTCTAAGTTAATATGGACTAGATGAGGTTTTATTAATAGCAAAAAATTTTTTAAATCCCAAACTTACAAGGCTTTCAACAAAAGTTTGCTAAAAGTTAACAGTGTAACATGTACTATCCTAACTTCTAATCTTACGGAAATCAGTGCCCCTCAAAGCTCAAGTCCCTCAGCGCAGGGTCATACAACTAATACCCCTACTTACAGAAATGTCCACTACTACAGGAACCGGAATAGCAGGTTTATCTATTTTATTACCCTACTACAATGAACTCTCAAAGGACTTCTCAGACAGTTTGCAAGAAATCACAAAATCCATCCTTACTCTACGATCCCAAGTAGACTCTGGCAGCAGTGACTCTCGAAAACCGCGGAGGCCTAGACCTCCTCACTGCTGAGAAAGGAGGACTCTGCAACTTCTTAGAGGAAGAGTGTTTTTTTACACTAACCAGTTGGGGATAGTATGAGATGCTGCCCAGCGTTTACAGGAAAAGGCTTCTGAAATCAGATGATGCCTTTCAAACTCTTACACCAACCTCTGGAGTTAGGTGACATGGCTTCTCCCCTTTCTACGTCCTGTGACAGCCATCTTGCTATTACTCGCTTTGGGCCCTGTATTTTTAACCTCCTTGTCAAATGTGTTTCTTCTTGGATCGAGGCCATCAAGCTACAGATGGTCTTACAAATGGAACCCCAAATGAGCTCAACTAACAACTTCTACCGAGGACCCCTGGGTCGACCCACTGGCCCCTTGGCGGGCCTAGCGAGTTCCCCTCTGGAGGACACTACCACTGTAGGGTCCCTTCTTCGCCCCTATCCAGCAGGAAGCAGCTAGAACGGTCACTGTCCAATCCCCAACAGCAGTTGGTGTGTTCTATTTAGATGGGGGATTGAGAGGTGAAGCCAGATGAACTTCCTGGATTGAGTGGGGACTTGGAGAACTTTTCTGTCTAGAGGACTGTAAATGCACCAATCAATGCTCTGTGTCTAGCTAAAGGATTGTAAATGCACCAATCAGCGCACACTGTCTAGCTAAAGGATTGTAAATGCACCAATCGGCCGGGCGCGGTGGCTCAAGCCTGTAATCCCAGCACTTTGGGAGGCCGAGATGGGCGGATCACGAGGACAGGAGATCGAGACCATCCTGGCTAACACGGTGAAACCCCATCTCTACTAAAAATACAAGAAAATTAGCCGGGTGAGGTGGCGGGCGCCTGTAGTCCCAGCTACTCGGGAGGCTGAGGCAGGAGAATGGTGCGAACCCGGGGGGGCGGAGCTTGCAGTGAGCCGAGATCGTGCCACTGCACTCCAGCCTGGGGCACAGAGCAAGACTCCGTCCCCAAAAAAAAAAAAAAAAAAAAAAAAAAAAAGTAAATGCACCAATCAGTACTCTGTAAAATGGACCAATCAGAGCTCTGTAAAATGGACCAAATAGCAGGACGTAGGTGGGGCCAAATAAAGGAATAAAAGCTGGCCACCTGAGTCAGCAGAGGCAACCTGCTCGGGTCCCCTTCCACACTGTGGAAACTTTGTTCTTTCGCTCTTCACAATAAATCTTGCTGCTGCTCACTCTTTGGGTCCACACCATCTTTAAGAGCTGTAACACTCACCGTGAAGGTCCGTGACTTCATTCTTTAAGTCAGCGAGACCAAGAACGCACCAGAAGGAACCAACTCTGGATATACAATGAAGGACTGACCATTTTTCAATATGCTTAAAGGCCAGAAGTGGGAGTTCATCAGTAACAAGCACACCATTTTTCGAGTGCTATCAGCCTGTACACCACCAAGTCAGAAATAGCTAAGCAAGGATGTTTGTTAAAATATAGTCACTGTAAGTAGTAAGAACTTAAAATAGCTGATGAATCTTTTTCATATGAAACGCACCACTTTAAGATTTTTCTTACCAGATAAAAACTTTACATTAGTATTGCTACCTTAAAATATGCTGCAGTAATAACAAAGAAATATTCAACTGAAAAATCGTGTTTTATACAAATGGTCTGAATTGTTCACTCATTATCAGTAAAAACAAACCCAAATTGTTAAAACCCATTCTCCAAGGAAACGAAAACAGAGCAAACAAACAAACCCAAGACAAAACATTTAAGTAGCTGGCCCATTCTGGTGTGGCTTTAAATGAGAACTAACACACAATCACCACCTTGTAGTAAGCATATTTATACAAACAACCTGTTTTATATTAGTGACTATTGCTAACTCACAGATAATCAAGAAGTGGAAACACTGTTGCAAGTTCCCAGGAAAGGCAGCTCACAAGCTGGCATATGTTCTAAATATAGTTCTAGGCTTTTCTCACAACATTCAGACCCAACTAAAGCTCAGTAACCCTCAAGTGAAATTCAAGGGTCCGGAACATTCTAAAACTGCTTATAAAAGCACTTGAGCAAACAAGGGAAATAACCTTTCAGCATTTAACATTGTATTTCTAATAATGTGTGTACCAATTCACTAAAGCGTATGTTAAGCTGATATGCTTACAGACATGGAAGGACAGAAAGCAAAGGAGACCACTTGGATTCCAGTTTGTCCATTACCAAGGGAAACCTCATCCAAACATTCCTCTGAAGACATCTCAGGCAAACTTACTCCATCATTTATATAGCACTAATGTTTTGTAAATACTGAGGAAAGCCATTTTCTCAAAGTTGCATTAGAGACATACTAGGAGAGTTTGGACCTGAGCATCCTGTCTGTTAGCAGGTGAGGAACTCATAATTGGAATTGCTTGCTTTAGTAATCCCATATTTAGAAAGAGAATGAATTCCCTGAAGGGGAATTAAAAAAAAAAAATCTCCAGCTTCTAGTACTGCTTAGCAAATCCTAAAAATTCTGTGTTTGTGAAACAGGAGGAGGCAGGAACCCTTCTAAATAACTATCAGTCTAAGCCTGGTGAATTATGCAGAAAATGCTGAAACACACAGGAAAAATCTTAAGAAGAGCTCTGAAAACTCAGTTTCCACGGTGGGTGGGCTTGCCCCATAGCTGATAAGGTGGGAAGTCTAAGCCACCATCATTTCTCAGGCTGATTGCTAAATCAGATCCCAAATGGTCTCCTTTGCTTTCTGTCCTTCCATGTCTGTAAGTTCACTCTCCACAAAGTAGCTACAGTGACCTTTTACATTTTACAACACATAAATCAGATGATGTCACTCTGCTGTTTAAAATCCTATTACTAATTTCCCATTACACTTAGAATAAAATCTAAGTATCTCCCAGAGTTCCAGGAAGCCCTGATTAACAGTGAGCTCCATGGGGTAGGGAACTCCGGTGGTCTGATCCACTGCTGTATTCTCAGTCAGCACAGCAGCTGGCATAGTTGATGCTCATTAAATATTTATTGAATGGATGAATGAAGGAGGAAACAGAAAACCACCAAAACACTGGCAGAGTTTGGGCTTTGGATATTATAAAAGACACACACACAGGTAGGTACAGATGTATTATATTAATAGATATATATAGGTTTTTAACAGGAATATTGACTGTGCAATTAAAATGATATATTCATAAATATGTGATTGCTAAGTGGCACTGTATAATATACTTTCATGTTTCATATACCTTTTACTTTTTTTTTTTTTTTTTTTTGAGACAGAGTCTTGCTCTGTTACCCAGGCTGGAACACAGCCGTACGATCTTGGCTCACTGCAACCTCCACCTCTGAGGTTCAGGCAATTCTCCTGCCTCAGCTTGAGTAGCTGGTACTACAGGCGTGTGCCACCATGCCTGGCTAATTTTTGTATTTTTAGTAGAGACAGGGTTTCGCCATGTTGGCCAGGCCAGTTTTGAACTCCTGACCTCAAGTGATCCACCCGCCTCAGCCTCCCAAAGTGCTGGGATTACAGGTGTGAGGCCACCATGCCTGGCCTACTTTTGCATTTTTTATAGTTGTGTAAGTCACTTCCAGGGAAAAAAAAAAAAAAAAAAAAAAAAAAAAGCTCTCAGTTTTCCTATTTAGAAAACTAGGACCACTGCACCTTATAGGTATTAAAGTAATACATTTACTACATAACAGCACTAGCCTAGTGCCTGACTCAGCAAGAGCAAAAATGTTCACCTACAATGTATCCAAAAACTCCTTAGTAAATAAGAAAAAGGAAAAAGAGGGGCCTATTTAATGCCATGTCATAAGTGAACTGAATACTAGTTCTTCACATTCTTCGGGTTAATTGCCAATTTCATTTTTCCATAAAATGTTCATTGAAAAAGATATTTGTGTTTCAGTCCATTTATTGTATGTAAAAAGTTAGGCTGGTTTGCTCGGGCTTCGTAAAGGTACTTTCCCATCAAATCCCCAAATCACATTAGGAGAAATGCCAGATCAGATACGAGGACGCTGCCTGCACCCCGATCCCACTGGTGAGGCAGGTCACTGCGCGTCAGAATGTGGTTACCTGGGAAGCCCATCTCCACCCCGATCCCACTGGTGAGGAAGGTCACTGCGCAGGGGAATGTGGTTACCTGGGAAGCCCATCTCCACCCCGATCCCACTGGTGAGGAAGGTCACTGCGCAGGGGAAATGTGGTTACCTGGGAAGACCATCTCTTGCTTCCTGGCTGGGGTTTGTATATTCTTCTCTCTTTGGTCTACTCCACCAGCTGGTGATAAAATCTGGGTATGGCCATCGATGGACAAAGTTCCCTTAAATCTCAAGCCCACATGATCTATATCTCATTTTATCAGTTCACTGAAGTTAAGTTTCTGGTATCAGCACAAATTATAGTAAAAATGTTCTATTTTCCTATATAATGATTCCCTATGTATATGTGTTAGGGACCTCATCAGAAAGAGAGGTTGTGGGCCAAGGCAAAACTTAGATATCCCCTTTTCCCCTAAAACGATCTAATGGCACCTCAATTCCACTGTATGGCCTAAAAGTTACTTATTCGGTACATATGTGTGAGGGAGAGAGGGCCTTAGTTTATAATGTGCTAAGGTAGTTCAGTAACTGCTAGTTAGGGAGCCTGCGACAAGTGTTAACAGCACTTTACCACTACCTACAACATTTTTTTTTTGCTTATTTTCTTCCCAGTTCATCTGACTCTTTTTCCTCTTTCCTGCCCATACCTTAATCTGATAAAATCTGATAAAATCCTTATAACCTGTTTTTCTTTCCACATGGCCCACAGATTTTAGGATCTATCAGAACAGGCCTTTTATATGACTGTGCCTGTATAAGAAACTCATGAACTTTGGTTCAAACTTACTTTGAAAAGACTGCCTATATTTCCCTCTCATCCTTAAAATCTGGGTGGCTGGGGCGGAACTGGTTTCTCACATCACACTTAGAAACAAAATGTCACCAGGTCATCACAAAATAGAATTCTTTTAGAGTAAGGGTTTAATTATTTTTAACTTTGTAATACATTTAAAAACAAAGAATATATAAATTAGAAAAAAAAAAGAAGTAAAAACTTACTGTTATTGGTACATCTTTTGTTCCTGAATTTAATAAATGAAGATTTAAAACTTTTGGTAGATCTGTTAAAATTGAGGAAAAGAAGTATTTCTTTAAAAGGTGTGCTTTTAAACCAAGTTAGAATCTTTACCTTGTAAGATATCAAACTGAAGCTATCAATTTGTGAAATACAATAACATTAATAAAAAGAAACATTAGGTGGTAATTGCTTTACTCATAAGGACACTGTGTATTATAAGAACTGTTCCCTCTTAAACCAGATTTTTGAAAACCCCAAAATATATACTTTTTTTTTTTTTTTTTTTAACGAGACAAAATCTTGCTCTGTCACCCAGGCTGAAGTACAGTGGCGCATTCTTGGCTGACTGCAACCTCAGTCTCTTGGGTTCAAACGATCCTCCCACCTCAGCCTCCTGAGTAGCTGGGATTACAGGCGTGTGCCCCCATGCCCAGCAGACTTCTGTACTTTTTTTCAGTAGAGGCGGGGTCTCATCATGTTGGCCAGTCTGGTCTTGAACTCCTGGCCTCAGGTGACCTGCCTGCCTCCACCTCCCAAAGTGCTGGGATTATAGGCATGAGCCATCATGCCCAGCCCCCAAAATATTATTTTTTTAGTGAACTCAGACATTACTAAACTTCTAGCTTTTCAGCAAAACATAATGAAGCAAATTAATAATTTATAATGTAAAAATATATTAAAAGCAAATCTAACTTTTAAACATGTGGTCTTCAATCTTAACTACATTTTATTATATATAGTGCATATACATCCCAAATTACAAGTACTCTTAGTTTTTCCTTAGTAAAATTCTTGACTTGGTTGTTTTTAATTGTAGAATTTGAATTTTCTGAACAGCTGTGACAAGCTTTTAACATTTTGTCATAATATAATTTAATAACTCATATCTAAACAAAATCCAGAAGTAAAAATCAACATTCAGCATAACTAAATCCATGAGCAACTGGATTGAGAAACTAGAAAACTACTTTCTGCCTCAATCTTCCATTTAGGTGACTTAAATTATCCCACGGCCTTGTTTTGCAACCTGGTAAGCAATGCCACCCCCCCTCAGAGGAATGGGGTATAAACTGGTAAAGGCACTGAGTCTGAAAGGAAGATTTGTACGAGATCATGCGACCCACTGAAATGATGTTAAAGCTGAATTACAAAGTACAGTAGAGCACTGAATACAGGGATTTAAAAAACAACAACAACGACTCCATAAAGACTCTTTTAAAAGATTTTTTACCTTGTGTTCTTAGTGTACCGAAATCTAACATTTCAGTTGAGGAATAAATTCCAGGAGCTTGGAAAAAAGAAAAGTCAACAATTATTGTTCACTTTGCCCGAGTAAGCTGCACTGAAAACAAAACAACTTTCGATTTCCTCAGTTTTCCACTAACCTGTTGTAACTTCAACCTCAACAGGAAGAATGATAAACTCTGTGCTGTCTGAAGCATTCGTCTTGATTCTTATGAAGGCTGTGTGATTATCTGCTTCTCTAGATGAAAAACTGGCTCTCATCACTCCCTTGGTTTCATAAGGAGGAATTTCCTGACAAGTTAACAGACCACAATGTAGCACAGCGTTTGTAATGGAGCAAAACCACCATATTTTACTGAACTGGATGACACTGACTGAAAGATGAGTATTTTATATACCTATTAATAAAAAATGCATTGCTAATTAAACCAATATGTAACACACACTCCATTTCTGGAGAACTTTAAAATGTGAAAAACGTGCTGTTTAGAATCTATCAAATATGATACGAAAAGTAGGCAAAGTAAAAGAAGTCAAATGATCTGAAAACAAATTGTCAGTTACAAAAGCCCCATTAAAAGGTAAAACTAACCTACAAAACCAGTTATTTTTTAACATGCTAGTTAGTGGTGTTTGTGTATATAACTCGGTCTTGAAATTTAACCAACAGAAATGTCACCATCAGAGGAAAAGACTTTTCTAGAAGTCCACAAGAACCTCCATAAATGGCTTACACTGCTCTTTCATGGAAAACCTAACAATGCAAAGCTTCTCTAGGAAATCTAGTTTACCAACTGCATTCATGTAAGACGGCAAACATTTTCAGTCCTGTAATGAGAGAACATTTATATACTAAAAGGAAGACTTACTGGAAAAAACATTTTGAGGGGTACTCTCTTTCCTGGTTTTAGAACAACATGGCTCCCTGGGGACTACTGGAATTTCTTCTCTGCACAAACCTTTCAGCATATTTTAGGAGATCCCTGTATTCTAGAGCTTAGTGGGCCTTCACTTATCCCTACTCTCTTTTCAGTTCCAAAGCAGAAAACAGGAGATTGGAACCCTCCTAGGATCGGAGGGATGGACCATCCACTCCCCAACTCTAGAGAGTTGCTTTGGTCTCTGGGGTTTCCTCATATACACTGAAATAGGCTGGAGGTGAGGTCACAGCCCGCTGGCTTTTTTCTCAGTCTAGGTTTGTAGGAATAAGAATTACTGTATCTTTTTTCGCAGCCACTAGGACTATAAAAACATTATGCTATTCTCTGTTATCATTCATTATCATTCTTGACTATTTAAAAATCTGAATTCTCTATTTAGTAGATACCAATTATATTTCACAGGAAGTTCGTAGTTACTCTGTCTAGAAGCATAATATATACAGATTCAATAGTCTGAATTTAATCCTCTGAAGCATTGCTTTGTAAATGATTTTTCACTCAAACACCATAATTTCAAGGTGAAACATTTTTGTGAAAGGACATAAATAAACTGTCCATTGCATATTTCTTTTTGCTACTGTGTTTATATATTCTGAGAATTAACCAAATTAGTGGCTGATAAATTTGTTTCTAAATGTTTATATTAACATCCTAAACATGTAATCTCCACATCTCTTCCCTGGTCAAGACTGGGGTCAGAAGACAGAATCAAGAGGCTGTGTGTGTGTAACAGCAGTTAATAAAGAAACTCTGATTCTCAAACCTTATTCCTGGTGGCAAAATTTGTGTTCCTCCAATTACAGATGAGCAGTGATCTGAGTGACCTGGGTATGGAGCTGAATTGACCACAACTGGCTTCTACCTCTTGGATTAAAGCATGTAAACATTTTAAAAACTCTCACATGGCAAGAACCTTTACAAATAAGGTTCTCTTACATATCTTTAATTTGGTTAATATTGTTAAATATTCAACAATATTGAAGGTGAACATCGATCACCTTCAAGAATTAAAAATTTTCTAAGTCATCACAGGTGCTTGCCTAGGTTCCCTCTGCAAGTGCCATCTCCTTTACCAACGGTGAATATGAACGTTCAATTACTTACCTTCAAAAACAAAACAAAACCATAATGAATCCTTCCTACATTTTTTTAATCCTTTACTTTTTTCATGTGTAAAGCACATCATAAATTATCAGACTCAGAGACAACTTTACCCATATAATTCTGAGAAAGAATAGCTGAAGTTACTTTCCGTGTAGTGGGGTAGAACTCCCACCAATTTTATTCACTGCCCTTTCCAAAAATTACTACTTATATTCCCTCCTCAATCTCTCCTCCAATTTTCGTATATACTTGACATAAATTAACATTAAGACAATGATTAAAGAGAAGTCATCCATATTTGTTCAGCCTATAAGGAGTTAAGTATTTTCCCATTTAAGAATAATTGGTTTCATGGGAGCACACACAAGAGAATACTAGGTTACAACTCACCCACAGTTTTCTGGTACCTCCTTGTTGACCCGTTGGGAGTTCTAGGTGAAGGTCTCCTCCACTAGAGTACATTTCTACAACCTGGGGCAAAAGAGCACACGATGGCTAAGTTCAAAGTCATATTCTCAAAGCATGTGATTGCTATTACAGAGAAATAATTCTGACATCCTAATTGTTTATCACAAAACATTCAAAAACATTTAAAGATATAAATGTAGGATATGTATCATATCACTAAATTCAGTGCTCCGTATGTGTAAGCAATAGTGGTATTTTTAATTAAGGTAACTTTGAAAATTTTACTTAGAAACAGTGTAAGTATAATAGTTGTTCCAGGGACCAGATTTTAGAAGTAACAGGATACTTTTTTTTTTCCAAAGGGAATAATTTACAAAAATTACCAAGTTTTGGAAACATAAATTTTGTATTTCTTATAGTAACATAAAGTGCTTCTTTATCCATACATTTATAACAAGATCCAGCAGTGGATCTACCGTAACTGTGACATGGTGAAGAGTGTAAATATTATTTTGAGATATATACAACTCTTGTGGAACATGAAAATACGTGGTTTCTACTGGAAGCAAAAATATTTCTGTGGCTTATGCGTAAGCTTATGATTTTTTTAAAAACAGCTTTATTATCATTGATGTAAAATAAACAATACCTATTTAAAGTATACAACCTGATGAATTGTGTTTGGGCATAAAACCATCACTGTAATTAAGATATTAAATATATCCGTTATCACCAAAAGCTTCCTCATGCCTTGTGCAATCCATTCATCCTTCTCTGTCCCTTCTTACTTTTCTAGGCAACCACTGATCTGCTCTCTGTCACTTCAGATTAGCTCATGTTTTCTGGAGTTTTATGTAAATGGAGTAATAGCGTATATACTCTGGTGTCTGGCTTCTTTTGCTCAGTGTAATTATTTTGGGGTCTACCACATTGTTTATGCATTAATAGTTCACTTCTATTTGATGATTATATTGCAGTTTTTCAATCCACACACCGAAGGGACATTTGAGTGGTTTCCAATGTCTGGCCATTAGAGAAAAAGCTGCTGTGGACACTGAGTACAAGTATTGGTGTGGACATCTGCTTTCCTTGCTTTTGGGTAAATATATACAAACAAAATGGGTCATAAGGCAGGAGACTTTTCTTTAAAGGTAAGTTAACCCTAGCTCTTAAAATAAAACATACATTTAATTCAATTACATTTGGGGTGAAGCTATGAGAAGGGGTGGAAAACGTTCACTTGTTTCATCACAAGAAGTCCTCCAGGAGTGAACAAAAAAGGACAAAGCAAGAAAAATGGCAATTCTTCAGTATAAGCTTAAAGGTTTTTTGTTTTTTTGTTTTTTTGAGACGGAGTCTCGCTCTGTCTCCCAGGCTGGACTGCAGTGGTGTGATCTCGGCTCACTGCAAGCTCCGCCTCCTGGGTTCAAGCGATTCTCCTGCCTCAGCCTCCCGAGTAGCTGGGATTACAGGCGCATGCTTCCACGCCCAGCTAATTTTTGTATTTTTCGTAGAGACGGGGTTTCACCATGTTGGCCAGGCTGGTCTCGCGCTCCTGCATCGTGATCCACCCGCCTTGGCCTCCCAAAGTCCTGGGATTACAGGCGTGAGCCAACCCGCCTGGCCCCTTAAAGGGTTTTTTTTGTTTGTTTGTTTTTTGGTGGGGGCTGGGGAGTTGCTGCTGTAAAAGTAATGCATTTACAAAAGACTGATAAGCTGTAGATTTTGTGTGTATTATTACTTGCCTCCTGATTTATTACAGTGCTCATCTATAGTGCTTATTGTATTAATAATAACAGCACCTTAACTGAGATGAGGACTGTAGAACTTTTTCTGGAAAACCAGAAAACATCACATATTATTTCATTAATCTTTCCAGTATCAAGCAAACAAGCATAACAATGCTTGAAAACAGAAGATTAGACCAGGCACAGTGGCTCATGCCTGTAATCCCGGCACTTTGGGAGGCCAAGGTGGCGGTGCTTAACTTGAGCCCAGGAGTTGCAGTCCAGCCTGGGCAACATAGTGAGACTCTGTCTCCGCAAAAAAAATAAAAAACATTAGCCAGGTGTGGTGGCGTGCACCTGTAGTCTCAACTACTCAGGAGACTGAGGTGAGAGGATTGCTTGAGCCTGGGAGGTCAAGACTGCAGTGAGCCAAGACTGCACCACTGCACTCCAGTAGTGCCTGGAAAACAAACCAACCAACCAAAAAAAAAAACCAAAAAAAACTCCAGAAGATTAAAAGGTCGCTTACTGATAACAGAGAAAATGAATAAAGAAATAGAGACAGAAAAAGTCTAAATTACAAAGTCAAAGAAATAATTACATTAAAACTAGGAACCTGACACATTCTTTACTTTTAGTCCAGTGCTATTTGTTCTAATTTAGTATAGTTTGGGAAAAAAAGGAAGCCAAGCATTATATACAGAATATATTATGTGTAAACAAATTCCCAAAATAAATGTTTCTGTGCCCACATGCTTGCATGCACAGAGAAAGGTGTAGAATGACACATACAAGGTGGCAAAAGTGGTGTCCATGAGGAAGGGCCTGGACTGCAACTGTGCTGTCTATGCAATAGCTATCAGCTACATGTGGTTATTTACATTTAAATTAGTTGAAATAACATTTTGGCCACCCTAGCAGAATTAAAGAGCTCAACAGTCACACGTAGCTAGCAGCTACTCTTTTGGACAGAGCAGGGAAAGAACTATTCCATCATCACGGAAAGTTCTGCTGGACAGCTGGACTGGGAAGCAGGAAGTTAAAAGGGACGTTTTTGCTTCACTCATGTTTGAATTGTTAATATTTTTTTCCTGAGAACATACTCATGTGTTTATGTTGTATAATCAACAAATCATATGCATTTTCTCATTTTACAATATTTTCTTATTGTAATATTGACAAGACTAGTGACACAAAATAACACTGGACTATGAGGTTAAGAACGTCTTCCCAGGTAAACAATCTATATTTGGTTTTAAGAGAGCAGCTTTGGTGTTCCATTTGCTCTCTTGTGTAAATCTTGAATTAAAATGTTTTAACTGGAAAAAGACTAGATGAATTGAATTCAAAGTGATCACTGTGCTGGGCGATAGCTTGATAACTCCAAAGGCTGAGGAGAAAAGGTACAGACTGCAAGGCGATTCCGGCAATTGTAGACTGACCAACATCTGTTGAGTCCTGCAAGCTCCATCCTTGTGGTCTGGCCACCACAATGAGGCAGCAGCCTTGGGGTGTAACAGCCCTTCTACGGCAGAGCGGGCAACTCATGCAGCCGGGTCTACCAGAGTAAGAGGTCAGGCACAGTGGCTCATGCCTGTCATCTCAGTACTTGGGAAGCTAAGGCAGGAGGAATGCTTGAGGCCAGGAGTTCAAGGCTGCAGTAAACCATGATCATGCCACTGCACTCCAGCTTGAATGACAGAGGGAGACCCTGAACCTATCTTTTTTTTTTTTTTGGAGTCTCACTCTGTCACCCAGGCTGGAGCGCAGTGGTGTGATCTCGACTCACTGCAAGCTCCGCCTCTCGGGTTCACGCCATTCTCCTGCCTCAGCCTCCCAAGTACCTGGGACTACACACGCCCGCCACCAAGCCCGGCTAATTGTTTTGTGTTTTTAGTAGAGACAGGGTTTTACTATGGTCTCGATCTGACCTCGTGATCCGCCCGCCTCGGCCTCCCAAAGTACTGGGATTACAGGCATGAGCCACTGTGCCCAGCCTTGGGAAAGCAGCAAGAATTTCAGACGTTTCTATATAGCTTTGTAATAACAGCCAGAACAGGGAAGCTACACCATTACCTAAAGTATCAAAAGGATGTAAACGACAGAAGGATAGTGAGGATAAGAGGGAATACTTCCCACCTGAAAAGCAGGACATAAGAGCAGGTTTTTCTGTGATGTAGACATCCAGCTACAAAAATTAAAACTGGGGCAGAGTACTTTTATCAGTAGCTATCTTCACCCAGATGTTGCCAAGTGTTGGGGAGCGATTTCTTTCTTGCTGCTTTCACTTATCATTTCTAAGCATTCACTATTCAGGCTCTGAACATTTCCCCCAGTTCTTCCTCATTTCCCCTTCTGTTGTTTACGAACAGTTATACCAGGGTGGTCTGGGACAACCATTTTAGTTGCCAAAGCCCTACACTTACCACCAAATACAGTATTTTTCCTCCACCTGTCATTTTCAAGCTGCTTTAAGTCCTTCAGTGTTGGTCCGAAAGAACTCTGGCATCCTGGACTATTCTAGAAAGCATTCGCATCTACTTTTAACACAGACAACACAGCTAGAAGCCATCGAGGCTGCACATGTCACACACTTAAGTCTCTAGGATGTAAGGCACAGATTTCAGAAACTCTCTGAAGGAATGACACTAGCCACTCCCACTGTGAAAGACACAAGGAGCTGAGGAGGAGGAATTTCACACTTGAAAACAATTACTACTAGAAGATTAGGTAAGACAAGAAGTTGCATTTTTTAAATAAAAAACAAGTTTGCTTTTAATCATAATTCTATATTACCCTTTCCCTGGATTTTAATTTCTAGGCTGCCATCACCAAAAATTTATTTCCAGAAATAAACTTGAACTGTTTTAAAAAACATGGATATTGGGCCAGAAGGTGTTGAATTGCAGGGGAAAAAAAAAGCAGCCTTGTGTAGCTAAAAACTCTTCTTTAAATGCAGAGCTGCCTAAACTATAACACCAGAGAAGCCACAGTCATTTTAAAAATGATTCCAAAAATTCAAAATCCAGACCACTGTATTCCAAAATTCAGACTACAGCAAGCTGTACTAAAAGTAATAACCCTCTTCAATACATCTATAAAACCCTATTATTTTAAATAGTCTTGGAAACTGTAACAAACTGAGATTTCACGCTAAGACATTAATTCCCACCAAAATGAAGCTTATTCAAAATCAGCATCATAAACTCACCTGTAAAGGCTCACTGTGAGGGTTGTGGATGTTTATTATAGGTGAGAAACTACTATTTACAGGGACTCTGGCCCCAAGGAATGGCCTCAATCGATATGGATTTGGAACTCCAACACCAAATACCTGTTTCAGTGGAGGAAAAAAATGCAATTTTAGTTGTTTTTAAAATTAATATTTTTAGTTATAACTCATCTAGGGAGACTGGCAAATTTAATTTATATGGAAAAATATTAACAATCCCTTTATTTTAAAAAAACCCCACAAATGTTGTTTCTGTACATGATTTGGCTACATATTTGATTTACTATGTACGTGAATTTAGAATGATTTCTTTAATATATTAGAAATTGAATAACAGTCCTTCAAGAAGGCATGCAATAGACAAAAGAAGAAAATAGGGAGTCAAAAGATTTCCTGACCCCAGCCATCAGAAGATGGATCTACCGCCCAGATAACTTCTCAAATACCAAGCCCAGCCCCAGGTCATTCCCACATGGGATGGCCCTAGGTTGACTAAGCAGGGTAAACCAGTAATTCAAATGATATTATTAACATATTGCTATTTATTAAGTGTCTATGAGGTGCTAGGCACATATACAATAGTGAACAATTCAACAGTAAAAAAAACAGATAACGTGCTGGGTCTCATGAAACTTACATCGTAGTACTGGAGACAGACTGGAAACCAATAAAAAGATTTTTTTAAAAAATCCCTCTGCTAAAGTGAGTAACAGACAGTTGTAGGTGTTGGGGGAGAGTGGAGGGCATTCAGACAGCTAACGTGTAATCCAGCAAGAGTGGCTTGGAAGACAGCAGTGGTAGTGAGGAGGAGGGAGGTAAACAGACTGTAGATATATTTAGGAGGAAGACTTGATGAAAGATTAGATGTGAAGAGGTAAAGAAAGAAGACAGCTGGCCACTGGGGTCACCATGGGAACAACCTGATCATGACCCTCAATAGTCCAGATTGGCTGTGATCACCTAGGTCTGCTGGGAGACGCCGTCGCGGGGCAATGACTTTCATTTTTGTGGCAGTCTTTTCATTTACTCAACAAGTACACGTGAAATAGGTATGATCTGTCTAGCACTTCAAAATTACTGAACCAAGCATCAACAGCGTACTGAATGTCTACTAAGCAATCGTTAGATTTACTCACCTTACAGAAACAGAAGACATGGTCCCTACTAAAAGGGAACACTGACTCTGACCCTTATTTTATATGATGTGTCAGAGTTAATGGGTACTGGGGAGGAAATGTTTTAAAAAAAAAAACAAAAAAAACACAAAAGCACAGGACCTGTAATGTGTCAGAGCTAACACTCGAGTTCCAGGCAGCACAGCACAGTGGTAAAGATTACAGTCTTTATAGTTACAAAGACATGAGTTTGAGTCCCCTTTAATAACTTACTAACAGCATGGGCAAACCTTTTAAAACTTCAACAATAACGGTATCTATAACATAGGCAGAAGGGCATGCGTAGTACACTGCTGGACAAATATGAGCAATTACTGTTAAGAATCTTTGTTTTTTTTTCTTTTAGAGATGTGGTCTTGATCTGTCACCCAGGGTGGAGCACAGTGGTGTAATCGTAGTTCACTGTGGCCTTGAACTCTTGGGCTCAAGGGATCCTCCCACTGTAGCCTCCCGAGTAGCTGAGGCTACAAGTGCTCACCACTGTGCCCAGTTAATTTTTAAAAATGTTTTTTGTAGAGATGAGGTCTTGCTTTGTTGCCCAGGCTAGTCTTGAACTTCTGGCTTCAAGTGATCCTCCCACCTTGGCCTCCCAAAGTGCTGGGATTACATGTGTGAAGTACCATACCCAGCCTTAATAGTCTTGACATACAAAAATCTTGATTCACAAACAGAATAATAGCTGATATACAAAAAGATTTACTATATGACTCCTATATACATTAACTTCCCTTAATGACCTAAACCAAAATTCTATGTAAAAATAAGTTTATCAAAAAAATACTTACTAAAGTAGGCATGAATTTTAATTGTTTTAAGTGTTTTAATCTTAACACTATTATCAAGCGTGCTTCATAAGTGTGTAAAAGTAAAAATTAAACAAGAATGTGTAAGTCAGTATGAAAATACTTTTCACTATTGTCAACCTTATGTTAACACTTTAGCTGTCGCTTTAAAATCACCTGTTCGGTCTGATTTGAATAGAGATATTCACTGTAAGTATAAAAATGCTCTAAGTCTAAACTCCTACATTTTCTATTATCCTCTGAGTTTCTGCGTTCTTAAAAGGCTGGCATATAAGGCAGAGGTAATGATCATATTGTATAAAATAAGTTTTAATTCTGGTTCTTACCTGGTAAGTAAATACCCCATGATTAGATGTATTAATAAATAAAGTATTTTCTACATTTCCTACTACTCTTGCAAGAAAAACTACATCAAACGATGTATTTCCTCCTGGAAGAATTTTCTGAAACAGAAAATAAATAAAGTTAAATTCATAACAAGAAAAAAAATTATACAGCTCAACTTCCTTAAATAAGTATCTTAGAATCATTTCCATAAACTAGTTTTTCCTTTAAAACTTTAAGCTTTAAGTTAGCAATGGAAAGTAATTAAAAAGATGTCTTCCGTATTGAATGTCTACGGTCACATATCCTTTGTCCATTAGAGCCACAGCCTTGTACAACAGATGGTTTCCTAGATTCTGTTCATTTAACAATCACTAGGCTGGCATGAAGTACCTAATTACAGGCTGTTCCATGATCAAAAATCAGATATAAGTTGCACTGAAGCTGAGCTTTTCATATAGATATACTACTGTACTACTAAGCAGTGACTTGTTTTAGCCCAAAGAATAAGCCCAGGCCTCAACCTTCTGAAATCTGCCTTCCATTCACACAAGAAACAAAATGTCCCGGCAACTTAAATAGAAAAGAAGGCGGGGTGAGTGTATGTGCAGGAACTCACTCCTGTTACTTTCTGCAAACTGAGAATGTCACTATAGTTAGTAAAGTAAAATGTTATTACCACAAAACAATAGGGCTACTCCCACGTTCAAGAGACTGAAATTACGGTTCTGCCCTGCAACAAAGCCTTAAAATACATTTTAATATGTAAAGCCATCAACCTGTCTCATTCTGCCTCTATGGCTAGAACTCTAACATGCTACCTAAATTATAGCTCAAAATACATGGTAGTAAGACTCTGGCTTCACCTTAGTCTGAAGAAAGATGTCTAGACAGAGTATGTCTCCTACATTACCACCAACAAAAGAATAATTTACAAGTTGCGAATTATTGTAACTATTCTTTTGTTGCACTACATTACTGTAATAAAATGCAGCAAAAGAATAATTACAGTAATTCACGACTTTTCTTGAACCCATCACAGAGTGGATTATCAACTAGTTCAAAACTGTAGAAAGACAAGCACTTCCGAGGACAGACGGAATGGGAATACCGGCTCACCCATGGCAGAGAAGGGAAGATGATGAGGCTATTATACAGGAGTGTCAGCTAAAAATGCAGCTAACATGTTTACACATTGCTAGAGGCTGACTGTGTGAACGTGCACCAGAGCACAAAAACCCTGGAAGCTGTAGACACTGGTGCTATTCACACCCGAGCCAGAAATCAGCAACAGAAAGACATCTGGCAAACCCTCGAATAGTCTGAAATTAAACAACATGTTTCTAAAATAAGCCACGGGGGAAGTAAGTAGTAACAAAAGAAATTATAAAATATTTTGAATTGACTGGAAATGAAAGCACAATATTAAAATCTGAAGGCTGCAGGTAAAGCAATACTTGGAGGAAAATTCATAGCATTACATGCTTATTTGGAACAGAAATGTTTCACATCAATAATCTACATTTCTGTTTTGAGACACTAGAAAAAGAATAAATTAAACCCAGATTAAGCAAAAGGAAGGAAAATAGAGCAAAAATTAATGAAACAGAAAACAGAAAGTAGCAAAAAAAAAAAAAAAAAAAAAAATCAATAAAACCGAAGCTGGTGCTCAAAAACTCCATAAAATGGATAAAACCCTGCAAAGAGTGCCTGTGTATAAAAAGGGAGAAGTCAAAAATATAAGGAACTAAAATGTGGATATCACTGCATACCTTTACACACAGAAAGAATGATAAAGGAGTATTACAAGCAACTCTATGCCCATAAATTTAACAGCTAGGAGAAATGGACACATTCTTTGACAGTTGGCTAGATATGACACAATCTGCCAAAGCTCATTCAAACTGAAATAGTCCTGCACACAGTTAAAATTTAATTTGTGGTTTAAAATATTGCCACAAAGAAAAGCCTGATCTTAAATGATTTAACTCGTGGAAATGAATTCTCTACCAACCATTTAAGAAAGAAATAATACCTACGTTACATAAACTTTCCAACACACAGGAGAGAACATTCGTAATTCAGCATTACCCTGATATCAAGACCACGCAAAGACTTAAAAACTATAAGCCAATATCCTTCATAAACACAGAAACACAAGTTTCTACAAAGTATTGGCAAACTGAATCAAGGTAAGATATAAAATGGATAACACATCTTGACCAAGTAGTTTTTTTTTTCTTCCCATGTTGTGCTTTTCTATTTTAATGTTCAATTTATGAAAAATATGAATACTTTTTTTAACATTAGCCAATATGCACACACACAGAATTTCTTTTACAATATTAAATGTTTTATAAACCTTTCACAACTCGCTCAAACCTTTGGCTTAAAATAATTCTGTAACCCTCTAAACAAACCTGCCCCCACCAAATTTGCCATATTATCTTTTGCCAAAACACCTTGGATGTAAAACTGTTTCTTAAGTAGCCTCAATTACATGGAACAATGCTAACTCTTAGCAACTTTTAGTTTTGGTGAAAAACTTGGCAAATGTAAACCAAATATGAAATTCTAAGACCCACCCCCCCCCCCCCCCCCCCCCCCGCCCCACCATCTGAATGAACTCCTCCTCTCGGCCAAGAACACTTCAGAGTTAATCAGAACATCTAGTTCTGGCATTGTGGAAAAGGGGATTAGACATGCCTCATTATATACCTCCAGCATTAACATTAACACAAACATTAAGTCTGGTAAGAAACATTTACAATCTATTTCCTCTGAAGCCTGCTACCTGGAGGCTTCTTCTACACGATAAAACTTTGGTCTCCACAACCCTTCATCTTGACTCAGCCACTCCTTTCTACTGCTGGTAACTCTTCTAACCAACTACCAATTGTAATATGTTTAAATCTGGCGAGTGCGGCTGCTCACGCCTGTAATTCCAGCAGTTTAGGATGCCGAGGAGGGTGGATCCCTTGAGCTCAGGAGTTCCAGACCAGTCTGGGCAACACGGTGAAACCCAGCCTCCACCGAAAAAAAAAAAATACAAAAAACTTAGCCAGGCATGGTGGCAGGCGTCTGTGGTCCTAGTTTCTTGGGACACTGAAGAGGTAGGATCACTTGAGCTCAGTGGGCAGAGGATGCAGTGAGCCAAGATCACACCACTGCACTCCAGCCTGGGTGACACAGTGAGACCCCATATCAAACATAAATAAATAAATTAAAAAGAATATGTTTAAATCTCCCTATGACCTGGAAGCCCTCACTTAAGCTGTCTTGCCCACTCAGATCAAACCAATGTAAATCTAACATGTATTGACTGATGCAGGATGCCTCCCTAAAATGCATAAAAACAAGCTGTGCCCCGACCACCTTGGGCACATATCATCAGGACCCCCACGAGGCTGTGTGACAGGCATGGCTTTAACCTTGGCAAAATAAACTTTTTAAACTGACTGAGACCGGTCTCAGATATTTTGGGTTCACAAGTAGTAACCACAGGGATTCTGAGTGGAGGCGCCCCTGATCTTTGACAAATTTCCTGTCAGTGCTTGATACCAACTTGATCTATCCTTACGGCTCAAACCAATGAGACAATTTGCTGAGGCCTGGGGGATCCCCTCCCTCAAGAGAATCCCTAATATCCCCAAATTTGGTTGACATCTAAAGTTTGTTTTGCTGTACAACTTCTTTTATGGAGTTTTGCTTGCTTCCGACAGTGAAGGCAAGCTGTCCTGCTTCCATACTGATAAAAGGAAGGTAACTCCTTTCTGGAGTTTCAGCTCACTTCCAACACAAAAGGTGAGTGTGAGTTTCTTCTTGCTTCTAAAATGGCAGAGAGCAGTCTTCAGCCAGGGACCCATTCCTAGGTTAAGTAGCTGAATTGGGTTTCATTTGTTTTGTAAATTCTCCTTAATGACTAAAGGGTACAACTGACAACCAGCAACCAAGTAGTTTGTATCTTGGAAATCCAATTCTAGTTCAACATTCAAAAATCAAATCAATGTACTTTACTTAACAGACTAAAGAAAAAGCACAAGATCATCTCAATAGCAGCATGTAATTTGACAAAATTTAATATCGATTCATGATTAAAAATCTCAGTAAACTAAGTCAATAGAAGAGAACTCCCTCAATATTATAAAGAACACCTGCAAAAACCCTAAAGAAGCTTGTCCATTTTGTGGTCCATGGGCTGCATGAAGCCCAGGGTAGCTTGAAATGGGCCCAACGCAAATTTGTAAACTTTCTTAAAACATTAAGTTTCTGTGTGTGTGTGTGTGTGTGTTGTTGTTGTTGTTTTTTTTTTTTTTTAGCTCATCAGCTATCATTAGTGTATTTTACGTGTGGCCCAGGTAAGCAAAGATTGGACACTCCTGCCCTAGGAGCTACCATAGTATTTAATGGTGAATGACTGAATGCTTTTCCTCCAAAATTTAAAACAAGGGAAGGATGCCCTCTCTTATGACAGCTATTTAACACTGTATCAGAAGTGTAAAGAGGGCCGGGAGCGGTGGCTCATGCCTGTAATCCCAGCACTTTGGGAGGCTGAGGTGGGTGGATCACAAGGTCAAGAGATTGAGACCATCCTGGCCAACATGGTGAAACCCCGTCTCTACTAAAATTACAAAAATTAGCTGGGTGTGGTGGCACGCACCTGTAGTCTCAGCTACTCAGGGAGCCGAGGCAGGAGAATCGCTTGGACCGGGAGGCAGAGGTTGCAGTGAGCAGAGATTGCGCCACTGTACTCTAGCCCGGCGACAGAGTGAGACTCGATCTCAAAAAAACAAAAACAAAGTGCAAAGAAGCACGAAAAAAAAAATAAATAAAAGGCATTACACATTAGTACAGAAGAAAAATCAGTTTTTATTCAGATAACACGGCTTTCCATACCGAAAAATCCCTACAAAAATGCTCCTAAAAGAGTTTTAAGAAGTCATGGGAATCAAGGTCAACATATAATGATCAATTGTATCTCCATACACCAGCAATGAACAAGTGACATTCCAATTTTTAAAAACATACTATTTAGGGTAACACATGCACAAAGAAATACTGAGGTATAAATCTAATAATGTGCAAGTTCTGTAAGCTGAAAACTATAAAACATTAGTGAAAGTAACCGAAGAAGACAAATAAATGGAAATACTGTGTTCACGGGTTAGAAGACTCAATATTAGATGTTAGTTCTCCTGAAATGGATTTACATATCCAATGCAAGTGCAACCAAAATTTCAGTCTAAGGAGAAGTAACAACTAAATGCAATGTGAAATAGGATCCTAAAACAGAAAAAGTAGTACACTGATAGAAAAACTGATGAAATTCATACAAATTCTTTAGTTAATGGTATCGTACTAATGCTAGTTTCCTGGTTTGAAAATTGTACTATTGAAAGAAAACAGGCACATTCCTCAACCCCGGACCCAACACAAACAGGCCCAGTACAAACACATCCCACCATATATCTCTCAACTTCCTGAGCCCAGTACAAACACATCCCACCATATATCTCTCAACTTCCTGAGCCCAGTACAAACACATCCCACCATATATCTCTTAACTTCCTGAGCCCAGTACAAACACATTTCTCAACTCAGAGACTACCATATATCTCAACTTTAAAAAAACACCACCTGGAAAGTCTCCGATAAGGACACAGCCGTTCGTGGTTTTACTGGAAGCGTGGGAACCAATAGAAAACTGCTAAATGTATAACTTAAAATGTTAACCAATTGTAGTGCTGCAACCAAAAGAATTCCCTTGTTCCTCTATAACTTTACGTATCCTATTTACATCGGGCTATAAAAGGCAAGCACTCCCATTGTTCGAGGCCCTCTTGTATGCGGTGGAATGGAGGGACCAAGTTCGAACTTTCAGTAAAAGATCCTTGCCGCTTGGCTTTGACTCTGGACTCTGGTGGTCTTCTTTGGGGAACAAACGGTCTGGGCATTACACTATGATTATATAAGATGTTAACATCAGAAGAATGTTAGAGTGAGGAATATATGGAAAGTATTACTTTTCTGTACATTTAAAGTTAATTCAAAAGAACATGATAAAATCTCAGTTTTTTTTTTTTTTTTAAGAAACTGATAGGCTGATTCTAAAATTTAGATGATAAAGAAAGGAAATAAGAGCCAAGGAAATTCTGAAAGAGAAAATCAAAATTGGAGGAGTCATAGTGTCTAATTCTAATAATTAATATAAAGCCACAGTTATCAAAACAGTATGGGCTGGTGAAAGGACAGGTATTTCAGAGTCTATTAGAACGTATTAGAACATAGTGAAGAGTCCAAAACCAGACTCACACATACACAAGGTCAACTGACTTTCAACAAAAATACAGTGGGATTTTAATGAAAAAGGATAGTCTTTTTCAATGGATAGTCTTTTTCAACGGATAGTCCAGGAACAAACGAATATCCATATGCAAAACAAATCAAAACAATCCTCAATCCATATCTTATACCATAAACAAACAGCAGCTAAAAATGGGCTGTAGATCTAAATCTAAAATCTAAAACTATGATGGTTGTCCCTCGGTATCTGTGGGATTGGCTCCAGGACTTCATGCAGATTCCAACATCTGTGGATGCTCAAGTCTCTGCTATAATACAAAGCAGCATTTGCATATAACCTATGCCTATCCCCCTGGCTATGCACGTATCTCCCGGGGAAACTTTAAATAATCTCCACATTACTTGTAATACTTAATACAATGTAAATGCTATGTAAATAGTTTATACTGTATTATTTGTCTGAACATGTATAGACAAGAAAAGTCTTGTTCAGTACAGAAGCACTTTTTTTTTTTTTTTTTCTCAAATAGTTTTGACCTGTAGTTGACTAGATCCATGGATAAGAAGCTCATGGCTGCAGAGGGCCAGCTGTACTTCTAGGAAAGAAAAAAATGGAGAAAATCTTTGTGACTTTGGATTAGGCAAAGATTTCCTAGCTACAACTCCCAAAGCATGACCCATAAAAGAACAATTTGATAAACTGGACACCATGAACATTATAAACCTCTGCTCTTTCAAAGATATAGAATGAAAAGGTATGACACAAACTAGAAGAAAAGACTTGTAAAATCACGTATCTCAAGAAAGACTTGTATCCTGAACACATAAGGAACTCTCACGAACTCAGTGAAAAAACAAATAACTCAACTTAAAAAACAGGCAGAAGAACTGAACAGACACTTCACCAAAGGAAACATATGGATGGCAAATAAAAAGATGCTCAACATCAATTTTCACTGGAGAACGCAGGTTAAAATAAAAATGGCCTAACACTGTACACCGAGCTGAACCACTCGCATCACAAAACACACAAACCTCAGAATGCAGCGTGCTAATAGCGACGTGGGGCAACCGAAACTCTCACATGTTTCTCATGGGAATACAAACGGGTACAGTTGTTACAAAAAAACTGTTAACATCTGTATGTAAATATTTACAGTGGGTTTAATAGCTCCAAACTGGAAACACCCCGAAAGTCTTCAACTGGTGAATGAATAAACACACAGTGACATTGCCAGCCAATGAAATACTATTCCATAATAATAAAGTGGTACAAAGAACTGATACAGGCCTGCTACACCAACCAACATGAAATGCATTATGCTAAAAGAAAGAAGCCAGACTAAAAACACTATATGCTACATGGGTCCCAAATCAATACAGTCTTCTGGAATAGGCGACACTCAGTGGTTTGAGTTGACCAAGTTGTTGATTATATGACCTTATGGGTTTGTCAAAACTCAGAACTATATACTAAAAGGGTGAATTTTACTGCAAGTATACTGTAATTTAAAAACAAATACATATAGAATATATATTAAATATATCTGTGTGTGTATATGTATACACATATACATATATATATATATATATATTTTTTTTTTTTTTTACTGTTTTGGGTGAATCCACAAGGGTTGCGGACTCACTCAAGCATATTTTAGCCTGGACCTTTTTTTATGAGGGTCTCAGTGTTCATGTTCCCTTGGAGTAAGAACAAATAATTGAATGTTTAGGTTTAACTCTTGGTGGGCAAGATTAAAGCCAAATTAACTTTAAAACAACAAAATCTTGAAACGAAGTGGGTAATATCACTGAGTTCAGGCAGTCCACCCACACTTTTTATTGTCGTGAATTTAATTCCACAGAATCATATGACTGGTCACCCTCTCATCACCTTCCTAACTCCCTCTGACAATGTAAGGATTCACAGAACTGACACTGAGAGACACAGAGAGGACTCTGGCAATACGAACAAAACAAAACGAAACAAAATATGACAATATCATTTTCCCATCTAAGATGCCAGTGCCTGTAATACCGATGTTTTATACCATACCAAGAATAAAAAAAGAAGAACAAGAGAACGTTCTTCAAATAAAACAAGGAGTGAGGATGACAAGTACAAACCCAAGCCACAGAAAGGGGCAGTGAAGAAAACTTATGTGACTCATTCTGGGCACCGCAGGAAGGGAGAAAAACTAACTTACTCTTAAAATTTGCACTGTGTATCAGTACTCATGGAGGTGTGTGGTCTGAATCCCTATCAGTGGTCTAATCAAGCAGAAAATTTAATGTTTCCTTGGTAGAGTTGAGACCACCAGTGCCATTCTCTCTGGGAAAACACACCCTTAAACCGGGCTGACCGTGACGGTAAGGTGCCCTTGACTGTAACGTGGGTCTCAGTTTCCGATATTAAAAAAAGTGAAAAAAAATTTACCTATGTAACGAACCTGCACATCCTGCACATGCATCGCTGAACTTAAAAGTTGAAAGAAAAAAAAAGGTAGCAAAATTAGTACAATAAATGCTGTGTATCCACCAAAAAAAAAAATCTGAAATGTTCTCTAAAAAAAGTGACAGTTACAGAATTATGGTATTCCCACCCAAGACCAGTTCTAGTGTCAATGAGGAGATTCCTAAAGCCTATGTGTATAATGGAAAATGTATCCAGAGGAAAACCGGTGTCCTTTAAAGTGTTTATGGGAACTTAATTTGATTTAAAAATGTCTCTATTCAAACAATACCCTTTTAAGGCCCATCTAAACTCCAAAGAGTTAGGAAAATCACCATGGAATGTTTAATTTTTAGTGCAGTTTTCTGCCACTATTGGAACTGGACATCTAGTATATAGCTGATCGACAGGAGATCTGAGTTTCTAGTAATACCACTAACAAATCGTAATTTTCCCAAGTCAGCACTGTACCACAGCTCAGTCCCTGGGTGATCTCCTTCCTTGGTGATCTCATCCAGATCCATGGCTTCATATCTACACTAGTGACTCCGAAATCTCTATTTCTAGTCTAGTCCTCATATACCAAACTCATAGACTAACTGCCTATTTGCCACCTCCTCTTGGATATCTAGGAGATACCTGAAATCTAACATGTCCAAATTGAATTACTGGTTGTACCTCCGAAACCTGCTCTACCCTCTGCCTTCTTCAATTCAGCTGATTGCAACTTTGTCCTTCTAGTTGAGGACTAGAGTTCAGGACAAAACTCTAGAGTCAATTTTCACTCTTCTCTTTCTCTCAAATCCCACATCAGGAAATCCTGTTGGGTGTATCTTCAAAACATACAGGCATATGTCATTTTATTGTGCTTCGCTTTGCTACACTTCACAGGTACTGCCGTTTTGCAAGCCTGCATTAACCAAGTCTACCAGTGCCATTTTTCCAACCGCATGCACTCACTTTGTATCTCTGTGTCACACTTTGGCGATCTTGCAGTATTTCCAAATTTTTCATTATTATAATATCTGCATGATCTGTGATCTTTGATGTTGCTACTGAAATTGTTTTAGGGCACCACAAACTATGCCCATATAAGATGGCAAGCTTAAAATGAAACATGTTATGTGTGTTCTCATGGCTCCACCAGCCACTGTTCTCCCAACTCCCTTCCTCTCCTTAAGCTTCCCTATTCCTGAGATACAATAATATCACAATTAGGCCAATTAGTAGCCCTACAATGGCCTGTAAGTGTTCAAGTAAAAGGAAGAGTTGCACATCTCTCACTTTAAACCAAAAGCTGGAAATGATAAGGTTAGTGAGGAAGACATGCTGAAAGCCAAGAGAGGCTCAAAGCTAGGCCTTTAGTACCAAACAGCCAAGCTGTGAATACAAAGGAAAAGTTGTTGAAGGAAGTTAAAAATGCTACTCCAGTGAACACACACCTGGTAAAGAAGGAAAACTGCCTTACTGCTGATAGGGAGAAAGCTTTAGTGGTCTGGATGGAAGAGCTAAGCAGCCCAAGCATTCTCTCTTTTTTTTTTTTTTTTTTGATGGAGTTTCGCTTGATGCCCAGGCTGGAGTGCAACGGCGTGGTCTTGGCTCACTGCGACCTCCGCCTTCCGGGTTCAAGCGATTCTTGTGCCTCAGCCTCCTGAGTAACTGAGATTACAGGTGCACACCACCACAACCAATTTTTGTATTTTTAGTAGAGGTGGGTTTCACCATGTTGGCCAGGTTGGTTTTGAACTCCTGACCTCAGGTGATCCACCTGCCTCAGCCTCCCAAAGTGCTGGGACTACAGGCGTGAGCCACCACGCCTCTCCGTGCCACAGCATTCTCTTAAGCCAAAGCCTAATCCAGAGCAAGGCCCTGACTCTCTTTAATTCTGTGAAGACTGATAGAGGGGAGGAAGCTGCAGAACAGCTGGAAGCTAAAAGAGATCGATTTATGAGGTTTAAGAAAAGAAGCCAGCTCTATCACATAAAAGTGCAAGGTGAAGCATTAAATGCTGATGTCCAGGTTGCAGCAAGTTATCCAGAAGATCTAGCTAAGATCACTGATGAACATGGCCACACTAAACAACAAATTTTCCATGTAGATGAAACAGCCTTCTGTTGGAAGATGCCATCTAAAGAGGGTAAGTCAGTGCCTGGCTTCAAAGCTTCAAAGGACAGGTTGACTCTCTTATTAGGGACTAACACAGCTAGTGAGTTTAAGTTGAAGCCAGTGCTCATCTGCCATTCTGAAAATTCTAGAGACCTTAAGAATTGTGCTAAATCTACTCTACCTGTGGTCCATAAATGGACAAGGCCTAGATAACAGCACATCTATTTATATCATGGTTTAGTGAATATTTAAACCCCACTGTTGAGACCTAATGCTCAGAAAAAAGATTTCTTTCCAAATATTACTGCTCAGTGACAAGGCAACTGGTCACCCCGGAGCTCTGATGAAAATGTACAAGAAGATGCAGTTGTTTTCACACCTGCTAACACAACATCCATTCTTCAGCCAAGGATCAAGGAGTAACTTCAAGTTGCAAGTCTTGTTATTTAAGAAATACATTTCTTAAAGCTATAGCTGCCACAAAGGGTGATTCCTCTGATGGATCTGGGCAAAGTCCATTGAAAACCTCCTGGAAAGGAGTCACCATTCTAAATGCCATTACGAACATTTGTAGCTGGGCACAGTGGCTCAAGTCTGTAGTCCCAGCACTTTGGGAGGCTAAGGGAGGTGGATCACCTGAGTCAGGAGTTCGAGACCAGCCTCGCCAACATGGTGAAACCTGTCTCTACTAAAAATAGAAAAAAAAAAAAAAATTAGCTGGGAGGGGTGGAGTGGGCCTGTAATCCCAGCTACTCAGGAGGCTGAGGCAGGAGAACTGCTTGAACCTGGGAGGCAGAGGCTGCAGTGAGCCAAGATTGTGCCAGCGCACTCCAGCCTGGGCGACAGAGTGAGACTCTGTCTTGGTGGTGGGGGAAGAACATTTGTGATCCATGGGAGGAGGGTTAAAATGTCAACAATAGGAGGTTGGAAGAAGTTAATTCCAACCCTTTTGGATGACTCTGAAGGGCTCAAGACTTCAGTGGAAAAGTCACTGTAGATGTGGTAGAAACAGCAAGAGAAAAGAATTAGAAGTGGCATCTACAGATGTGAATGAACTGGTGCAATCCCCTGAAAAAACTTGAACAGAAGAGTTGTTGTTTCTCAGGGATAAGCAAAAAAAGTGGTTTCTTGAGATGCAATCTACTCCTAGTGAAGATGCTGTGAATATGTTGACATGACAGCAAAGAATTTAGAATACTACGTAAACTTAGAGGCAGGGTTTGAAAGGATTGACTCCAATTTTGAAAGAAGTTCTACTGTGGGTAAAATGCTATTAAACAGCATTGCACGCTACAGAGAAATTTTTGTGAAAAGAAGAATCAATGGATGCTGCACTCTTCACTGTTGTCTTATTTTAAGCAACTGTCATGGCCATCCCAACCTTCAGCAACCACTACCCTGATCAGTCAGTGGCTGTCAACACTGAGGCAAGGCCCTCCACCAGCAAAAAGACTATGACTTGCAGAAGGCTGGCATGATCATTAGCAGTTTTTAGCAATAAAGTATTTTTGAAATTAAGGTATGTACATTTTTTAGACACAATGCTACTGCACTTAATAGGCTACAGTATAAACTTTTTTTTTTTTTTTTTTTTTTGAGACGGAGTCTCGCTCTGCCGCCCAGGCTGAAGAGCAGTGGCCGGATCTCAGCTCACAGCAAGCTCCGCCTCCCGGGTTTATGCCATTCTCCTGCCTCAGCCTCCCGAGTAGCTGGGACTACAGGCGCCCGCCACCTTGCCCGGCTAATTTTTTGTATTTTTTAGTAGAGACGGGGTTTCACCGTGTTGGCCAGGATGGTCTCGATCTCCTGACCTCGTGATCCGCTGGTCTCGGCCTCCCAAAGTGCTGGGATTACAGGCCTGAGCCACTGCGCCCAGCCTTAAACATAACTTTTATATATATGGGGAAACAAAAAAATTCTGTGACTGGCTTACTGCAGTGGTCTGGAACTGAACCCATAATATCTCCAAGGTATCCCTGTATCCCAAGTCCAACTCCTTTCTTCACCTCTTCCATGTATCACTCTGGTCAGAGTAATCATCTAATCATCTTCTTACCCTGGAGTATGGCAACAGCCAATATGACTGGTGTCCCTTGTCCTACTTTTGATGAACAATGATCCTTTTAAAACCTAAAGCTACAATTTCATTCCTCTGTTCAAAACCCTTTGATGGCTTTCCACGTCATTCAGGAAAAAGAGTCAAGTCAAACCACAGTTTGTAAGGCCCTTCATGGTCTGCCCCCTTACTTCTCCTCTCATCTGTGCTCACTCTGGTCTAGCTGTCTTTGAACACCAGGCCTGCTTTCAACAATGGAGCCTTTGTACTGCCTGGTCCTTCCCGCTAGAATGCTTTTCTTCCATGTTTCACTTTCCTCCAAACAGTCCCACCTCACCCCTTTGAGTTTTCGTTCCAATGTCACCTTCTGAATAAAGCCTACCCTGACCACCCTATTGAAAATGGCACGTCTAAGCCTCTGATCTCATACCCTTCCCTGTGCACACCTAAGCCTCTGATCTCATACCCTTCCCTGTGCACGCCTAAGCCTCTGATCTTATACTCTTCCCTGTGCACGCCTAAGCCTCTGATCTCATACTCTTCCCTGTGCACGCCTAAGCCTCTGATCTCATACCGTTCCCTGTGCACACCTAAGCCTCTGATCTCATACCCTTCCCTGTGCACGCCTAAGCCTCTGATCTCATACCCTTCCCTGTGCACGCCTAAGCCTCTGATCTCATACTCTTCCCTGTGCACACCTAAGCCTCTGATCTCATACCCTTCCCTGTGCACGCCTAAGCCTCTGATCTTATACTCTTCCCTGTGCACGCCTAAGCCTCTGATCTCATACCCTTCCCTGTGCACGCCTAAGCCTCTGATCTCATACTCTTCCCTGTGCACGCCTAAGCCTCTGATCTCATACTCTTCCCTGTGCACGCCTAAGCCTCTGATCTCATACTCTTCCCTGTGCACGCCTAAGCCTCTGATCTCATACTCTTCCCTGTGCACGCCTAAGCCTCTGATCTCATACTCTTCCCTGTGCACGCCTAAGCCTCTGATCTTATACTCTTCCCTGTGCACACCTAAGCCTCTGATCTCATACCGTTCCCTGTGCACGCCTAAGCCTCTGATCTTATACTCTTCCCTGTGCACACCTAAGCCTCTGATCCATACCGTTCCCTGTGCATGCCTAAGCCTCTGATCTTATACCCTTCCCTGTGCACACCTCAGCCTCTGATCTCATACCCTTCCCTGTGCACGCCTAAGCCTCTGATCTCATACCGTTCCCTGTGCACACCTCAGCCTCTGATCTCATACTCTTCCCTGTGCACACCTAAGCCTCTGATCTCATACTCTTCCCTGTGCACACCTCAGCCTCTGATCTTACACCCTTCCCTGTGCACACCTCAGCCTCTGATCTCATACTCTTCTTTTGACCTTGTAACATCTTCTAAGATCGTATAAAATTTACTTATTTATCATGCTTGCCTTCCCTCTGCTGCTGACTTTACCCAAACTCCCCAGAGTATGTATGATAAGCATCTCTGTTTTCACTGATGAAAGTGCCGGGCACTTAAGTAGACACTTCATAAATATTTGTTACATTAATTCCTTCTTTCCACATAGGTGGGGTGGCAAAACTATAATTTACATTTTCTTATACGTTTTAAACTGCAAAAGTAACAAGTGCTGATTTTACTTAGTGATACAGACCAAAGATGACTGAATAAAAAGCTAATACCCTCAAACCTCCTCCATTCTCACCATTATTAGGTTATCCAGTTAACCTGGCAAATCTAATCTGTGCTTTATTCCAGCTCTTATTAATATACCCAAATAAATATACACAGATTTTTTGCTTTTTATAAAAATGGCATTATAGGCCGGGTGCGGTGGGTCATGCCTGTCATCCCGGCACTTTGGGAGGCCAAGGTAGGCGGATTGCTTGAGGCTGGGAGTTTGAGACCAGCCTGGCCAACATGGCAAAACCCCATCTCTACTAAAAAATACAAAAATTAACCAGGTGTGGTAGAAGGTGCCTGTAGTCCCAGCTACTGGGGAGGCTGAGGCACAAGAATTGCTTGAACTGGGAGGCAGAGGTTGCAGTGAGCTGAGATCATGCCACTGCATTCCAGCCTGGGCGACAGAGAAAGACCCTGTCTCGGAAAAAAAAAAAAAAAAAAAAAGGCATTATATTCGACTCTACAATATGCTTTTCTTACATATTAGCATGTCACGTATATTACTGCAGATCTATAGAGACCTATTTCATTCTCTTTATTATCTGCATAATATTCCATACTACCGCTCCATCGCGTTTCCTTAAATTCCCAATAACATGCATGGAATCAACAGAACAATGTCCTTCTATATCTAATTAAAATAATCATTAATTTTTATTAATGCCCCTTCAACCCATGAGAAGAGACTGATCATTAAGTATACCGAAATGAGTGAACTATAACATTTTAATTTTAGTCACAGACTGAAACAAAGTGTGTCCTAATCTTCAGTTTATCTGAAAATTTAATTAATCAAAAGGTTCTAGTCAATAAAGAAAACATCATTGTTTCCTATTGTGTGTAAGGCACCCCATTTCCACAATTGGACTTGTTAGAATATTATTATAAAAATCTGTCTTTTCTGATGCAAAACGTATATTTTATGGCCTATATACGATATGGCCATGAAAGATGAATGGCCTAAATGCAGTCTATTATGTAATTTTAAATTATAATTGATTAATTATATTCAATCAACAGATAATTACAGATAATTACAAAAACTTATATACAGAGAAATAAATCGTTACACAACCACATCCCGTACCTCTCTTAGTATTCCTATTCTTTTTGATTTTCAGGTGGTCTTAAAATCAAAACCTAACAAGATTACTTGCATGTGTGGATTAAAATACAATTATGTAAAACTTGGTTTAAAAAATAATTTAAAAATACTTAGTCTTTTCTGTATTTCCTACTTTTTGGTTAAGGTAGAGATGATAACAGCAATTAAAAACTCTGAGTCATAGACAACGTTTTATTGTCAAAGAAATAACACCTGACCAAGAATTCTGAGCATGACAAAGGCAATTAGAGTAAACATACAGAAAGATTTTGCTCTCCTCCACATAAGAAAGTCTATTCATCTTTCCCCAAGGCTCTTATTGTTGGCATAAAGCTGAGGTGGAGAGGAAATAGGTTATTTCTTCCCCCAAGAGTTCACTCCATCTCTCCCCTCTACTTCTTGAGCTTCTTAAGTCAGTGTCTTACTGTAGGGAAAAAAAGATGGAAAGCAAGGAGAAGAAAAAAGTATAAGAGGAGAGAGTAAAGATTTTGGCTATCTCCTTTGAGCTAAATCTTGACTATTTAAATGTGGAATTTGGTAGGTGTAATTATTTTTATTGTTTAATTCCATCACCTGACAGCACAAAACAGATTGGTTAACTTGTTCCTTAATTACCTACACATTTAGTTTATCTTTTAAAAAATTTCCAGAGACCCTATTCTCTGCATAACATTCATATATAGAAATAGTCCCTAGGAGAGTCTAGTTCAGAAATGTCAAGTTAGTAGCCTATGGCTTATGTTGTTTGGCTCACACTGTCTTTCTAAAATTGAATTGATTTTCAATGTGTAAAGACTGGAAGATACATGAAAATTCTTATTTCTGACTCTTCTTGGGAAATGAGCAGAACTGCACATGGGCTTAGACTCCTCACACGGTAACCACTGGCCGGAGCCCAGGGGAGGCTGATCTCTTTGAATGTGTCACATGTTCTCTAGGACACCCCTCATCCCACTCGGCTTGCTTCATTCATTTATACTGTTTACCTAGCCCAGTTTAAGAACCTGTTTGCAACTCTTGTTCTAGTCTCTGTATTATGATAGCAAAGAAAAAAGTAAAAACCCTGGCCTTTAACACAGGTGAAGCTTGGAGTGTTCAGAAACAACAAAATATTGCTTGACTTAGCAAAAAGTTAACAAGCTAGAAATAAAATGCATAGTGCAGTTGTGAACTATTTTTGAACTGATTCCATTTTTACTTCACAATTTGGCCCTTTAACCCAACCTGTCTCTGCATACTGACAATGCCTGAAAGCTGGATGGTTTCATTCCACATAAATATATCTCTCTATAGAAACTATTAGGTACAGGCCACTCACTGAAGTGTAATATGATACAAATCACTGGGGATGATAATAGAACACCTACACCTTCACCTTGGCTCCTGTCACTCACTGCACGACGGGAGCAGACCTCTCTGGCGCTCGGCCTGTGTAGACACAGGCCTCTCACAGCCTCAGAATTATATTATTGGAGGCTATTATTAACAGCACTTTTATAAAAAGTGTGAAAATGTCTTTTAGATAACAAAGAATAACTCAAGGGAAAGCTATTTTAAGAAATAATTTAGAAAAGGGATATTTCCACAAGAATCACAAAACAATTAAGCTTTTTATTACCAAAAGTAATATGCTGATTTATCAGTCCCTTGTTTATAAAATACCTTTAAATGAAAAAGTTATGCTTTTTTGTTTTACTGTAAAAAACAACATATGATGAAACAGGATTTTAGAAAGGAGAAATGTAAACATCAAATAATTGATACAAAAATATAGCAACCAATATCTTATATGGTTAAAAAGGTTTCTTCTTTGTTACTCAATCACATCCCTTCAAAGGAGTCAGTGAAAACTCTGGGAAGATGAAATTTAGTTCCATTCATTTACTTCCCTCTGATCTTTGTTATTTTGTTAATTATTTTGGAAACCTATATATTAAAGCTTTAGGTATTCTCTCAGATTTAAAATGTACTTAAGAAACCATTTTTATTTTTTTGGTCAGAGAAAACGTTTTTAATAACAAGTTTACACACTTCCTATGAAAATATAAAATAAAATTTTAAAGGATATTTGTGGTAAGGAGAACCTTAAATTGGAGCCCAAGACTTTATGTCCTAATCTCTGAGGCCGTGACTAAGATGTAACTAAGGCTCCCAACCGGCTGCCTTTTAGTTAATCAAAAGGGAGACTCTCCAGAGAGTCCTGACCCACTGACAGGAGCCCTTTAAAGCAGAGTTTTCTCGCTGGAGGCAGAAGAGGACGCCAGAGAGGTACACAGTGCCAGTGGAGAGATGCCCTGTTGCTGGCTGGAAGACGGATGGCCTGTGAGAAGGAACCCGGAGGCCCTGAGTTGCTGGGAGGGGTCACTGGCCAAGAGCCAGCAGCCAAACAGGGGTTTCAGTTCTACAACCACAAGGAACCTAATTCTCTCGACAACTTTAATGAGTTTGGAAGTGACTTCCCCTCAGAGCCTCTGGACCAGGACTCAGCCCGGATGACATCTTAATTTCAGCCCCTGATACACTGAACGAACTGAACAAACTCAGGAAAGATCATGTATAGCAGAGAAACTTACCCTATTTTGAAAAAATGATGCATGAAAATGTGATGTTGTAGCAGATATTGATACTAAAGTAATAGTTTCTTCAGAACTAGGATTATGTAAGTAGACTTTTTCCATTTTTGGCATTCCAACTGGTCTGTAAAACAAAAAGAAAATTATCACAAATACTTCACAGATAATTATGATTGAATTATGATTGATAAGATGATTTCTAGTTGTTAAAAATTAATCAAAACTGTTAGACAAATACATAGCTAAATATATTAAAATGCTTTCTGAATTTATCTTTAAACTTACACATAAAAATGCATTTAGTCACTCAATAAATATTTCTTGAGTGCCAATTATGTCACGTACAGTGCCAGGTGCTGGGATACAATGAAGCAAGTCTCATCCCTGTGAAGCTCAGAACCCAGTGAGGTGGTGGACGGGGCACAAAATGGTCAGTTCCTTTTCTTTCTTTCTGTACCACCACCCGGCCTCCTACCAATCGTGCCCTCTTCTCAAATTCCATGGATACATGCTCTTCATTTTAGGAGTGGAAACTGAGTAGCAAAGTTGTGTGAGGAGATCTTGTGAGTTAGGGGCTTTTACTATATTCATTTCACAAGAATACTGGGGCACAGAAAAGTCAATTAACTTGTCAAAGGCACACTTGGAACCTGGATGTGAATCTAAGTCTTCTGGGTCTAGACTGCGCTTTAACTGCCAGTACTGAACTGCCTCTTCTCAAAGTTAAACACACTCAATGGTTTGAAATCCCCAAATCCATTTTAATGTCTCCCTTGGCATCCATGCCATGGTTTGCCTTAGAAGTGAAACTTTATTCTATAGTCCACTTACTACTTCTGTAGCTAATCTTACTGGTACAGGCCTCCTACCTTCTACAGCTTCCTTGCTTTTTCTAACTACCCACACACACTCACTAGTTATTAGATTCCTTCCTAATCTCACATGACCCAACCTAAACAAGTAACTCTGTTTTCAATCCAGACCTTCCACCTGAGCCAGGCTAGTTCCATGGGCAAGTCCCCCACGGCTCTGCTAATCTGCCTGCCCTGTGTTTTCTCCCTATCCTCCTCCACCAATCCAAACCCTCTTTTTCTAATTCAAATATACACCCTTCTTTCACAAGGTCCTCTCCTCATGCAATCATTTTGGTCCATGGTTTTTGAAATTGTAAATTTCATATTTCATATTTAAAGTTTACATATAAACCTCAAATCCCAAGCAGTTGAAAACGCAAAGCCAGAACTGCATTTTATACTTGGTTCAACTGTCCACCATGCTTTTGTTCTTCAAGAAGTTCTGTCCCTACCTTTTCTTCAATTTAGTTGCTCACCTCTAATTCAAGACTTGGGAAAGTTGATGAACAGTGAACAGCTGATAATTTTCAATAGTTTAAGAAAATGGAATGCAGGTGGAAGGGCAGGGCACGATGGCCAAATAGAAGGCTCCACCATTGTCCCTCTCCCCACAGAAATACTAAATTTAACAACTATCTATGCCAAAAAAAAAACACCTTCATAAGAACCAAGAATCAGGTGAGCACTCACGGTACTTGGTTTGGTTTTAACTTCGTATCACTGAGAGAGGCACTGAAGAGGATAGGGAAGAAAATCTTGAATCGCTGATGCCACCCTTTCCCACCTACGCCCCTCCACCCGGCAGCAGCCAAGTGGCACAGAGAGAGTCTGCGCACTTGGGAGAGGGACAGTCCAGCGTCTGTGAGATTTTGCAGTGAACTCAGTGCTGCCCTGTCACAGCAGAAAGCAAAATCTGGCTGAACTCAGCGGTTGCCTTCCCAGGAAGGGAGCATTTAGATGAACCCTTGCCGGGGGGAACTGCCCATCCTAGCAGTCCTAACTCGAGTTCCCACTAGCCTTGCCACCTCAGGTTAAAATGTTCTGGGGCCCTCAATAAACGTGAAAGGCAGTCTAGGCCACAAGAACTGAAATTCCTAAGAGAGTCCTAGTGCCGTGCTGGGCTTAGAGTCAGTAGACTTGGGGGGCATGCAACCTACTGACATACGAGCTGGGGTGTCCAAGGGAGTGCTTGCCCCACCCCTCCTCCAACCCCAGGCAGCACAGCTCACGGCTCAGAAAGTGATCCCTTTCTTCTGCTTGACAGAGGAGAGGAGAGGGAAGAGAAATGAGGCCTTTGTCTTGCATCTTGGATACCAGCTCAGCCACAGCAGGATGGGGATGCTGTGGACTGGGGAGGGAGCCCAGTTCCCAGTCCCAGACCTGGCAGCATTTACCACAAGCTGACTGAAGAGCCCTTGGGCTTTAAGGGAATACTGATGGTAGCCTGGCAGTATTCTCCATGGGCTTGTGGTGATGGTGGCCATGGGGGTAAGGATCCTCTGTCTGTGGAAAGGGGAGGGAAGAGTGGGCAGGACTGCATCAAATGGGTTGAAGGCCAGCTCAGCTGCAGCACAACAGAACGCCAGGTAGAGTTCTAAGGTGTCTGACTCCAGTCCCTGGCTCCTAGACACACCGACAGACCCACCTGGGGCCTGGGGGAACTTGCTGTCCTGAAGAGAAGGACACACACCTGGCTGGCTTCACTACCTGCGGATTGCAGAGCCCTGTGGCCTTGAAGAAACACACCTGCAAGCCAGGGAGTGGTTACAGTGGGCCGTGGGCGAGACTCAGTGCTGTGCTGGCTTCAGGTCTGACCAGTGCGGTTCCAGTGGTGGGGGCCACAGGGATGCTGTGTCATTCCACTCCCAGATCCAGGTGGCTCAGCACAGAAAGAGAGCGATGTTTGGGAGAAAATAAGGAAAGAGAACAGGAGTCTTCGCCAGGTAATCCAGAGAATTCTTCTTGATCTTTATCCAAGACCACCAAGATGGTACCTCTATAAGTCTGCAAGAACCACAGTGTTGCTGGGGCTGGGGTGCCCCCTAACTCAGACATGGCTTAGATCACTACACCCAAGTCCTTTTGAATATCTGGAAAGCCTTCCCAAGAAGAAGGGGTACAAACATGCTCAGACTGTGAAGATTACAATAAATACCTAACTCTTCAATGCCCAGACACTGATGAACATCTATCTGCAAGCATTAAGACCAGCCAGGAAAACGTGACTTCCTTAAATGAATTAAATAAGGCACCAGGGACCAATCCTAGAGAAACAGAGATATGTGACCTTTCAGACAGACAATTCAAAATGGCTGTTTTGAGGAAATTCAAAGAAATTCACGATAACATAGAGAATGAATTCAGAATTCTATCAGATAAATTTAACAAAGAAACTGAAATAATTAAAAAGAATCAAGCAGAAATTCTAGAGTTGAAAAATGCAACCGACATACTGAAGACTGCATCAGAGTTTCTTAATGGCAGAATTGATCAAGAAGAAGAAAGAATTAGTGGGCTTGAAGACAGGCTATTTGAAAATAGTCAGAGGAGAGAAAACAAAAAAGAATTAAAAAGAAGGCACACCTACAGGGCCTAAAAAATAGCCTCAAAAGGGGAAATCTAAGAGTTAATGGCCTTAAAGAGGAGGTAGAGAAGGAAACAGGGGTAGAAAGTTTATTTAAAGGGATAATAACAGAACACTTCCCAAATCCGGAGAAAGATATTAATAATGACGTACAAGAAGGTTATAGAACACCAAGCAGATTTAACTCAAAGACTACCTCAAGGCATTTAATAATCAAACTTCCAAAACTCAAGAATAAACAAAGGATCCTAAAATTAACAAGATAAAAGAAACAAAATTAGGTACAACGGAGCTCCAACACGTCTGGCAGCAAACTTTTCAGTGGAAATCTTACAGGCCAGGAGAGACTGGCATGACATACTTAAAGTGCTGAAGGCAACAACAAAAAACCCCCACACTTTTACCCTAGAATAGTGTATCTGGCAAAAATATCCTTTCCAGCGAAAATATCCTTCAAATATGAGAGAGGAATAATGACGTTCCCAGACAAACAAAAGTTGAGGGATTTCACCAACATCAGATATATCTTACAAGAAATGCTAATGGGAATTCTTTCAAACTGAAAGAAAAGGACCAATTAATTAGCAACTCCCCGGGACGCTGGAGTGGGCAGATTTCTTGAGTAATATTCCGTAAGCACCGGTAACCAAAGCCAAACTGGACAAATGGGATCATATCAACTTAAAAAGCTTCTGCACAGCAAAGGAAACAATCAACAAAGTGAAGAGACAGCCCACAGAATGGGAGGAAATATTTGCAAACTACCTATCTGACAAGGGATTAATAATTAGAACATATGAGGAACTTGGCCGAGTGAGGTGGCTCAAGCCTGTAATCCCAGCACTTTGGGAGGCCGAGATGGGCGGATCACGAGGTCAGGAAATCGAGACCATCCTGGCTACCACGGTGAAACCCTGTCTCTGCTAAAAAATACAAAAAACTAGCCAGGTGAGATGGCAGGTACCTGTAGTCCCAGCTACTCGGGAGGCTGAGGCAGGAGAATGGCGGGAACCCCGGGAGGCGGAGCTTGCAGTGAGCTGAGATCCAGCCACTGCAGTCCAGCCTGGGCGACAGAGCGAGACTCCATCTCAAAAAAAAAAAAAAAAAAAAGGGGGGGGGGCAAATTATCTGAATAGGTATTTCTCAAAAGAAGACATAGAAAAGACAAAGAGGTATATGAAAAAATGCTCAATATCACTAATTATCAGGGAAATGCAAATCAAAACCACAATGAGATATCTGATTCCAATTAAAATGGCTTTATCCAAAAGACAGGCACGACAAATACTGGCAAGGATGTGGAGAAAAGGGAATGTTGGTGGGAATGTAAATTAGTACAAACGCTAGGAAGAACAGTTTGGAGGTTCCTCAAAAAACTAGAAGTAGAGCTACCATACAATTCAGCAATCCCACTCATAAGTATACACCTAAAATAAAGGACATCAGTATACTGTAGTGTTATCTGTACTCCCATGTTTATTACAGCACTATTCACAATAGCTGAGATTTGGAAGCCACCTAAGTGTTTATTAACAGATGAATGGATAAAGAAACTGTGGTACATATATACAATGGAGTACTATTCAGTCATGAAAATGAATGAGATCCTGTCATTTGCAACAACCTGGATGGAGCTAGAGAACATTATGTTAAGTAAAATACGCCAGGCCTAGAAAGACAAACTTTCCATGTTCTCACTTATTTATGGGAGCTAAAAATTAAAACAATTGAACTCATGGAGATAGAGAGTAGAAGGATGGTTACCAGAGGCTGGGAAGGACAGTAGCGGGGATGGGTAGAAATGGGGATGATTAATACGTACAAAGAAACTGAAAGTATGGTTAAGACCTAGCATCTCCTAGCACAACATGGTGACTACAGTAAAAAAATAAAAAAATAAAAGAAAATTAACTGTACATTTTTAAATAACTAAAATAATATAAATGGATTGTTTGTAACACAAAAGATAAATGATTGAGGTGATGACTACCCCATTTACCCTGATGTGATTATTATGCATTGCATGCCTGTATCAAAATATCTTATGTAACCCATAAATATATATATCTACTATGTACCCACAAAAATTTAAAAATAATTGAATAAAAAAGCAACAAATTAATCAGGGGCTAATTTAGGTTCCTTTAAAGATAGTGAATTAGTACATGCTGGCTCTCCCTGCCATCTTCTCTCCCCCCAACAATAATGCTGAAAAAATTTAGAAGTTAGAGGGAGGTACTAACTCCAAGAAATAACCAAAAAACAGTGAGAAGCCCTTGGGAGAACTCAAGGCTGCCTTAAAGTGGCAGGCGAAGGAAAGTGAGTGGCAATGGGCAGCCTGAGCTGACGAGAGGCTAGGCTAGGGGAAGGCTTCCAAACTTTATTATCCTCCACGTTCTTCCCAGTCTGCCTTGAGATACAGCCTGATCCTTCAACCTAGAACAGAAAAGCTTGCCAGGGTAAGGAGCTGATGAGCAGCTGCCCTTGAAATGCTCTCCTCTAACGTCTCTCTCCGGTCCTACACAGTCCTAGGGCTACTGAACTACGATTTAGGAAGACACCTTTGTCCACTATGCTTCTGCCTAAGCACTGTCAGTTAAGAGTGGTGACAAATATGGGGCAATCAACAGTTCTTATGTGTATGTGTGGAACTGGGGCTCTCCATTTTGGGGATCATCTCTCCTTTTAAATTCACAAGAAGAGACAAAGACCAGGACTTGGTCTTCTGCCCTTCTCAATACGCATTACCAGACAGTAGCTGGTAAGTTCACACACCTGTTTGGAGTAAATCAATCGGATGATACACACAATGTTGTGATGGAGTGTAATGCTGTCTATTGCCATGGTCAAACATGGAATACAATGTTGAAGAGAAGTGACAAGAATGGATTTCCTTGTCTTGTTCTTGATGTAGGCGGAATTTTTTCATTCTTTCACCACTAAGTATGATGTCAGCCTTCGGGTTTTCATCACAGATGCTCTTTATTAGGTTGAAGAAAATCCCGTCTATCCTAGTTTGTTAGGCATTATTATCATGAAAGGATGTTATTTTCTCAAATGCTTTTTCTGTGGTTATTGACATGATTATTGGTTTTCCCTGTATTCCCTATATTAATTGATTTTTCTGATGTTAAACCAACCCTGCGTTCTTGAGATAAATGTCACTTGGTCATGGCGTAAACTAGATTGTTTTTAGACTCTATTAGCATTTTGTGGAGGATTTTTGCGTCTATATTCAGAAGAAGTATTTTGTCTATATTTTCTCGTAGCGTCTTTGGTTTTGGTATTAGGGTAATACAGATCTAACAGACTACATTGGGAATTGTTTCCCTTTCTATGGTTTGGAAGAGTTTGGGAATGATTGGTATTCTTCTTTGTTTCATAGAATCCTTAACTAAAGCTGTGTGGGGCAGGGCTTGCTTTCTGGCAAGTTTTTGTTTTGTTTTGTTTTGTTCTGTTTGAGACAGAGTCTCGCTCTGTCGCCCAGGCTGGAGGACAGTGGCGTGATCTCCACTCACTGCAAGCTCCGCCTCCCGGGTTTACGTCATTCTCCTGCCTCAGCCACCAGACTAGCTGGGACTACATGCGCTCACCACCACGCCCGGCTAATTTTTTTAAATCTTTAGTAGAGGTGGGGTTTCACCATGTTAGCCAGGATGGTCTCGATATACTGACCTCGTGATCCACCTGCCTCGGCCTCCCAAAGTGCAGGGATTAGAGGCGTGAGCCACCGCACCTGGCTACTTTCTGGGAAGTTTTTAAATGACTAATACAAACATTTCGCTTGTTATAAGTCTATTCAGATTTTCTATTTCTCTGTGAGTCAGTTTATATATTTTGGGTCTTTCTGGAAATGTGTCCATTTCAACTAAGTTAATGAATTTGTTAGCATACAGTTGTTCATAATATTCCCTTGTAATCTTATTTCTGTAAGGTTGATAGTAATGTCACCACCTACATTCCTGATTTTAGTAATTTAAGTCTTTTCTGTTTATTCCCTAGTCTAGCTAAAGGTTTGACAATTTGATCTTTTCAAAGAACCAACTTTTGGTTTTGCTGATTTTCTGTTACGTTTTTCTATTCTGTATTTTATTTATTTCCCCTCTAGTTTTTATTATTTCTGCTTGCTTTAGTTGGCTTTTTGCTAGTTTTTTTAGGGAGAAGGTTAAGTTTCTGATTTGAGATATTTTGCTACGTATACGTTTCCTTTCCAGCAATGTTTTTGCTGCATTCTGTAAGTTCTGATATGTTTTGTTTTTGTTCATCTCAAAGTATTTTCTCATTTCCCTTTTGATTTATTCGATTCACTGATTATTAAGGAGTATGTTTATTATCCCAAGAGTTTTTTTGTTTTTGATTTCCAATTTATTTCAGTAGAAAATAAAGTCAGAGAACATACTTTGTACAGGATGAGTATCACTCTTACCTGAAATGCTTGGAACCAGAAGTGTTTTGAACTTCAGATTTTTTTCAGATTCTGAAATATTTGCATTATACTTATCAGTTAAGCAACCCTAATCTGAGAATCTGAAATTCTTCAATGAGCATTTCCTTTGAGCATCATGTTGGCACACAAAAAATCTCAGGTTTTGGGGCATTTTGGATTTTCAGATTAGGAATGTTCAGCCGGTATTGTTTAAATCCATTTAAAATTACTAGTGTTTGTATTATGGATTAGCATATGGTCTATCTTGGAGAACATTCTACAAATGCCTGAGCTGAATAAGTATTCTGTTACAGAGCACGGTGTTCTAAAGATGTCTACAAGTCAAGTTGGTTTATACTTTTTCCAAGTCTTCTATTTCTTTATCTTCTGCCTAGATGGTCTAGCCATTATTGAAAATGGGGGTACTGAAGACTGTCATTACTGTTGCATTGTGTATTTCTTCCTTCAGTTCTGGCAGTTTTGCTTCATATATTTTGGGTGGGTCTCTGTTATTAGTTTTATATATGTATATGTTTACAATTGTTTTATCTCCCTGGATTGACCCTTTTGTAATCATAAAATGTCCATCTTAATTGTAGTAACTTTTTTGTTTTAAAGTCTACGTTGTCTGATCCGCTTTTCCCCTAGTGACGCCCTGCTGTACAAGTGGACACTGGGGAAGGGGTGGTAGACCCTGGTCTTCTCAGCTTGCTCTTCCTAGTGTGGAACTTATCCTACTAGTGAGGTGAGCAGGATTGGGTTCCCCAGGTTTCAGGCCTGCTGCATATAGGATACAGCATCTGTCCTAGAGAGGGGTGGGTGAAGAGAGACCCAGTCCTTTCTAAAACGTGCCTGAAACAGAACTTCTGCAACATAAAGTTGGGGATGATGAGAAATGCTAGTAGTCCTCCCCTCTCAGGGTGAAACTACAGTCGCAGAGTACAAACTGGCGTTAGAGGGAGCTTCTATAACAAGGAGCTGGGGCTTGAGGGGTATGTGGTGGGGAGAACAGAATAGGTTGTAGCCCAAATGCCAGAGACTGCCACTGTTCTTATGAAGATTTAAAACATTTTTTTGAATGAACAATTTCCTGGAACTTTAAATAACTGTTTTTTAAAAATAATTCTCATCAGTTAAATTGCTGTTTGTTGAGATGGTCCATTGAGCTCCTTATGCCATTCTTAAAATCCCATGCCCTAAGGGTATATTTGCTTCAAGTATTCGGAAGCTCCACTGTTAGATGCATGCTTATTTTGAGTTGTTATTTTTGTGTGTGTAAATGAACCCCTCTATATTTATGTAATATCTCCCTTTATCCCCAGTAATGTGCTTGTTCTGAAGTTTACTTTGTCCAAATTAACATAGTCCTTTCATGGTTCTTTTGGTTAGTGTTTACATGGTAATATCTTTTCCATCCTTTCATTTTTAACTTGTCTATGTCTATATATATATACACACACACATATATATGTATATAAATAAAATATTGTCTATGTCTTTATATATACACACACACACACATACATATGTGTAGGTTTTTTGCTAGTTGTGTGTCGCTTTTTTATTCAATCTGACAATCCTGGTCTGTTAATTGGTGTGTTCAGATTATGTATATTTAATAAAATTATTGATAGAGTTAAAGTCTATCATCATGCTATTTTATTTTATTTTTACTAACTAGGAAAGCCGTGCCCACAGACTGCACTGGAAAGGTAGGATCCCAGAGAGTTTCTCTGCTTTACCCAGGGAAGCAAAATCCTGGCCAAAAATAATTCTGTGGCTGACATTCTGTGGACTGCACATTATGAGGTCCACAATCATTCTGTGGCCTAACAGTCTAGAACAACAACAACAACGTGGAAACAGGGATTGGGTCCTGAGGCAGTGATAGGTAGGTATCCAGAACAGGTCTGGAAGAACATATTTGGAGTTAGACAGTAGAACTCCTCAAACCAAGCAGCACTCAAACTGTTGAATTCCTCTTGCTTCTGGTGGGGACTCAGATTCTTTAAATAACAGGCTCATCAATCCCAGGTGGGGTTATGACACCATGAAACAATTAGGGAAATGGGTACAGACCCAGCTGGGGCCTCAAACTACAGCCATGACACTGCAGGAAGAAGCTGAATGATACAATATAGAAGATAAAAGTCTTCTTCCTCAAGCTTCATATATACATATATGGAGAACAATAGCACACAGAAATAAAAACATCCTCCTTGCATCCTGAAAGTTCACCAACTGTGTGCTTCTTAAAAAAAAACGCTTTTATAATTCAAATAGACTTCATGCTAACTGGCAACCATTCAAGCACATCTCTGTGAATTCCTTCTCAATGTTTTTCCTTGTGTGACTTCAGTACAGTCAATCTCAGCTAAGATAAAGAAGACAGGATATAAAATGGACAGGTAATTTGGGGTATCCTTCAAGAAGACAGGATTGGAGATGGCCTCCTGCAGGAAAGGGCTGTGGGGAAAAGAGACAAGTGTGGAAGTGCAGGAACCTGGAAGCAGGGAGTGTATCAGAATGCTTGATCTGCAAGGCTTCTGAGGCTGGCCCTGCCCTTTCTTCCAGGGATCAAAGAGGAAAGGCATGGGCCACATCCCATAGAAATGAATGAACCCTTGCTCAGAGGAGAAGAGTCATCTACTTATGTTGTTCAAAGTAGTTTGGAGTAACAAGAACAGAGGGAAGGTGTCAGGAAGGACATCAGCAGGATATTTTAGTCGTTGCGTGCTCACACAGAGCAGGCTGCCGCTAGCTCTGGGCAGTCCACGCCACAGGAAGCAAAGAGAGCGGGCACTCCTTGGACAGACTAGCTCACAGACCTCACAGGAACAGCTTGCCTTCCTCCTCATCATCCTCTGTTACATGAGCAGAATCTAGGCCATGGAAAGTACATGATTATTTGTAAACTCACAATGTGCTGCTTTTCTGTGCTATGTAATAAATTACCACAAACTTTGAGGCTTAAAGTAATGCCCATTCATTATCTTATAATTGTGTAAGAATGCCTGGTTTATCTGCTCGAGGTCTCACAAGGAAATGTGGAACTTGGCAAGATGTGTCCTCATCTGAAGCTCAGAGTTCTTTTAAGTTCCTTCTGGTGGTTCATAAAATTCAGGTTGCTCTCAGTCTTTTGCCATATGACCCTACCATTTTCAAAAGCAGCACGAAGAAACTCTCTTGCATCCAGTATCTCCCTTACCTCAAATACCTGACGTTTCTGTTTCTGATTGCTAAAGCCAGATTTTAAAAGTTCATGGACTAGGTCAGGCCCACCCCCCCACAAAAAAATCTATCTTAAAGGTCAATTGATTTGGGGCCTTAGTTACAGTTTCAAAATCCTCTATAGCAACACCTACATTGGTGTTTGATTGAATAATTGGGAGAATGTATGTACGTACAGGTACATTAGAGGCCAGGCATTTTTGGAATTCTGGCCTATCTTAGAATTCTGCCTATCACAAGCAGGATATATGACTACATGGCTGAACAGGTAAAATTTAGAAATAAAACAAAGATTTCCAAATGCCTGCCAGCGCTGGTCCTGTTTGTTTCTATTCTTGGCTGTCCAAAGACAGAAGTAGGGCCAAAAGGGACAGTGTGAAGTATTTGTAAGCCAAGCTGAAGCGGGCACACAGCTGTTCTCTGTGCTTCTGCAGCAGAACTACCAACTGTCCGTATTTTCGAATAGTCTGAGGCTCAAAAGAATTAGAAAGCAGCAGCGACGAATTAGAGACTAGCTTGGAAAGTAAACTGCAATCTTGTGGTCAAAGGCAAGTTTCCTTCACCACAGAAAGATGACACTGCAGTGCCAAGAAACAGCTGAAGAAATGGCTTAGCAACTGCCCTGAGGCAGACCTTATGAATGACAGTGACACAGCACTCTGTTAAGCACAGCTTTGGGCAGGAAGTTGGGCCAAATCAATATGCAGTACTTTGTACCACTCAATTACCGCAAAATATTACTATCCTCCTTTCAAAAACATTTTAGGTTGAAGGCTGAGCTAGGGAGTTGATGTAAAATCTTTTATGGAAAGACTGGGTAGGTAGGAATTGAAAAGCTAAGAGGCACCAAGTATCCCTTTAGGGGGCCTATTTGATTTTCTTGGAATACCAAAAAGTCATCAGAGAAAAACTGCCTTTCATAAACTGAATTTATCTTGACAATAAAGACATCCATTTTTAGCAACAGTCTATTCAATGTCCTCTTTTTTTTTTTACAGCCATGAAGTACCTACTTTAAACTTTAGATCTGAAATCAAGATTTTCTGAATGTAATAATTACATAAGCCAAAGATTTTAGTAAACCAAGTTTCTACCCAAAGCATCTTTTGCAGCCTGCAATAAATGTCTGGAGGGAAATCGCCTTTGCAAAATTAGGACAGTAAGAGAAATGTGACATAGTTGACTCCATCTTGCTTCTGACCTCCAAGCTGTCCTTTGTCATTTCTGGGAACAGGTAAAGCTAACTTTGGGAGGAATTTAGTTTATAGTTTAATGTGAAAACAAGGATAATAACCTTTCCCAAAACTAAACTGCTTCTGAAAACTGATGAAAGGCCATGAGGTGAGGGTTATGAGAGGGGCTGAGATAACGGGACATTGTCTGGGAGATCATAAGATTTCTGTTTCCCAATCACTCCTGTAGGTGGCATTACTACTGTAGAACCTAAGGTTGGTCTTTTGAGAGATCCTTTCAGACGTTTCTGACAACTGGCTGGCTCAACCGGTCCTGCGGCCCCCACCCAGAGGCTGACTCAGAGCAGGAGGACCATATTCCACACCCCTATGATTTCATCCCCAACCAATCAACATTCCTCATTCCCTAGCCCCCTGCCCACAAAACTATCCTGGAAAAACCCTAATCTCCAAGCCTTCAGGGAGACTGATTTGAGTAATAACTCTATCTCCTATGTGGCTGGTCTCGTGTTAGTAAAACTCTTTATTGCAATACCATGGTCTCAGTGAACTGGTTTTGTCTGTAGAGCAGGCGGGAAGAATCCATCAGGCAATTACAGGAGTTGCTATGGAAACAGGAAAACATTTAACAGCACTGGCATAAAAACAGGGTTGGGGGGGGGAGTAGCGGAGAATGGGAGGGGAGCCAGTGGTGTCTAGATTGCCCCATGGGATTGTTACAAGGCGAGAGGAGGAGACAAAGGGGAAAAACAAAAGATGGGGAGGGAAAGGGAGGGAGGGCAGAGAGAATAAAAGGTAGGGCAGGCAGAGAGAATAAAAGGTAGGCTCAAAGAATAAATTTAAATGAAAAGTCTGAAAACAAAGCTAATTTGATCTGTTTGTTGTGACGCCAATTCTAGAGGGGAGCAGGATAATGACAGGAGTCAGCACTGGGGTCAAGAAAGAAGCAAGGGAAATTCTAGATGCACCCTTACTTAACGGCCTGATACTTTTTAGAAGGTGCCATGAGTTAGAAAGACTCTACCTCCATTTTTGATATTCGACTGTTGACAGTTTTCAAGCCCCAGTGATGCCCCTTTACCTTTAGCCCCACATCTGGGCAAGTCAGTGAGAAAGCCCTTCTCTCTCGGACCTAGTGTGAAGTTCCAATCATGCAAACTCACTCCCGCCTCGCTCCCCAACCACAGTAAAAACCGACTGCTGGCCAGATGGTCAAACAGGAACAGCTCGGGTCTGCGGCTCCCAGTGAGGTGGACACAGAAAGCGGGTGATTTCTGCATTTCCAACAGAGCACCCGGTTCATCTCACTGGGACTGGCTGGACCGTGGGTGCGGCCCACGGAGGGCGAGCTGAAGCAGGGTGGGATGTCACCTCACTTGGGAAGCACAAGGGGTCAGAGAATTTTCTCCCCTACCCAAAGGAAGCCGTGAGGGATTGAACCTAAGGAACTCTGGCACAGATACTGTGCTTGTCCCACAGTCTTTGCAACCTGCAAACCAGGAGATTCCCTCTGGTGCCTATCCCACCAGGGCCTTGGGTTTCAAGCACAAAATGGTGCAGTCATTTGGGCAAACACCAAACTAACTGCAGGAGTTCTTTTTTTCCATAACCCAGAGGCACCTGGAACGCCAGCGAGACAGAACCGTTCACGCCCCTGGAAAGGGCTGCTGAAGCCAGGGACCCAAGTAGTCTTGCTCAGCGGGTCCCACCCCCATGGAGCCCAGCAAACTAAGATCCACTGGCTTGAAGTTCTTGCTGCCAGCACAGCAGCAGTCTGAGGTCAACCTGGGACGATGGGGCTTGGTGGGGGGAGGGGCGTCTGCCATTGCTGAGGCTCGAGTAGGTGGTTTTACAATCACAGTGTAAACAAAGCCACTGGGAAGTTCGAACTGGGTGGAGCCCACTGCAGCTCAGCAAGGCTGCTGTGGCGACTGCCAGATTTCTCTTCTCTGGGCAAGGCATCTCCGAAAAAAACGCAGCATCCCCCATCAGGGGCTGATAAATAAAACCCCCAACTCCCTGGGACAGAGAACCTGGGGAAAGGGGCAGCTATGGGCGAAGCTTCAGCAGACTTAAACATCCCTGCCTGGCAGCTCTGAAGACAGCAGTGGACCTACTAGCACAGCGTTTGAGCTCTGCTAAAGGTCAGACTGCTTCTTCAAGTGGGTCCGACTCCCGTGTATCCTGACTGGGAGAAATCTCCCAGTAGGTGCCAACAGACACCTCATACAAGAGAGCTCTAGCTGGCATCTGGCAGTGCCCCTCTGGGACGAAGCTTCCAGGGGAATGATCTTTGCTGATCTGCAGCCTCCGCTGGTGACACCCAGGGCAAGCAGCGTTGGGAGTGGACCTCCAGCAAACTCCAGCAGACCGGCAGCAGAGGAGCCTGACTATCAGAAGGAAAACTAACAAACAGCAAGGAATAGCATGTCCACTCAAAGATGCCATCCAAAGGTCACCAACATCAAAGACCAAAGGTCACCAACATCAAACACCAAAGGTAGATAAATCCACAAAGATGGGGAGAAACCAGCACAAAAAAGCTGAAAATTCCAAAAACCAGAAGGCCTCTTCTCCAAAGGATCACAACTCCTCACCAGCAAGGGATAAAACTGGACGGAGAATGAGTTTGACAAATTGACAGAAGTAGGCTTCAGAAGGTGGATAACAACAAACTCCTCCAAGCTAAAGAAATATGTTCTAATCCAATGCAAGGAAGCCAAGAACCTTGAAAAAAGGTTAGACGAATTGCTAACTAGAAAAACCAGTGTAGTGAAGAACATAAATGACCTGATGGAGCTGAAAAATACAGCATGAGAACTTCATGAAGCATACACAAGTTTCAGTAGCCGAATCGGTCAAGTGGAAGAAAGGATATCAGTGACTGAAGATCAGCTTAATGAAATAAAGAGCGAAGACAAGATTAGAGAAAAAAGAATAAAAAGGAATGAACAAAGCCTCCAAGAAATATGGAACTATGTGAAAAGACCAAATCTACATTTGATTGGTATACCTGAAAGTGACGAGGAGAATGGAACCAAGCTGGAAAACACTCTTCAGGATACTATCCAGGAGAACTTCCCCAAACTAGCAAGACAGGCCAACATTCAAATTCAGGAAATACAGAGAACAGCACAACAACATTCCTCGAGAAGAGCAACGCCAAGACACATAATTGTCAGATTATGTGACACTGACCAAGGTTGAAACGAAGGAAAAATCGTTAAGCGCAGCCAGAGAGAAAGGTCGGGTTACCCACAAAGGGAAGCCCATCAGACTAATGGGATCTCTCAGCAGAAACCCTACAAGCCAGAAGAAAGTGAGGCCCAATATTCAACATTCTTAAAGAAAAGAATTTTCAAACCAGAATTTCATATCCAGCCAAACTAAGCTTCGTAAGTGAAGGAGAAATAAAATCCTTTACAGACAAGCAAATGCTGAGAGATTTTGTCACCACCACGCCTGCCTTACAAGAGCTCCTGAAGGAAGCACTAAACATAGAAAGGAACAACAGGTACCATCCACTGCAAAAACATAACAAATTGTAAAGAATATCAACACTATGAAGAAACTGCAACTAACAGGCAAAACCACCAGCTAGCATCATAATGACAAGATCAAATTCACACAAAACAGTATTAAACTTAAATGTAAATGGGCTAAATGTCCCAATTAAAGACACAGACTGGCAAACTGAATAAAGAATCAGGGTCCATCAGTGTGCTGTATTCAGGAGACCCATATCACATGCAAAGATACATAGGCTCAAAATAAAGGGATGAAGGAATATTTACCAAGCAAATGGAAAGGAAAAAAAGCAGGAGTTGCCATCCTAATCTCTGATAAAACAGACTTTAAATCAACAAAGTTCAAAACAGACAAAGAAGGGCATTATATAACGGTAAAGAGATCAATGCAACAAGAAGAGCTAACTATCCTAACTATATATGCGGCCAATACAGGAGCACCCAGATTCATAAAGCAAGTTCTTAAAGACTTACAAAGAGACTTAGACTCCCACACAATAGTAGTGGGAGACTTTAACACCCCACTGTCAATATTAGGCAGATCAATGAGAGAGAAAATTAACAAGGATATTTAGGACTTGAACTCAGCTCTGGACCAAGCAGACCTAATAGACATCTACAGAACTCTCCACCCCTAATCAACAGAATATACATTCTTCTCAGCACATCACACTTATTCTAAAATTGACCACATAATTGGAAGTAAAACATTCCTCAACATATGCAAAAGAACAGAAATCATAACAAACAGTTTCTCAGACCACAGTGCAATCAAATTAGAACTCAGGATTAAGAAACTCACTCAAAACCACACAACTACATGGAAGCTGAACAACCAGCTCCTGAATGACTACTGGGTAAATAACAAAATGAAGACAGAAAAAAGATGTTCTTGGAAACCAATGAGAACGAAGACACAACGTACCAGAATCTCTGGGGCACATTTAAAGCAGCATGTAGAGGGAAATTTTTACCACTAAATGCTCATCAGAGAAAGCAGCAAAGATCTAAAATCGACAACATAACTTCAAAATTAGAAGAACTAGAGAAGTAACAGCAAAAAAATTCAAAATCTAGCAGAAGACAAGAAATAACCAAGATCAGAGCAGAACTGAAGGAGACAGAGATACAAAAAACCCTTCAAAAAAAAAATCAATGAATCCAGGAGCTGGGTTTTTGAAAAGATCAACAAAATAGACAGCTAGCTAGACTAATAGAGAAGAATCAAATAGATGCAATAAAAAATGTTATAGGGGATATCACCGCTTATCCCACAGAAATACAAACTACCATCAGAGAATACTATAAACACCCCTACACAAATAAACTAGAAAATCTAGAAGAAACTGATAAATTCCTGGATACATACACCCTCTCAAGACTAAACCAGGAAAAAGTCGAACCCCTGAATAGACCAATAACAAGTTCTGAAATTGAGGCAGTAATTATTAGCCTACCAACCAAAAAAAGTTCACGACCAGACAGATTCACAGCCAAATTCTACCAGAGGTACAAAGAGGAGCTGGTACCATTCCTTCTGAAACTATTCAAAATAATAGAAAAAGAGGGAATCCTCCCTAACTCATTTTATGAGGCCAGCATCATCCTGATCCAAAACCTGGCAGAGACACAACAAAAAAAGAAAATTTCAGGCCAATATCCCTGATGAACACCGATGCGAAAATCCTCAATAAAATACTGGCAACCTGAACAGCACATCAAAAACCTTACCCACCACGATCAAGTTGGCTTAATCCCTGGGATGCAAGGCTGGTTCAACATAAGCAAACCAATAAAGGTAATCCATCACATAAACAGAACCAATGACAAAAGCCACAGCATTATCTCAATAGATGCAGAAAAGGCCTTTGACAAAATTGAACACCCCTTCTGTCAATAAACTAGGTATTAATGGAACATATTTCAAAATAATAAGCGCTATTTATGACAGACCCACAGCCAGTATCATACTGAATGGGCAAAAACTGGAAGCATTCCCTTTGAAAACTGGAACAAGACAAGGATGCCTTGTCTCACCACCCCTATTCGACATAGTATTGGAAGTTCTGGCCAGGGAAATCAGGCAAGAGAAAGAAATAAAGGGTATTCACATAGGAAAGGAGGAAGTCAAATTGTCTCTGTTTGCAGATGACATGATGGTTTATTTAGAAAACCCCACTGACTCAGCCCAAAATCTCCTTAAGCTGCTGATAACCAACTTCAGCAAAGACTCAGGATACAAAATCAATGTGCAAAACTCACAAGCATTCCTACACACCAGTAACAGACAAACAGCCAAATCATGAGTAACTCCCATTCACAATTGCTACAAAGAGAACAAAATACCTAGGAATCCGACTTACAAGGGATGTGAAGGACCTCTTCAAGGAGAACTACAAACCACTGCTCAAGGAAATAAGAGAGGGCACAAACAAATGGAAAAACATTCCATGCTCATGGATAGGAAGAATCAATATCATGAAAATGGCCATACTGCCCAAAGTAATTTACAGATTCAATGCTATCCCCAAGCTACTGACTTTCTTCATAGAACTGGAAAAAACTACTTTAAACTTCATATGGAACCAAAAAAGAGCCTGAATAGCCAAGACAATCCTGGGCAAGAAGAACAAAGCTAAAGGCATCACACTACGTGACATCAAACCATACTACAAGGCTACAGTAACCAAAACAGTATGGTACTAGTACCAAAACAGATATACAGACCAACAGAACAGAAGAGAAGCCTCAGAAATAATACCACACATCTACAACCATCTGATCTTTGACAAACCTGACACAAGCAGTGCAGAAAAGACTCCCTATTTAATAAATGGTGTTGGGAAAACTGGCTAGCCACATGCAGAAAACTGAAACTGGACCCCTTCCTTACACCTTATACGAAAATTACCTCAAGATGGACAAAGACTTAAAAGTATGACCTAGGACCATAAACATCCTAGAAGAAAACCTGGGGAATACCATTCAGGACATACGCATGAGCAAAGACTTCATGACTAAAACACCAAAAGCAATGGCAACAAAAGCCAAAATTGACACATGGGATCTAATTAAACTAAAGAGCTTCTGCACAGCGAAAGAAACTATCATCAGAGTGAACAGGCAGCCTACAGAATGGGAGAAAAGTTTTGCAGTCTATCCATCTTACAAAGGGCTAATATCCAGAATCTACAAGGAACTTAAATTTACAAGAAAAAAAGATCCCATCAAAAAGTGGGCAAATGATATGAACACTTTTCAAAAGAAGACATTTATGCAGCCAACAAACATAAAGAAAAAAGCTCATCATCCTGGTCATTAGAGAAATGCAAATCAAAACCACAATGAGATACCATCTCACACCAGTTAGAATGGCGATCATTAAAAAGTCAGGTAACAACTGATGCTGGAGAGGATGTGGAGAAATAGGAACGCTTTTATACTGCTGGTGGGAGTGTAAATTAGTTCAATCATTGTAGAAGGCAGTGTGGTGATTCCTTGAAGATCTAGAAGTAGAAATACCATTTGACTCAGCAATCCCATTATTGGGTATATACCCAAAGAACTATAAATCATTCTACTATAAAGACACATGCACACATATGTTTACTGCGGCAGTATTCAAAATAGCAAAGACTTGGAAGCAACTCAAATGTCCATCAATAGACTGGATAAAGAAAATGTGGCACATAATACAACATGGAATACTATGCAGCCATAAAAAAAGATGAGTTCATGTTCTTTGCAGGGACATGGATGAAGGTGGAAACCATCATTCTCAGCAAACTACCACAAGAGCAGAAAACCAAACACCGCATGTTCTCACTCGTAAGTGGGAGCTGAACAATGAGAACACGTGGACATATGGAGGGGAACATCACACACCAAGGCCTGTTCAGGGGCTGGGGGGCTAGGGGAGGGATAACATTAGAAGAAATACCTAACATAGGTGATGGGTTGATGCGTGCAGCAAACTACCATGGCACATGTATACCTGTGTAACAAAACTGTACATTCTGCACCTGTACTCCAGAACTTAAAGTAATTAAAAACAAACAAACATAATGAGCAAAAAAAAAAAAAAAAAAAACAAGAAACAAAAACCAAGCTAGTATTTCTCTGCCCTCTCCAGCCCTTTCTCACATCTGCCTACCATGGTCATCCCCCAGAAGCTTCATTCGGTGAGTATAATAAACCTTTTCATCCTGCTGGTGTGTGTCCATGTGTGACATCAACAGTCTTGATCTCTGAACCAAATTTTGGGCGGGGCTCCATCTCATCTCAGCAGGACTACCACCACCGTGGAAGCAGAGAGAAGGCAGTGTCCACCCCTGCCAGTTAGACTGGGGAAAGGCTTGCTTTACAACAGAGCTTCCCAGTGGAGGGAAGACACAGAATGCAAGGCCGAAGAGCAGTCAGCGAACTTCTTCCCGCTGCTGTAGGAAAAGGACACTGGCAGTGAGAGAGAAGCCAATACACAGGGACGTAGAAATAAGAGACAGAAGACTCCTGGTGGTGTCAGAGCAAGTGAATGCTGTTGCTCCCAGGTGCCTGCTGCATCTCTGACTTTCCTGCAGATGTATTACGGTTCTCAGTCTTCCAATATATTCCCGTTTTTGCCTGAATTAGTTTCAGATTCCTGTCACTTAAAAGCGAACAACTACAGCCTTGATGAAAACAGAGGGAGATTAAAAGCACTCCATAATTACTATTAATTTTCTTACAATGTCAATAATGGCACTGTAGTTATGCAGAATGTTCTTATACAGTTGACTCCTGAACAATATGGGTTTGAACTGTGAGAGTCCACACAGATTTTCTTCCGCCTCTGACACCTGTGACAGCAAGACCATCACTTTCTCTTCAGCCTACTCAATGTGAAGACGAGGTGAGGACCTTTATGATGATCCACTTCCACTAATGAATGGGAATTTCCTTATGGTTTTCTTAACATTTGTCCTTTAGCTTCCTTTATGGTAAAAATACAGTAAATACAATACCTATAACATACAAAATATATGTTAATTGACTGCTTATATTATCAGTAAGGCTTCTGGTCAAAAGTAGGCTGTTAGTAGTTAAGTTTTTGGAGAGTCAAAAGTTATATGTGAATTTTCAACTATGCAGTGGTGGGGAGCCCATGCCCCTAACCTGCCGTGTTGTTGAAGGATCAGCTGTACGGCAGTGCGTGCTAAAGAATTAGGAACCAAAGTCATGAGGTCTGCTGCTTTCAAATGATTCGAAAACAAAAGTATAAAGTAAATATGCAAAAATGGTAACAACACCTGAGTTTATGTTAAAAGTACATACATTATTTGTTCTTTCCACTTTCCTATATGTATGAAAACTTCCACAAAAAAACTATCTTTAGAGGGGAGACTCAAGGTATTAATAACACGCCCAGCCCTGAGGAAGATCAGTGCTTTCGGGAAATGACATGTAGTTCTCCACAGGTGTGGAGGACATACAAGGAAGGTAAAAAGGCAAGTTTTATAATAAGAAATTTAACATTTATCCTGAAAGCAAATGGGAAACCATTAAAGGAATTTCTGCAGAGAGGAAGTGGGGAAAATGACATGATCAGATTTTGACGTGAAAAATATTTCCCTGTTGGCAGCACGAATCCTCAACTAGAAAGTGGCAGGCATATGGTAACCGTCCAGATGAGAAATGATGCGAACCGGAGTTAAGCGGAGAGGGGTAAGTAGTGAGGATTACAGAAGAACAGACATGAAAAATTCATAGGTTTCCTTACCGGAATGGATTTGACAGGGAAGGGGATGGAGTGCTGGGAGGGAAAGGGAAGAATCCAGGAAGCCTGAAGATTCTGGCTTTGGTGTCTATGGTACCGTTCATGGACTGGAGATACAGAAGAGCAAGACATGGTGAGTTTAGGGTGGTGGTGGAGACACATGGTGAGGGAGGGGTATGACAGAGACTGGGAGATTACAGGCATATGCCAAAGGCATGGAAGAGCCCACCCAGTAAGAAAGTGCAGAGTTGGCTGAAATGAGGTGAGGAAAGAAACGCAGCTGCACACAGCCGCAATTTGGGGATAAGCAGAGGAACATAAACCCTTGAAAGATAATTTTAAAAATAGCCTCAGGCACAGGAGGAAAACATGGACAGTGGTTCACAAGGGTACAGGAAGGGAAACATCTGAGAGGGAGGAAGAGGTCAGCGGTGCCAGGTACCATGCACTCTCCAACAGATCAAAGTGTCACCAAACAAAAAGACCTAAAGTAGGGCAGTTCCAGGGTTAATTTAGCAGTTTAACAACATTATGAAAGACGCAGGTTCTTTCCATCTTTCCACTCTGTTAGACAAAATGCCTGTCTTTGGTGACTTCATGGTATCAGTCCTCAGGCTAGAACCCCTCACTGATTGCAAGAAGATTGCCATAGTACCCTAGGCACTGCGTGCAGACAGTTATCTGGCATAAAAGATGGGTATTTCTTTCTTGTGACTTCTTTTTTTTTTTTTTTTTTTTTTTTTGAGATAGGGTCTGGCTCTGTTGCCCAGGCTGGAGTGCAGTGGTGTGATCTCAGCTCGCTGCAACCTCTGCCTCCTGAATAGCTGTGACTACAGGCGCACACCACTATGCCCAGCTACTTTTAAAAAATTTTTTGTAGGGATTGGGTTTCACTATGTTGCCCAGGCTGGTCTCAAACTCTTGAGCTCAAGCAATCCTCCCACCTCGACCTTCCATAGGGTTGGGATTACAGGCGTGAGCCATGGCATCTGGCTGTGACTTTTTAGAGTTAAAAAAAAAATCCTTCCCCAGAAACACCTCACTTGACCTGCCCTCATATTATAGAGTAAAACTGGGTCACATTCACCCTTGAACAGACCACAAGCAAGAAGAATGGAATTATTACAACTGTCTTGATTAATCAAGATTTACCCCTGAGCTAGGGACAGGGTGCCAGGCCTGAAGGCTGGATAATTGGGGGTGGCTGGGGGGGGGGGGGAGGGAAAAAGGATGGGGGTAGATGTTGAATAGGTAACTAACAGGTATTAAGAGGGGCCATTCTGTATTATGGTATTCTAATCTTTTTTCACTTAATAACATTCATGTTAAAAAGAGCAGAGATTTGTGGGGGCAAAAATAAATGTAGTTAATGCAGGAAAAAACTTGAATCAACAAGTTGTATGCTTCTGAGAGTGGAAAAAACATACAATAACTTTAAAAGAGTATATATTCTAAAATATCTGATTTCCTTTAGCAGCCACTTTCTGAAGACATTGATAATTTACTTTCTGCAGTGAAAATGTACAAATTTCATTTTCTTTGTCCCAAGACTACTTTCAAGTTTCATAAAAAGAACCTTAACTTGGCCAGGCGCGGTGGCTCACGCCTGTAATCCCAACACTTTGGGAGGCCGAGGCGGGTGGATCACGAGGTCAGGAGATCGAGAGCGTTCTGGCTAACATGGTGAAACCTGTCTCTACTAAAAATGCAAAAAATTAGCTGGGCGCGGTGGCGGGCGCCTGTAGCCCCAGCTACTCGGGAGGCTGAGGCAGGAGAATGGCGTGAACCCGGGAGGAGGAGCTTGCAGTGAGCCGAGATTGCACCACTGCACTCCAGCCTGGGCGACAGAACGAGACTCCATCTCAATTAAAAAAAAAAAAGAACCTTAACTTAAAATTGCTAAGCAAATTCTTTCAACCACATCTCTCTTCATTTTCTAGAGTCAGAAGTTCTAAATTTAGGAAACTCTTTGTTTGTATCTATGGGGTAGCTTTGTGGTATCAACTTGGCTGGGCTGAACTACAGTCCCCAGATTTCCCTTTCTAGTATGTTTTTGGTTGGGTGAGTTACAAGTAATATTATCTCCTCGGAGCCAGAAGAGAAAAGGAAGATTAGCAGCTATTTTGTAGCATAATATACCTTTTCCCAGTTATTCAAACACTAACCTAAGTGCTGCTGGGAGAGATTTTGCAAACATCATTAAAGTCCCTAATAGGTTGATTTTAAGTTAATAAAAATGATTATTCTAGGTGAGTCTGCCTTAGTCACTGGGAAGCCCTTTCAAAGAAAGCTTAGGCCCTGTCTCAGCCAAGAGGCTTCAAACAGCAGCTAGACCTGCAATTTCTCTCCTTTTTTCAGGATCTTCCCTGGATACCTATCTGTGGACAAGAAGCTTCAGTGTGTGCCCTTTGGGCTCCAGCCCGCTATCTTCCCTTCCTGACTGCCTGGCCCTGTGGGCTTTGAGCTTGCTTAACCAGCTCTCTCAACTGTATAAGCCAATTCCTTATTATAAATCCACGTGCGTGTATATATACACACACATTCATTTAAAATCTGACTGGTTCTGCCTCTCTGAACCCTTACACACGTTGGTTCACACCTGCCCCAACCCCTACATCTACAGATCCACTTCTACACTTGTGAAACATAAACTCCACTAGGTGTTCTCTGACTTGATACAGAAAAGTTTTAAATAATAGTAGAATGGTGGCTCAGTCCTTTTGGGCTGCTATAGCAGAATAAATGACAAATTTATTTCCATAAATCTAGAGGCTGGGAAATCTGAGATCGTGGCGTCGGCTTGGTTGGGTTCTGGTGTGGAGCCTTCTTTCTGGGTCACAGGTGACACCTTCTAGCTGGGTCCTCACATGGTAGAAGGGGGACAGTAGCTCTATGGGGCATCTCTTACAAGTCCACTCATCCCATTTGTGAGATTAGGTCTGCGCTCCGGACCTAAACACCTCCTACGGCTCCGCCTCTGAACACCATCACATCAGAGATTAGGTTTCAACATACGAATTTTGGGAGGACACAAACACTCAGACCATCGCAGTTTTTTGTTTGTTTCCACTATTTTGGAGCAGCATGTAAATGTGCTGCTTCGGGGAACAGTCTTATATAACTATACTCCTTTGCTATGCTTCGAATACATTTTCTTTACTGTGTCACCTGACCCTTGCTTGTACTGGAGTTCATCTATCCATTCACGCTTCTTCCACAATTTCTCTCAGCTCATGAGATTTCACGTTCTCTATGACTAGTAACAGTCTCTACGAGAAATCCCATTTATTTCCTCACTGGTCACAGACTAATTCTTTTATTTCTTTAAGTTGCTCCTTGTTCATGACACCAAACTGCTCTCGAGGCTAAAGGTTAACTCAAAACTTTAATATTCTGTATATCCTTTCATTAAGACTCTCTCTTGAAGAAAAGCAAATAGTTATGGTTGTGTTTAAATCATCAGTTTCAGCACTGATCACAAAATACAAAGTTTAAAACAATTAAAAATAAGTGAATTTAACAAATATACCCATACATTTTGATGTTTTTAATACTATAAAATAAGAGAAAATTCAATGGAATTTTTTAAAGTATGCACATTAAGTTTAAAAAGCAGATTATAAAAATGGTATATTGAGATAATATAATTTTTATAACTCAACAAATAAATACAGATGTTCCCCACTTTTTGTAGGTATTTTTAGTCTCATTTTCATTTACTTTGATCTTACTTATTTCCTTCCACTAATTTTGAGGCTTTGGTTTGTTCTTTTCTAGTTCTTTAAGATGCATCATTAGGTTGTTTGAAACCTTTCTAGTTTTTTAATGTAGGATTTATTGTTACATAAATTTGCCTCTTCATATTGCTTTTGCTATGCCCCATAGGTTTTGGTATATTGTATTTCTATTTTCATTTGTCTCAAGAAATATTTTAGTTTACCATTTAATGTCTTCCTTCACCCATTGGTCATTCAGGAACATGTTGTTTGATTTTCATGTATTTGTAGTTTTGAATGTTCCTCTTGTTACTGATTTCTAGTTTTAAATTCCACTGTGGTCAGATAAGATAGTGGATAAAATTAATTAAAAAAATTTTTTTGAGATTTGTTTTGTGTCCTAACATATGAGCAATCCTGAAGAATGTTTCATGTGTTGATGAAAGAAATTGTATCCTGAAGCTGTTTGGTGAAATGTTCTGTAAGTGACTGTTAGGTCCATTTGGTTGATGGTGTAGTTTAAATCCAGTGCTTCTTTGTTGATTTTCTGTCTAGATGACCTGTCCAATGCTGAAAGTGGGCTGCTGAAATCCCCAATTCTATTACTGTACTAGGGTCTATCTCTCCCTTTAGATCTAATAGTTGCTTTTTATTTCTGGGTGCTCTAGTGTTGGGTGCATATATATTTCCAACTGTTATATTATCTTGCTTAACTGATCCTTTTATCTCATAATGTCCTTCTTTGTTGCTTTTTACAGCTTTTCACTTGATGCCTGTTTGGCCTGATATAACTAATGCCACTCCTGTTGGCTTTTGGTTTCCATTTGGATGGATTATCTTTTTCTATCCCTTCACTATCAGTCTGTATGAATTTACAGGTGAGGTGAGTTTCTTGCAGGCAGTGTATAGTTGGGTGTATTATCCATTCAGCCAGTCCATATCTTTTAAATGGGGGAACTGAACCCATTTACATTCAAGGTTATTGACAGGTAAAGACTTGTTCCTGTCACATTGTTCTCTGGATGTTTTATCGTTTGTTCTGTACTTCCTTTCTTACGGTTTTTCTGTGTTTGGGTGGTTTTCCACATTGATACAGTTTGACTCTTTTTCCTTTCTTTGTGTCTGGACTCTACCAGTGAATTTTATAGCTTCACATGTTTTCATAATGGTGGTTATTTTTTCATTTCCAGATATAAGACTCCCTTGAGAATTTCTTGTAAGGCCAGTCTAGCAGTGACGAATTCCCTTCATTTCTGCTTGTCTGTGAAAGATTTTACTCCTTTTTCATTTCTGAAATGTAGCTCTGCGGGGTATAGTGTTCTTGGCTCACAGGTCCCCCACCCCCACTTTAAGTATTTTTAATATATCATTCCATTCTTTCCCGGCCTGTAAGTTTTCTGCTGAGAAATCTGCTGTTAGTTTAATGGGAATTCCCTTATATGTGACTTGACACTTTTCTCTTGCTGCTTTTAGAATTCTTCGCCTTTAACATCTGGTAATTTGACTATAACGTGACTCAGAGATAACCTGTTTGGGCTGACTCTAATTGGAATTCTTTGAGTTTATTGGACCTGGATGTCCATCTCGAATTTCAGGACTTGGGAAGTTTTCAGCTACTATTTCATTAAGTGTATTTTCTACACTTTTCTTCTGGAATGACCACATTGCTCACTTCATGGTATACAATACATCCTGTAGGCTTTCTTTACCATTTTTTCTTTTTTTGTCTGCCTGTGTTATTTCAAAAGATCTGTCTTCAAGTTCAGAAATTCTTTCTTTTGCTTGGTTTAGTCTGTTGTTGAAGCTCCTGACTGTATTTTTTATTTCACTCATTGAATTCTTCAGCTCTGGGATTTCTGTTTGGTTCTTTTTTGTGTTACCTATCTCTTTGTTGAATTTCTTATTCAAATCATAAATTGTTTTCTTGATTTTGCTGAACTGTGTGTTTTCTTGTATCTCATTGAGATTCTTTAAGTTTATTTTGAATTATTTCTCTGGCATTTAGCATATTTTCTTATGACCGGGGTCTGTTACTGAGAATTATTTTTTTCCTTTGGAGGTGTCATATTTCCTTTTCTATATTTGATGTGTCCCCATGTTGATTTCTATACATCTGGTAGAAAAGTCATTTCTTCCAATTTTACGGAGTACATTTCACAGGGAAAGACTTATTTGTATAAATGGGTCTTGGAGTGTCAGACTGGTGGGGTGCATTGGCTTTGGTGCATCTGTGTCTAGGTGGGCACTGTAGTGTAGTCTCTGTGTACTTTCCTCAGTTGTGAGTCACACCTGACGTCTGCAAGTATCTCAGAAGCCTAGGCTGAGAGAGTCTGTGGTGGCAGTGGTGCAGCTTTGTTGAGGGTGGGCTCACAAGGCTTTCTCAGGTCAGGGACGTGTGCATCCATGCAGCAGGTTAGGCAGCTTGGAATCTAGCCAACTTAGGGTCTGGCTCTACACCACAGGGCTGTCACTCTGGGCAGGAGCACAAGCACGTGTTTAGTTGGATGGCGTGGGGGTATGCCTGCCAGGAGTAGCCCAAAGGGCTGTTTCTCAGGCCTAGCTATCTGTGAAACTGCTTTGTGATGTGTGGATTTATGTCACGGAGTTAAAATTTTCTTTTGACTCAGCAGGATGAAAAAACTCTTTTTGGAGAATCTGTGAAGGGACATTTGGGAGCCCACTGAGGCTGCTCAGCTGAACTGGGAATGTGTTTGCCAGGGATGGCCTGCAGGGCTGTTTTCCAGGCTTGGGATGCAGTCTCACGGCTTCTCAGATGGCTTGGCTGTCTGTTGGCTTGGAGTGGCCCATGGGGCTGTTTCTCAGGATGGGGGAGCAGACACATGGGTGTTTAGATGGCTGTGAAGCATGTCTGCCAGGGGCAGCCTATGGGGCTGTTTCTGAGGTCCAGGATGTGAGCATAAGGCTGCTTGGCTGGCATGGGGACATGTTTGATAGGGACGACCCAGAGGGCTATTTCTTAGGCCTGAGACACAGGCACAGAGCTGCTCAGCTGGTATGGAGGTGTGTCTGCTGGTGGCTGCCCACAGGGCTGTTTTTCAGGCCCTGATTTCAGGTGCAGGGCCATTGGGCAGGCCAAGGAAATATCTTGGTGGAACACTGTGGGGCTCTTTCTTAGGTGCTGAGTGCAGGTACGTAGCTGCTTTGCTGGCCCTTGGGTATATTAGGTGCTTAGAGGCTAGGGGGTCTCTCCTGCTTGGGGGAGAGTGTGCAGTGGTTTGCTTAGCTCATCAAGGCAGTTCTGTGACTGAACCATGTCTGTCTGTGCATTTGCTTTTACTTGCCATTTTGGGTTGCTGATAATACTATTTGGTGATGTATAAGAACTTGTATATTAAAAGCACATATATTAAATGAATAGAATATATTTTATTCACAAGAAGATTTTTAAATAGTAAAAATAAAAATGAAGTGCTAATCAAAACGGCTAACGGTAAGTTCTTTGCCATTTCCAAAGATTCTCTGAACCAGAGACTACAACATGAGAGTATTTTTCAAGCTTTAAAAACACTGTATGTTAGACTCCTAAAATAGTGTATGTTAGACTCCTAATAGATACTTGCTTCCCATTTTCAAACTGCATTCAGTATCATTTGTTTTCCTGATGACTAGAACATGTAACTTTCCCATATAGATATAACACAGGCAAAAGACAAGACAAATGCATGTAAAATACATATAATAGTTTAATGGAAAATTCAAAAATTTTAAACTTACTGTTCATGGAAATCCAGCATTGGTGGCTCAAATCGTATGGGCCTGCAATTCCCCCGGTAGAGAGATATACTGTGAATAAAAAGAAAACAACGTAAGAAGCAATTCTTCAAAATATATGTTTCCCCAAACTCTATTCAGACAGTTGACTTTTGTCATAACAATGCATTTTTTAAGAAAAATTGGGTCTAACAATCAGAAATATGTGTTACTTTTTAAATTAGCAGAAACCAATAAAGATTGTGTTTTAGAAAATGAAAAAGTGGGAGTATTTTTCTTCTTCAAAGGATATGAAAATAGAAAATGCTCAGGCAGACTGAATGTTGAAATTTGGTTGGTATAATTGGTAACGATACACTTTAATAGGTCACTTGGATTTTTTGATACATGTATGATGAATAAAGAGTTGATACAACAACATACATTTAGCAGACAATATATGAAGGCAAAAATCAAGATCGTATTGTTAACTAGAATGGCAAAGGACTAAACAAAAATGAATCTGAGACAGAGATTTCCAAGAACTGAAATATCTATTTCATCTGAAAGTTTGGAATACACTAGAACTGATCTCTGATGTCCTGGCCTCAATATTTCAGTAGCCTCTTCTAACTAACCCACCTGATACCCAACTTCTCAATGAAACAGATTTCTGAATAGCAAACCTCAGATATCATCAGGGGCTAACACTGACATAAAACATAAATGACCTTTGGTGAGGGGGGAGGTGGTTCACATGCCTAAAGTGTTTATATACTGAGAAAGTCAGAAATTCAGTCAGCCACTAAGTTTCAAAATAGTAGATTTTGATGTTTTTGTTCTAGGAAATGATGTCAGAGCAAAACCCATTTTGTGAGGCTACTTTATTTCCATCATCACTGAAATTCATAGTAACATAAGCTTTGAAATGATATAGTAATTTCATTGAGGATTCAGGAATCGGAGGAAATATCTAGGATTTAGGAGATATAGGAAATAATTAGAAATAGACAAGGACATTCATAATATGGAGGAAATTTGGCTTTAATTCAATTCTACAAAGATTAAATAATCTGAGTAGTGGAATAATCTAGCTGGAGGTAATAAAATCCAAACATGTTTTTAGCCCTACCAATTTAGAACATTCTTTTGTATAGCTTGAGAACCCTCTGCATATGTTGAACAGAAAAGATGACAAACAAAAAAAGAAAGCAAGCACCAGATGTAAGATTACATTTTACTAAAGAACGAAACTAAAGACACCGGGAAACGAAGGCACAATTCCTTGCAACAGTCAGTATAGGCATCTATTCCTTCTTGCTTTCTGCCCTTCTTAGATGTGATATAACAGCACTACTCTTTGGCTCCTTTAAAACAAGAGACACTCCTCAGCTCATCAGTTTTATTAGTATGAAACTCAAATTTACATAAATCTTAATAAAGTAAAAATAAAGCATAAGGCATAACTGTATGTCATTAATTCCTATATTATATTCCTATATAATATATATTCCTATAATGTAATATATATTCCTACATATACAATTCCTATATATTAATTCCATGGACTGTTTAGATGTTGGAGAAAAAGGAGATTAAGACAGTGTTTTTCTCTCACAGAGCCAAGAGGCTGTTCTGCAAATTACAAACGGAAATGTCTAAAGTGGCCAGGAGGGGTAAAACAGTATATACCCCATCCACTGAATACAAACATATGAATGTGTACCCTGTGCCAGGTACTGTCTATTGGCTGGGGCTACAGTGGGGAACAAAGAAAAGCGGCTGCTGTCATGGCAGTAACATCCTAGTCGGGGGATCAGAAGTTGAATATATTAGGTGAAGATGTGTGTATAAAGAAAAATCAAACACCCCGGGGCTGTGGCTGGAACCGAAAATGCCTCTCTAAGGAGCGACACTAGTGCCAGGTTCTGAACGGCAGAGATCGAGGGGAAGAAAGTTAGGAATGTATTTGGTGAGTTGAACAAGGAGGCTTAAGTGACCATTGTGCAGTGAGGGAGGAGTAGGAGGTAGGAGCTGAGCTCAGAGGTATAAGAGCCAGGTCTCCTTGTAGGAGCATGGATTATTCTAAGTGTAACAAACTACAGTGTTTTTGAGCAAGGAGTAGCATGATCTCACACATATTAAACGGTTAATTCTGGCTACTTTGTGAAGAACCAAGGAAATTCCTGTAGGAGCCCAACAGTGGGAAGCAGGGAAGTCCTGGAGTGCTCCAGGCAACTGGTGACGGCGGCTACAATCCAGGGTGGCTGCAAGGGAGAGTAGCGAGCAGTGGCTGGTTCTGAAAATTATTTGGAAGCTTGAGAAAACTGGTTGTGCTGATGGACTGATTTCGAGGGATCAAGGGTAACTCATTCTAACATTTTCACTGGATACACGGTCATGACGTGGGAGGAATGGGTTGGAAGTGGGAAGAGGAAGATTTTCAAGGGTATTACTGATTTTTCACATACTGATCTTAATCACCTTGGTGAGTTTAATTCTAATTGTTTAGATTCTCCCCTGATTTTCCACTGTTGCTACATGTGCTGCCAAAATGAGCACTATCTCGAATGATCACTGCAGACAAATCATCTGCAAGTAATAATTTGATTCCTCCTTTCAAATCCTTAATTTTATTTTTTATGTCTTGTCTCCTGTAAAATGCTTCAAAGATGTGATGTCCAGCAACTGTACTGTGATATTTACAAAGTGCTCACAGAATGGGATAGAGGAAACAGTATATCAAATATGATTATCTCATAAATAAAAGCATATTTTCAAAACAACAGCAGATCTATATCTAAGGAACAGTTTAATACCCGAGTAAGTACAATGCAAGCTGACACAGGTACAATCCTATGTTAACCAAACCCAAAATGCAGTAACACAGCTGTCATGTCTCCACAGCTGATTCAAATGGTTGCTACCCATGTTTATTTAGAAAGGGCATGGCACTGTTTAGTGCTTTATTAACAGAAAGCAAATGTCTGCAAATATGTAATGTTGACAAATGGGGGAAGTTGCAATATAAAGAACGGTAGCCTTTGCTAATGTCATTGTAGTTTTTTTCCTGATTTTTAAAATTATTATTATTACTATTTTTGAGAGACAGGGGTCTCATTGTGTTGCCCAAGCTGGTCTCCTGAGTAGCTGGGACTACAGGTGCAGCACGCCAGCTGGGCTCACCCTTTGACAATTTCAAAGCAACAAAATCTGAGACATTATGATAGTATATTGCATTATTTTATGCTTTCTGCAATGATTATATATGTTCTAAAGTCTCAATACAATTGGTTTAATAAATTTTCACTAAAATCTTATTTATATGGAGATGAAGACTATTTTCTGATTTCAAGCTAGGAAACAGCTGAAGAGACAAGAAATCTTGCGGGAATGGTCGTACTGCCTGTTGAACTGTCAGGTCAAAGTTGAGCAGGGAACTCCCAAATCAGACATAGGGCTTCTTGGGTCTCTGGGAGTTTCAAATGTTTTCCTAGGATCAACTACTACCTAAACAACAGATACTCTTTGGCCCAGCATTTTTAAAACAATTGTTTGTGATGTACCTGCACCATAAACACCTACAATGCTTGTGGAAATGCAGATTCTAGGGCCCCACCTCCAGAATCTAGTTTCTTGTAAGCAGAATGGACCCCAGAAACCTGCATTTTTAAGCATCCTCACATTTAGGAGCCACTATTTTGCATCTTGATCCACAAACATTACGGCCACAAATAAGAGGTGGGGAAGGAAGTGCCTTTACTGGTAAAACTATCAAAGTCACCAGCAGTTTAAATTGATGTCAAATATGATTTTTATTAAAGAGCCAGCTAAATAAACAGTGATTTAAAAGAAATGAATAGGACTTCTCCTATATGATATATATTCTCCCATAAATGCATTTTTAGTTTAAATTTGCATTTCCCAAATGATGAATAATGTTGACCATCTTTCCACTTCCTTGGTGTACAATTAGGTACCTTCTTTTGTAAATGTCTGTGGAAAGTTTTTTTAACTGGGATATCTGTCTCATTCAGTTGTAAGAGTTGTCTGTTATGTGCTGCAAATATTTTTACCCTGGTCCTGGTTTACCTTTTCCTTTTATTAATGGTTTCTTTTGAAAAGCCTAAGTTTTTAATTCTGATGAGGTCGAAATGATGATTTTTCTTTTTTGAGATAGGGTCTCACTCTGTCGCCCATGCTGGAGTGCAGTTAGTGGTCCAATTATGGGTCACTGCAGTCTTGACCTCCTGGGCTCAAGCCACCCTCTGGCCTCATCCTCCCAAGTAGCTGGGACTATAGGCACATACCACCACAACTAGCTAATTTATTATTATTTTTTGTAGATACAGGGTCTCACTATGTTCCCCAGGCTAGTTTCAAACTCCTAGTCTCACATGATTCTCCCACGGCAGCCTCCTGAAGTGTTAGAATTATAGGTGTGAGCCACTGCGCCCAGCCTCATTTTTTCTTTCATGGTATGTGTTTCTGGTATTTTAAAACTTTGTCCAGTTTACAAATATTTCTATGAAAAGACTGGTTTTATTCTAAAAAGTCTTACACCTTTAACTTTTAGATATGAGCCTATTTATTATTGTCCATTTTAATTATGGTGATGGTGTGAGTTAAAAGATTAAAGTTCACTTTTTCTTTCACTGTAAATATCCAGTAGGCCTAGTATCCTTTGTTGAAAAAGACTTTTTAAAAAAATCCTTTAAGTTCTGGGGTACATGTGCAGAACGTGCAGTTTTGTTACATAGGTATACACGTGCCATGGTGGTTTGCTGCACCCATCAACCTGTCACCTATATTAGGTATTTCTCTTAATGCTATCCCTCCCCTAGCCGCCCAACCCCCGACAGGCCCCAGCGTGTGATGTTCCCCTCTGTATGTTCATATGTTCTCATTGTTCAACTCCCACTTGTGAGTGAGAACATGAGGTGTTTGGTTTTCTGTTCTTGTGTTAGTTTGCTAAGAATGATGGTTTCCAGCTTCATCCATGTCCCTGCAAAGGACATGAACTCATCCTTTTTCATGGCTGCACAGTATTCCATGTTGTATATGTGCCACATTTTCTTTATCCCGTCTATCATTGATGGACATTCGGGTTGGCTCCAAGTCTTTGCTATTGTGAATAGTGCTGTAATAAACACATGTGTGTACATGTCTTTATAGAATGATTTATAGTCCTTTGGGTATATACCCAATAATGGGATTGCTGGGTCAAATGGTATTTCTAGTTCTAGGTCCCTGGAGAATCACCACACTGTCTTCCACAATGGTTGAACTAATTTACATTCCCCAAGTGTAAAAGCGTTCCTATTTCTACACATTCTCTCCAGCATCTGTTGTTTCCTGACTTTTTAATGATCAACATTCTAACTGGCATGAGATGGTATCTCATTGTGGTTTTGATTTGCATTTCTCTAATGACCAGTGATGAGCTTTTTTTCATGTTTGTTGGCTGCATAAATGTCTTCTTTTAAGAAGTGTCTGTTTATATTCTTCACCCACTTTTTGATGGGGTTGGTTTTTTCTTGTAAATTTAAATTCGTTGTAGATTCTGGATATTAGCCCTTTGTCAGACAGATTGCAAAACTTTTCTCCCATTCTGTATGTTGCCTGTTCACTCTGATGATAGTTTCTTTTGCTGTGCAGAAACTCTTTAGTTTAATTAGATCCCATGTGTCAATTTTGGCTTTTGTTGCCATTGCTTTTGGTGTTTTAGACATGAAGTCTTCGCCCATGCCTATGTCCTGAATGGTATTGCCTAGGTTTTCTTCTAGGATTTTTATGGTTTTAGGTCTTACTTTTAAGTCTTTAATCCATCTTAATTTTTGTATAAGGTGTAAGGAAGGGGTCCAGTTTCAGTTTTCTGCATATGGCTGGCCAGTTTTCCCAACACCATTTATGAAATAGGGAATTCTTTCTCCATTGCTTGTTTTTGTCAGGTTTGTAAAAGATCAGATGGTTGTAGATGTGTAGTGTTATTTCTGAGGTCTCTCTTCTGTTCCACTGGTTTATGTATCTGTTTTGGTACCAGTACCATGCTGTTTTGGTTACTGCAGTCTTGTAGTATAGTTTGAAGTCAGGTTCAGGTAGTGTGATGCCTCCAGCCTTATTCTTTTTGCTTAGAGTTGTCTTGGCTACATGGGCTCTTTTGTGGTTCTATATGAAGTTTAAAGTGGCTTTTTCCAATTGTGCGAGGAAAGTCAACAGTAGCTTGATGGGGACAGCATTGAATCTATAGATTACTTTGGGCAGTATGGCCATTTTCACAATATTGATTCTTCCTATCCATGAAAATGGAATGTTCTTCCATTTGTTTGTGTCCTCTTTTATTTCACTAAGCAGTGGTTTGTAGTTCTCCTTGAAGAGGTCCTTCACATCCCTTATAAGTTGGATTCCTAGGTATTTTATTCTCTTTGAAGCAATTGTGAATGGAAGTCCATTCATGATTTGGCTCTCTGTTTGTCTGTTACTGGTGTATAAGAATGCTTTTGATTTCTGCACACTGATTTTGTATCCTGAGACTTTGCTGAAGTTTCTTATCAGCTTAAGGAGATTTTGGGCTGAGACGGTGGGGTTTTCTAAATATACTATCATGTCATCTGCAAACAGAGACAATTTGACTTCCTCCTTTCCTATGTGAATACCCTTTATTTCTTTCTCTTGCCTGATTTCCCTGGCCAGAACTTCCAATACTATGTCGAATAGGGGTGGTGAGACAAGGTATCCTTGTCTTGTGCCAGTTTTCAAAGAGAATGCTTTCAGTTTTTGCCCATTCAGTATGATACTGGCTGTGGGTCTGTCATAAATAGCTCTTATTAGTTTAAGATATGTTCCATCAATACCTAGTTTATTGACAGTTTTTAGCATGAAGGGGTGTTGAATTTTGTCAAAGGCCTTTTCTGCATCTATTGAGATAGTCATGTGGTTTTTGTCACTGGTTCTGTTTATGTGATGGATTACGTTTATTGATTTGCATATGTTGAACCAGCCTTGCACCCCAGGGATTAAGCCAACTTGATCGTGGTGTATAAGCCTTTTGGTGTGGTGCTGGATTTGGTTTGCCAGTATTTTATTGGGAATTTTCGCATCGATGTTCATCAGGGATATTGGCCTGAAATTTTCTTTTTTTGTCGTGTGCCTGCAGATTTTGGATCAGGATGATGCTGGCCTCATAAAATGAGTTAGGGAGGATTCCCTCTTTTTCTATTGTTTGGAATAGTTTCAGAAGGAATGGTACCTGCTCCTCTTTGTATCTCTGGTAGAATTTGGCTGTGAATCTGTCTGGTCCTGAACTTTTTTTGGTTGGTAGGCTATTAATTACTGCCTCAATTTCAGAACTTATTATTGGTCTATTCAGGGATTCGATTCCTTCCTGATTTAGACTTGGGAGGGTGTATGTGTCCAGGAATTTATCAATTTCTTCTAGATTTTCTAGTTTATTTGCATAGAGGTGTTTATAGTATTCTCTGATGGTAGTTTGTATTTCTGTGGGATAAGTGGTGATATCCCCTATATCATTTTTTATTGCATTGATTTGATTCTTCTCTCTTCTTTATTAGTCTGGCTAGTGATCTATTTTGTTGATCTTTTCAAAAACCCAGCTCCTGGATTCATTTATTTTTTGAAGGATTTTTTTGTGTCTCTATCTCCTTCAGTTCTGCTCTGATCTTGGTTATTTACTGTCTTCTGCTAGATTTTGAATTTGTTTGCTTTTGCTTCTCTACTTCTTTTAATTTTGATGTTATGGTGTCAATTTTAGATCTTTCCTACTTTCTCTTGTGAGCATTCAGTGCTATAAATTTCCCTCTGCACACTGCTTTAAATGTGTCCCGGAGATTCTGGTACTTTGTGTCTCTGTTCTCATTGGTTTCAATGAACATCTTTACTTCTGCCTTCATTTCGTTATTCACCCAGCAGTCCTTCAGGAGCTGGTTGTTCAGTTTCCATGTAGTTGTGCGGTTTTGAGTGAGTTTCTTAATCCTGAGTTCTAATTTGATTGCACTGTGGTCTGAGAAACTGTTTGTTATGATTTCTGTTCTTTTGCAATTGCTGAGGAGTGTTTTACTTCTAATTATGTGGTCAATTTTAGAATAAGTGTGATGTGGTGCTGAGAAGAATGTATATTCTGTTGATTGGGGTGGAGATTTCTGCAGATGTCTATTAGGTTCGCTTGGTCCAGAGCTGAGTTTGAGTCCTGAATATCCTTGTTAATTTTCTGTCTCGTTGATCTAATATTAGCAGTGGGTGTCAAAAGTCTCCCACTGTTATTGTGTTGGAGTCTAAGTCTCTTTGTAGGTCTCTAAGAACTTGCTTTATGAATTTGGATGCTCCTGTATTGGGTGCATATATATTTACGACAGTTAGCTCTTCTTGTTGCATTGATCCCTTTACCATTATGTAATGCCCTTGTTTGTCTCTTTTGATCTTTGTTGGTTTCAAGTCTGTGTCATCAGAGACTAGGATTGTAACCCCCACTGAAAAAGAGTATTCTTGTGTCACTGAATTACCTTGGCACATACGGACAAGAAGTTTTAAACTGGATCTTCAAAACATGTAATTTAAATCTTCTAATTTGTTTATTCTTTTTAAAACTTGTTTGGTCTATTCTAGATGCTTAACATTTTCCATCTAATCTTGAAAAGCAGCTTATCAATTTGTGAAAAAAAAAACTGTCTGTTGAAATTTCTATTGGAATTGCTTAATCTAAAACCGATCTGGGGAGAATTATCTTCACAATCTTTCAATCCATGAATGCAGGATCTTTCTCAATGTATCTAGGATCTTTCTCAATATATCTAGGAGTTCTTTAATTACTCTATTATATTACAGTTTTCAGTGTACAGGTCTCAACACTGTTTTGTTAAATTTATCCCAAGGTATGCAATGATTTATGATATTGTAAATGACATTTTTCTACAACATTTTATTTTTGTACTTGTTATGAAGAAATCAGTTACTTCTGATTATTGACTGTATTACTTCTTGGTATATTCCTTAGGACTTTCTATCCACACAATCACATGGTTTGTAGACAAAATCCTTTTTGTTCTTCCTTTCCAATCTGATGGCTCTTATCTCTGCTTCTTGTCTTAATGTAATGACTACTACATCCAGTACAATGTTTAATGTAAGTGATGAAAGTGGACATCCTTGCCACTTTCCCAATCTCAGAAAGCAAGCATTCAATCTTTCACCATTAATATCATGTTAACTGTTACTTTTCCATAGATACTCCTTATCAAGTTAAAGACATTCTTTTCTATTCTTCGTGTGCTGAACAGATGCTGAATGTTGTCACAGGCTTTTTCCACATCTATTCAAGTAATTACAAAAGTTTTTGAAATTTTTTTTTTTTTTTTTTTTGGAGACGGAGTCTTGCTCTGTCGCCCAGGCTGGAGTGCAGTGGCCAGATCTCAGCTCACTGCAAGCTCCACCTCCCGGGTTCACGCCATTCTCCTGCCTCAGCCTCCCAAGTAGCTGGGACTACAGGCGCCCGCCACCTCGCCCGGCTAGTTTTTTGTATTTTTTAGTAGAGACGGGGTTTCACCGTGTTAGCCAGGATGGTCTCGATCTCCTGACCTCGTGATCCGCCCGTCTCGGCCTCCCAAAGTGCTGGGATTACAGGCTTGAGCCACCACACCCAGCCGAAATTTTGTTAACAAGAAAAATTATATTGTTTTCAAATATTAATCTTGCATTCCTACGATAAACCCCTTTTGGTCATGATACATTACCTTGTTATACATTTCTGGATTTGATTTGCTAATATTCTGTTAGAGATTTCTGAATATATGTTTGAAGAGATGTAGCTTCTAGCTTTCTTGTAATGCCTGCAATAATCGCCTCGTAAAACGTGTAAGGAAGGACATTCTATTCCTCTCTTTTCTAAAAGGGTTTATGTAAGACTAGTATTTTTTCACTAGTTGTCTGATAGAATTTACCAGTTTAGACTAGTATTTTTTCACTAGTTGTCTGATAGAATTTACCAGTTTAGTCATATGAACCTGCAGTTTTCTTTGTGGAAAGGTTTAAAATTGTAAGTTCTATGTCTTTAAAAGATATTTAAAAACTCATTTTCTTATTCTCTCTTGGTGAGTTTTAATAATTTGTATCTTTCAAGTATTTGACCACTTCATGTAAATTGTTGAATTTTTGAGAACGAAGGGATTCATAATTTCTCTCATTCTTTGAATATTTATAAGATCTGTAGTGACATCCTCTATTTCATTACTGATTTTTGTCTGCCTTATTTTCTGAACCAATCTAGCTAGATTCAAATAATGTTTTTGTTTACACTGATTTTTCCACTTTCTATTTAATTGATTTCTAGTATATCCTTTATTTTCTTCTACTTGAAGTTGATGCTCTGTGTCTTAAACTGGAAATGTAAATTGTTCATTTAAAAATTTTTCTTCTATCTGATATAAACTTTTAAAGCTATAAATGTCTATTTAAATACTGCTTTGGCTAAATTCCAGAAAACTTGGTATGTTGCTCTATGAAGTGAACTCCCCCCAACCACCCCCACTTCCCAAATTCATATATTGAAGCCCTAATCCCCACTATGACTGTTATGTGGAGACAGGGTCTATAAGCAGGCAATTAAGGTTAAATGAGGTTATGGGGGGAGGCCCTAATACAATGGGATTAGTATCCTTACGAAAAAGGACACCAGAAAGCCCCCATGCACACATGCGCACCAAGAGGGCATGTGAGTTACACAGGGGAATAGCTGCCACCTACAAGCTAGGAAAACAGATGTCAGTGTAAACTGACTACGCTGGCACCCTGATTTCAGACTTCCAGATTCCAGACTGTGAGAAAATAAATGTCTATTGTTTTAAGCCACCCAGTTTATGGTATTTTGTTATGGCAGTCTAGCGCAAGCAGACTAATATATGTTATATTTTTGTTTTCAAAGCATTTTCTAATATCCCTTATGATTTCTTTCTTAACCCATGAGTATTGAAAAGCTCTGGTTTAATTCCCAATTATAAAATATCTAGATTTGCATTGTTACCGATTTCTAATTTAATTTTGCTATAATCAGACAGTATAATTTATATAATCTGATCTTGGTGGATGTAGTATTTAATAAATACCTATTAGGTCAAGTTACTTAATAGTATTCTTCAAATCTACACCCTTACTGATTTTCCATCTATTTTATCAGTTATAAACAGATGAATGTTGAAATCTTCAGTAATCACTGTGGGTTTGTTCCCTTAGTTTTACTCATTTTTTTTTCTTCATGTACTTTAATGCTCCAATATTAGAATTTGGGATTGTTGTATCTACCTGGGGGACTGTCTCTTTCATAATTGTAAAGTGTCCTTCTTTGTCTCTGATAATATTCCCTGTCTTAAAGTCTACTTTGTCTGAAAGTAACATAACCACTCTAGCATTTTAAAGATTAATGTTTGCTTGTTTTCCTACGTCTTTTTACATTTAACCTAATTGCATACTTATGAAGAAGTGCATTTCTTCAAAATCAAGACTACTGATGAACAGGGAGAAGATACTTGCAAATAAGACTAATATCTCCAATATATAAAGAACTCTTAAAAACAATCAGAAAAAATTAAAAGCACTAGAGAAAAATGGGTAGAACAGACATGAACAGACAACATCAAAAGACAAATATAAGCATGGCTCTTAAATACTAGGAGATGGTTAACGTTACTCATAATTAAAGACCAGCTAAAACTACACTGTGATAAAATTTCTGACCTATCAGATCAGCAACAATTAAAAATACAACACTTTCTGTTGGAAAGGATGTGGGAAACAGGTACTCTTTTTCACCGATGAGGGAATGCAAGGTGGTACAGACCTTGAAGGAGAATCTGACAATACTTAATGAAACGATGTCAGCGTTTACTTTTGACTCACCAATCCCACTTCCAGGAATTTATCCTAAACATAAACTTTTTATCCCTTTCCCTACTTGACAAGTGAAAACTGTATATATTTACGATGTACAACATATTTTAAAATATGTATACATTGTAGAATGGCTACATTGAGCTAATACATGCATCACCTCACATAGTTATCACTTTTTATGGTAAGAACACAAAATCTACTCTCTCAGCAATTTTCAAGTATACAATACAGATGCTTCTTGACTTATGAGGTGACGTCCCGATAAATCCATCATAAGTTGAAAATAATCATAAGTCAAAAATGTATTTAATATACCAACTTACTTTTCAGGTAGCCTAGTCTCCCCTTAAACATGCTCAGAACACTTACATTAGCCTACAGTTGGGCAAAGTCATCTGGTAACATGGTACAGGGTAGAGTATCAGTCGTTTACTCTCTGGATTGTGTGGCTGACTGAAAGCTCCAAGAGAGTATTGCGCAGCTAGCCCAGGAAAGATCAAAATTCAAAATCTGAAATACTGTTTCTACTGAACATATATTGTGCTTTGGCACCATCACAAAGTCGAAAAACTGCTAAGCTGAACTTATACCTTCTAACTGAAATTTTGTGTCTTTTGACTAACATCTCTCTAATCTCCCTGGTCCCCACCCTCAAGCTCTGGTAACCACCATTCTACTCTCTGCTTCTATATTCTCCATTTAAGTGAGATCATGCGTTATTCATCTTTCTGTACTTGGCTTATATCACATTTAACATAATGTCCCCCAAGTCCATCCATGTTGTCATCAATGACAGGATTTCCTTATGTTTAAGGCTTAATGGTATTCCACTAAATATGTGTGGAATACCATTAAGAATCCACATAGACACACACACATACATCCCCACGTTTTCATTATCCATGTGTCCACTGATGAACCTTTAGGTTGATTCCTCCCTGTCCTGGCTATGGTGAATAATGCTTCAATGAACATGAGAATGCAGATGTCGCTTTGACATAATTATTTCATTTCTCTTGTATATATACCTAGTTATGAATCTGCTGGATCACATGGCTGTTCTATTTTTAATTTTTTTTTAGCAACTGCCACACTGTTTTCCATAATAGCAACACTAATTTACATTCAAACCAACAGTGAACCAGGGTTCCCTTTTCCACACACTCTTGGTCAATATGTGTTGTCTTTTGTCTTTTTGATGACAGCCTTTCTAACGGGTGTGAGATGATAACGCGTCTTTGTCTTGATCTGCATTCCCCATGACTGGCGATGCTGAGCATTTTTTCATATAACCGTTAGTCATGTCTAAACATGTATTTTCAACAATACAAATTACACCTACACTTATCTTTTGATTGAGCAATTCAAGTTGTAGGAATTTACCCTGAGTGTAACCTTCAAAAATACGAAAATACATACACAAGAGATTATTCTTTGAAGCACTGTCTGCAATTGCAAAATACGGGAAACAAATGAAATGTTCATATATAGGACAGTGGGTAAAAAAAATAATGGCACAGAAGTAAATTTTTTAAATGGGGATATTTTATTTTTGTTGCTTATGCTTTTGAGATCTTAGCCATAAAAATCTTAGCTTACATCAATGTCTTGGAACATTTCCTCTATGTTTTCTTCAAGTAGTTTTATAGTTTCGGGTCTTAGATATAAGTCTTTAATCCATTTTGAGTTGATTTTTGTATATGGTGAGGGAGGGGAGTCGACCCAGCAATTCCACGACTGGCTATTTATCCAAAGGAAAAGAAATCAGTATTTCATACACCTGCACCCCCATGTTTACGGTAGCACTACTCACAATAGCACAGATATGAAATCAACGTAAGTGTCCATCGATGGAAGAACAAAGAAAACTGGTACGTATTAAACATGATGAAATATTATTCAGCCATAAAAAAGAATAAAATCCTGTTATTTTCAGCAACATAGATGGAACTTGAGGTTAAGTGAAATAAGCAAGGCACTGAAAAGCAAATATTGCATGTTCTCACTTATAGAAGGGAGCTAAAAAAGTTTATCTTGTGAAGGTAAAGAGTAGAATGACAGTCACCAGAGGCTGGGAAGCATTTGTTTTTTGGTGTGAGAGGGAGGAAGAAGAGAGGTAGGCTAATGGGCTCAAGCGCAGTTATTGACAGACAGAAGGAATAAGCCCTAGTTTTTAACAGCAGGGCAGAGTGACTATAGTTAGCAACCATATTTGTATATTTCAAAGTCACTAGAAGACTAGAAATGTTCCTAATACAAAGAAATGATGAATGTTCGAGGTGATGGATAAACACCCTGATTTGATCATTACACAGTCTATGCATGTATCAAACTATCACACGTACCCCATCAATATGTACAATTATGCAATTAAAAAATTCAAAAAGTAGAGTAAAAATCCTACATGGAATACAGATAGAAACAAATCAACCAAACTTCATTTCAAATGTACAATGCAGATGGGTGTGGGGGTGGGAGAAGGATGAAGAGAAAGATGAAGAACACTATAACCCATGTAAATTTAGAATATAGTATTTTGACAATATACACTCGGACTAAAGAAAAAACAAGAACTCTAAACAGACACCGTACTCATTTTTTTTATGGCCGTATCAGTTAACAATTTTGAAGCTAATTTATCTGTATTCTAGGATTGAACAAATCAATACACTTACTGTAGATAGGTAACTAGAGCCAGATTTCTAATTGTTGGAGAATGGACAGAAATAGAATAGACAGAACACTGGTTTTGTATCAAAACTGGAGGCATCAGTAACTCCTGGTTTTTAATATACACAGATACAAGAACAGGAGTATGTTAGTGTAAACTGTACATATTTATACACATAAACACAAACATTTTCTTCCTTTTACTAAGAGAGTCTAGAGACAATGACACCTCACTAGTAATGACACCACTTGTGATGGTTAATACTGAGTGTCAACTTCATTAGATTGAAGGATATGATACAAAGTATTAATCCTGGGTGTGTTTGTGTGGGTGTTGCCAAAAAGAGATTAACATCTGAGTCAGTGGGCTGGGGAAGGCAGATCCCACCCTTAATCTGGTGGGCACAATCTAATGGGCTTCCAGCAAATATAAAGCAGGCAGGAAAACATGAAAAGAGAGACGGGCCTAGCTTCCAAGCCTGCGTCTGAGTTCTCCTGCGTGGATGGTTCTCGCCCTCGAACACTGGACTCCAAGTTCTTCAGTTTTGGGACTCAGACTGGTTCTCCTTGCTCCTCAGCTTGCAGACAGTCTATTGTGGGACCTTGTAATCGTGTAAATTAACACTTAATAAACTCCCCTTTATATATTTATCCTAATAGTTCTGTCCCTCTAAGAGAACCCTAATACATCACAGTAGTAATGAGTACGCATGGCACATAAAGATTAATTTTTCAATATTCTCTTCCACTAAAATGAAGCAGGGGTCTTTTGAGAAATAGGTTGTTCCAGGGCTGTGGCAGGAAAATTACAAAACAAGCCTGGAACCTCCTAACGTACCAGAAAGTAGGAAGTGCTCAATGATTGTTGGGGACATGTAAATGATACAGAATAGACCTAACTACGCACATGTGATTTTTTTTTTTTACGACAGTGCAAACGATGGTGAAATACCTGGATAAAAATGAACCATGACCTCAATCTTAATTTCAGTCAGAATGTCAACTAAGAAACATAGAAAGTGTGATGGAATTTTTAAAAAACCCAGCCAGCGCAATAACTGCTCCAGGCAAGAATCATCAATAGATTCTAAAACTATTCAGAATTTCATGTAAAACATATTTCATGTAAAACACATTTGTATAGTCTCAAAGTACTCTGCAAGACACTTACGAATTATAAGAGAAAAATGGAACGAGACATCAAGCGCTTCCTGATAGGATGCACTGGGAGAGACACAAACTTCAGTAATATTCCGCCAAAAACGCAAATTCTGAATCAAATAATGAATAAATATCAGAAAACTCTAGCTGGGTTTATTTTATTTATTTATTTATTTATTTAGAGACAGGAGTCTTGCTCTGTCTTGCCCAGGCCGGAGTGCAATGGTGAAATCTTGGCTCACTGCAACCTCCGCCTCCCGGGTTCAAGCAATTCTCCTGTCACAGCCTCCTGAGTAGCTGGGATTACAGGCGCACACCGCCATGCCCTGCTAATGTTTTGTATTTTAGTAGAGGTGGGGTTTCACTGTATTGCCCAGGCTGGTCTTGAACTCCTGAACTCAGGCAATCCACCGCCTCAGCTTCCCAAAGTGCTAGGATTACAGGCCATGAGCCACCGTGCCCGGGTCCATCTGGGTTATTCTATAAAATAAATGGCATCTACTCTTCAAAAATGTCAATTTCTAAGACAGTAAGAAAGACAAATTAATTGTTTGACATTAGAGACTAAAGAGAAGTGAAAATTAAATATGAGGGTCTGAACCCTGGACCCAAAATTTTTTAAAAATAAAAGACGCTAATAGGACAATTTACAAAATCCCAATGAGGACTCTAGATTAAACAGCAGTATGAGACAGTCTTAATTTCCTGAATTTCATGAGTGTATGATGATCTCTAAAACAATGTTCATAAGAAATATACACTGAAATATTTATGGGTAAAATAGCATCATGTCTACAAATGATTTTCAAATGCTTCAGAAAAATTACAAATATATGCACATGTATGTATAAAAAGGTAGCTATGGGGAGGGAAGGAAAAGGAGAGAGTTAAAGCAAGATTAGGAATGATAAAACAAATATGAAAAAACATTAACAAATGAGGAATTTGGGTCAAGAAGATATAAGAATTATTTGTACTATTTCTCCATCTTTTCTCTAAAATTATTTCAAAACAAAAGGTAAAATATTAAATACAAAGTTAAAATAAAGTTCTTGTAGACAAAATATGCTTGGGTCTTGCATTTTAAATATAATCTGACAACTGGTGTTGAAATTATTCATTTACTATAGTTTCTGATATGTTTGAGTTTAAAGTCTACCATATTGCCATTTTTTCTATTTTTCCCATCTGCTTTTTATCTTGTTCTGTTTATGCCTTCTTGTTCTGTTTATGCCTTCTTTTAGATCAACTGAGTATTCATTTAGTATTTCATCTTCATGACTAGTTTATTGGCTATAGCTCTTGTTACCTTTTAAAAATGATTTTAATGTTTCCTGTGGAGCTTATTTCATATCATCACAGTTTTACTTCAAATAATATTATACTACTTTACATATCATGTAAGAACCTTATAACTCAATTCTTTCGTGCAACCTTTCTTTGTGCTATTATCACACACGTAATGTATACATGCTATCAACAATTATTTTTGTTTTTAAATAATTGTTTTTAAAATGTTAGAAATTAACATTTTCTTAACCAGAAAACATTTTTTATATTTTTCCACATATTTTTGCCTTTATTAATGGTCTTTGTTCTTCATAGGATCTGTGTTTTCACCTGAAATGGTTAACTATCTTTAGCCTTTAACATTTCTCAAAAGTGCCAGTCTACTGTAAATTTTCTCAGTTTTATCTGAAAATGTCTTCATTTTTTTGAAGGATATTCCTGCTGGATGTAGTGTTTTCGATTAGCAATTTTTCCTTTTGGTACTTTAAAAATGTTATTTCCTTGGTTTGGGGGTTGCATTTGTCCTTGATGAACGACCAGCAGTCATTCTTATCTTTTGAACTACTATATTTAGTTTTCTTCCCTGGCTGTTTCTCTATTTGTGACTGATTTTCAACAACTTGAATATTATCTGGCTTGGTGTGACTTTGTGTTACTTTTGCTTCAGGTTTATTAAAGTTCTTCGACAGCTACTCCCTCTCCCAATTCCTGGGAACTCACTCACACATGTGTTAGACTGCTTGCTACTCCTGTATCAGAGGTCACCAAGGATTTATTTGTTTTTTAGTTATTTTTCTCCCTGTGCTTCAGTTTAAATTACTGCTGTCACTGTCTTCAAACTCACTAAGCTTTTCTTTTGCAATGTCTAGGTTGTTCTCAATCCTATCCAGTGAAATACTCATTTCAGAAACAGTATTTTTCAACTCTAGAGGCTTCTTTTTTTTTTTTATATATTGTCCATTTTCCCTCATTATGTTCATGTCTTCCTTTAAATCGCTGAACACATAAAACTGATGTATTACATTCTCTGTAGGGTAACAGGCATCACCTGGCTGCCGCCGGCCCTCCTCAAGATAAGCCTCTGTAGCACAAAGCCTGTAGAAAATGAGATCTGCCAATGTCCTCTGGATGTTAAACACATCCAAATAGCTCTGGAGGATATCGGAGACACCACTTCTGATGAGGTTATAAAGCATATGTGTTGATGAAATGACAAAATGCAATCTCAAAGAAAACAGTGCTTTTGAAGAGGGTCTTATAAACAGATGCTGTAAGCCTCTCAGGGTTTAGCTGTAGGGGTATTAAGACACCTAAGGTATATGTTAGTGGTCCATATGGTTATCAGTTTTTCATTATCATCAAAACGGTTTGCCAGGCCCAAGTCCGCAAGACCTTGATCCTAGACTTCTGAGCCTCTGGAACCATGAGAAATAAACGTCTGTTGTTTAAGTCACTCAGTCTATGGTATTTTGTTATTGAATCCCGGGCTCACTAAGACATATGTTTTAGTGCTTAACCCAATCCCATACCCAATCTGCATACTAATTTCAATTAAATGTTTACCTAATTCATGATCCTGGTCACACACACACAAAATGTAAAATGTGAAAGTTGTAAATTGTGTCTACAAATCTAATATTACTGCCTTCAGTAGGTGGGGAGCTCTTTCTCCCCTCTGTTATCTTGAATCTAGGACAACCTAAGTGACTTGCTGACGAATAGCATACAGCAGCAGAAGTGATATTGTGGCTTCCAAGGGCAGATTAAGGTGATCCAGCTTTCACTAGCTTCCTCTGGGACATTCACTCTGGGAGTCCAGCCATCACACTGGGAGGAAGCCCAAACTACCCCACGTGAAGGCCACACAGAGGCCAACATACAGGCATTCTAGTTGAGAGCTCAGCTGAGGTCCCAGCTAGCAAAGTAGCATCAACACGTAATGAACATGCCTCCAGCTCTCAGCCATCAAGTCATTCCCAGCTCTGAAATCTCCCCAGCTGAGGCCCCAGATCGTGCAGAAGAGACAAGCTGTCTTTGCTGTCCCCTGCCTGAATTTCTGACAGTTTGAGAGCATCATAAAATGGTTATTTTATGCCACTAAGCTTTAGACAGAGTAGACAAGTAGCACGAGATGAGAACATAATTATGTCCTGATGTCAATTCTTCACTATACTAGGAAAATACTTAAAGCCCAGATTTTCATCACGAATGAACATCCTCATCTTCATAAATGTAGTGCAGTCTAATTCCACAGCTAATTTCCTAATTGCTGGAAGAAAGCAGGAAGAGGCACAAGATAACATATATGTTTTTCTCACCATTCTTTTGGCTCTAGATGTGGTTGGACAGTTCTAGGGTTCTTAGATGGTCCAGCCAAGGAGGAATCAGACTAGACACGCAGTAGTTTGGACACAACCCAGGCCAGTGTTAAATATTTGGGCAGGAATCACAGATAGGGCAGGTCCCCATAGGACATATAACATTAGGGAGAATGACAGAACAATGGGGAAGAAGGGCCATGTTACTGCAGAGATGAAAGAGTGAAAAGAGAAAAAATAGTGAATACTGAAGAATTTTCATTATTTATGAGGTAAGAAGTTTTAACTGTCCTACTAATAGTCTGAATAGTTTATATTTCTCTCTCAAAACAAAATTCTTTGTTGATGCAGTCTGCATTTTGCTAGTCTGGAGACATTCATAGATGTACTTTAACACGAAGGCCTAGGAGGAACAAATGCTTCCCTGTTCCTGCTACCTCAGAATGGAAACTGCAGTGATGACAGCAAGAGTGGGGGTATCTTCTGTTGCCATAGCCACTTTGGTGGCTAAGTGTCTGATTTCAGTGGATATTAACAATTTTTAAAAATAAATCTGCTTTGCTGTCTTTTAAGGAATAAATATACGGACAGAATAAAACATACTTCTAAAAACACACACTGTAAAATAACTGGGTTCTTAAATCCACGATATGGGCTCCTTACCTGTAAGCCCTGTTGACACCACTGCCAGCCTTTCAATTGTTACTAAAGGACGCTCACTAGAACAGGTACTGGTGCCTGATCAGATGTTTCTGGCAAACAGGAAGAGCAACTACACCATCACACTGAACCTTGTAAGCTAACTTCCTTTACATCTATGGTCCCCCGGGGAGCAAGCATTAAGAGCTGGGAGTGAACACAAAATAGCTGCTGGAGGGACTGTTTTATCCAAATCAAAGAAAGCTCTCACTCACCTTTAGGTACCAGAACAGACTTTCACCGGATATGGAAAGAGAATCAGCACAGTATGTCTCTTTACAGATGTGAGAAGGTACCAAAAGACCAAATAATTTGGGCGTGGGGAGGCAGGAAAAGTGTCTCCAAATTCACATGCATGTACCTATTTTCCTTAACACCTGAGGTAAAACCATCCCCCTGTTATTATGGGGAAGCTGTATTTAAAAGTGGTCTCTCCAAGTCACAAGACTGGGTTTACGCAGGTCTGAGATCCTCCTCTGGGGACCTGCAGGCAGACCCCTGGTAACTGAGGGCAGCAATGGTCAGTACATCAAAAGCAGGGATAGCCACAAGAGAAGCCACTAAGGAGTTACACAGCTGAATCTCTCAAAAAGCAAGGGGAGTTTCAGCTCTGAGTAACAGCCCTCCGTACACGACAGGGGAAGCACACTACACAACTGCATGAAGTGCACATTCGAACTTAAACCTGGTTTCCCACACACTAAAATACTTAGAAATAATCATATAATGTGATTTACAATTTGCTATTCCTTCTTCACCAAAAAGAGCAAGGGGAAAGTGGAGGGGAGAACCACAGGAATCCCCCAGAAGGAACTGAAAGTATGTCAGTGATCTTACTAAATATACTTACCTTTTCTGCTGATATGAACTGAGTCCAAGTGTTGTCTCGGTCTGCAAAAGGAATAACATAATGATTAAAAAACTGAAGCCAAATATTTATACTACAGACACAGGGAATATCCAAAATATTCTATTTTAGTTCCAACATTCATTTTATACCCACTTGGATTTTAAGGTTAAACCTGGTCTCCAAATCACATACAATGACTGGATCAAATTGTAAACACACATGAAGTAACAGAAAGGAATGCGATGAATTTTTATCCTGAAAGCAGTCCCTGTGATAATCACCTTGTGAGGCTGCGGTGCCTCGGACTGCTCCCTGCTCACTAACTGCGTGCCAGGTGCTGGTGGTAACGATTCCCACTGTCAAGGAACTCCAGGTACAGCGGGTGGTGTGTGTGAGGGAGACAGAGTCATTAAAAAATACATATTTATATACCGAAATAGGATTATCACAATATTGAAAAGGTGCTGTGAAGAGGAATACATAGTTGCCATACTTAAACACATCATGAGGGAAGGCCTGTCTGAAGAGATAATATTTACATAAAAACCTGAAGGATTAAAAAAAGGCAGTGTGGCAGCTGGATGGGCGGTGGTACAGAAAACAGCACACGTGAAGGCCTTCACAGAGAGCAGAGGTTGGTACGCTCAAGAAACAGGTGGCAGGTCTCTCTGCTGGAGCTGGGAGAGGAGGAGAAAATGAGGCTGCAGGCTAAGCAGAGGCCAGATAACGCTTTGCCTTACAAGGAAGTCATGGGAAGAAGTTCGGTCTACTTTAGGTTTTAAAGATAAGTAAGACAAGAAAAAGTAGGAAGTTGGAGGCAATAGCTGTATTTCAGGTGATGAAGAAAAAGTTCTTAATGATGTATGAGAAAATGCCAACACTATGAGGAATACCATCAGTGAACTTATCCCAAAAGGTTATCTGCTACATCAAAATGAGAACAAAACAGCATTATTTTTCCCAGTAATATATATTATTTTGTAAATGTTCTGGAGACTGTTTATGCAGAAAATGTGGCAGATGTAGAAAACTGTCCTAATTTTTTGAAGGTGCGTACTAGGTAAAGTGTAAGGGTGTCTCTAATTTTCTTTGAAATGTCTTGGCAAAATAATTTGTGTGTGTGAGGGGGGCTGTATGGATAAAGCAAACACAGCAAAATGGTAGTAACTGTTGAGTCTGAGTGGTAAATGAGTTGGTATTGGTCGAGCTCTTCTATTTTCTGTAAAGAAAAATTTCATTTAACTTTTTATTATGAAAATTACATATATTCCCCATGCAATGGGAGAAAATATTTATAAATCAAATATCTGATGAGATTAATATTTAGAATATATCAAGAACTCCTGCAACTCAGTAACAGAAAAACAATCAAACTAAAAAGTGGCCAAAGGACTCAAACATTTCTCTAAAGAAAATACACAAATGGCCAGTAGGCATTTAAAAAGATGCTCAACATCACTGACCATTAGGGAAATGCAAATCAAAACCACATTCATACCACTTCCTACCTGTTTGGATGACTGCTATTTAAATTTTTAAAAAGAAAATACGGATCTTTGGCAAGGATGTGGTGAAACTGGAACCTTTGTGCACTATTAGTGTGAATGTTAAAATGGTGTAGCCACTATGGAAAACAGTATTGTGGTTCCGAAAAAAAATTAAACATAGAATTACCGTAAGACGAGCAATCCCACTTCTGTGTATATACCCAAAAGAACTGAAAACAGGGGCTCACCCACATTCACAGCAGTATTATTCACAACCGTTAAGGGGGAGGAGCAGCCCAAATGCCCAGTGACATGTGAACAGATTAACAAAATGTGATTTATACATACCAAGGAATACGATCCAGCCTTAAAAAGGAAGAAAATTCTGACACATGCTACAACAATGGGTGAACCTTCAAGACTAATGAAATAAGTCAGTTAAAAAAGACAAATACTGTATGATTCCACTTAGGAGGTACCTGGAGTCATCCAATTCATAGAGATAGAAAGTAGAATGGTGGCTGTTAGGGGATAAGGGAAGGGAGGAATGAGGAATGACTGTTTAGGTTTCAGTTTGGGAAAATAAATTTCTGGAGCTGGATGATGGTGATGGTTGCACAACAATGTGAATGTATGCAATGTCACTAAATTGTACACTTAAAAATAGTTAAAAAGGGCCAGGTGTGGTGGCTCATGCCTGTAATCCCATCACTTTGGGAGGCTGAGGTGGGCGGATGACCTGAGTTCAGGAGTTTGAGACCAGCCTGACCAACATGGTGAAACCTCATCTCTACTAAAAAAAAAAAAATACAAAAATTAGCTGGGCTTGGTGGCAAGCACCTGTAATCCCAGCTACTCAGGAGGCTGAGGCAGGAGAATTGTTTCAATCTGGGAGGCAGAGGTGGCCGAGATCGCGCCACTGCACTCCAGCCTGGGCGACAGAGTGAGACTCCCGTCTAAAACAAACAAAAAAAGGTTAAAGTGGCCATTTTTATATTACGTCTATTATGTCACATACACAAAAAAGCAGCAGTCATCAAGACAGTGTGGTATTAGTATAAAGATTGATCAATGGAACTGAACAAAGTCTAGAAACAGACACACACGTATACAGTCATTTGGTTTTCAACAAAGGGATCAGTGGATTCCGTGGAAAATACACATCTTTTCTAAAAATGGTACTGGAACAACCAGACGCTATGGTTTGAAAACGTTCCTGCAAAATTAATGTGTTGGGAACTTAATCCCTGTGCCCTCAGGAATGGATTAATGTCAACTCTGCCTTCATCAATAGATTAGTCTATTCATTATTATTAACTACCTTTTAATCTATTAATGCTGCTACTGTGGGAATGATTTTGCTATAAAAGCAAGGTCTCTCTGGCTCCTTTGCGCTTGCCCTCTAGTCACGCGACGCCCCCCCGCCACGTTATAGCGCGCTGAGCAGGCCCTCTAGTCACACGACGCCCCCCGCCACGTTACAGCGGGCTGAGCAGGCCCTCTAGTCACACGACGCCCGCCACCTTACAGCACGCTGAGAAGGCCCTCACCAGATGCCCGCACCATACTCTTGGACTTCCCAGCCTCCAAAACTGTGAGCTAACTAAACATTGTTTCTTTATACTTTACGCACTCTGTGGTATTCTGTTATAGCAACAGAAAACAGACTAAGACACCAAACAAACCTATGTTGGAGGAAAATGCTCTTTTATCCTTAACACCATGTACTCAAAATAATTTCAGAGAAATCACAGTTCTATGCATAAAAACTAAAATTATAAAGCATCAGCAAGAAAACACAGGAGACTATCTTTGTAACCTTGGAACAGAAAAGATTTCCTGAACAAAAAAATCACTATCAATAAAGGAAAAACTGATAGATCAAACTTCAACAAAATTAAAAACATATGCTCACCAAAATTACGCCATAATGAAAATAAAAAGGCAAATCACATACTGAGAAAATATTTGTAAATCATGTATCCGATGAAGGACTTATATGCTGAATATATAAAGAACTCATGAAACTGAGTAAGAAAAGAACCTAATATTTTAAAGTGTGGAATTATACAAATGTTAACTACACATGAAAAGATGCTCGGTATCAATTTTTAAGAAAAAGGAAATAAAAACTACAATGAGATACTACACACCTATTTTAATGTCCAAAATTAAAAAGAATGCCCACGTAAAATGTGGTGAGGACGCCCAGCAACTGGAACTGGCACATATTGCTGGTGGGAATGTAAAACAGACCAACCACTTTAGAAAAAGCTTGGCAGTTTCTTTTTAAACATTTTTTTAATTATACTTTAAATTCTAGGATACATGTGCAGAACACGCAGGTTTGTTACACAGGCATACACATGCCATGGTGGTTTGCTGCACCCATCAACCTGTCATCTACATTAGATATTTCTCCTGTTATCCCTCCCCTACCCCCCCCCACCCCCCAGACAGGCCCTAGTGTGTGATGTTCCCCTCCCTATGTCCATGTGTTCTCATTGTTCAATTCTCACTTATGACTGAGAACATGTGGTGTTTGGTTTTCTGTTCTTGTGTTAGTTTGCTGAGAATGATGGTTTCCAGCTTCATCCATGTCCCTGTAAAGGACATGAACTCATCCCCTTTTTTTTTAATGGCTGCATAGTATTCCATGTTGTATATGTGCCACATTTTTTTTTATCCAGTCTATCACTGATGGGCATTTGGGCTGGTTCCAAGTCTTTGTTATTGTGAATAGTGCTGCAATAAACATATGTGTACATGTCTTTATAGTAGAATGATTTATAATCCTTTGGGTATACACCCAGTAATGGGATGGCTGGGACAAATGGTATTTCTAGTCCTAGATCCCTGAGGAATCACCACACTGTCTTCCACAATGGTTGAACTAATTTACCCTCCCACCAACACCGTAAAAGCGTTCCTATTTCTCCACATCCTCTCCAGCATCTGTTGTTTCCTGACTTTTTAATGATCGCCATTCTAACTGGTGTGAGATGGTATCTCATTGTGGTTTTGATTTGCATTTCTCTAATGACCAGTGATGATGAGCTTTTTTTCTCATATTTGTTGGCTGCATAAATATCTTCCTTGGAAAAGTGTCTGTTCATGTCCTTTGCCCACTTTTTGACGGCGTTGTTTTTTTCTTGTAAATTTGTTTAAGCTCCTTGTAGATTCTGGATAGCCCTTTGTCAGATGGAAAGATTGCAAAAATTTTCTCCCATTCTGTAGGCTGCCTGTTCACTCTGATGATAGTTTCTTTTGCTGAGCAGAAGCTCTTTAGTTTAATTAGATTCCATTTGTCAATTTTGGTTTTTGTTGCCACTGCTTTTGGTGTTTTAGTCATGAAGTCTTTGGCCCATGCCTATGTCCTGAATAGTACTGCCTAGAAAGTTTTCTTCTAGGGTTTTTATGGTTTTAGGTCTTACGTTTAAGTCTTTAATCCATCTTGAGTTAATTTTTGTGTAAGGTGTAAGGAAGGGATCCAGTTTCAGTTTTCTACATGTGGCTAGCCAGTTTTCCCAGCACCATTTATTAAATAGGGAATCCTGTCCTCATTCCTATTTTTGTCGTGTTTGTCAAAGATCAGATGGTTGTAGATGTGTGGCATTATTTCTGAGGCCTCTGTTCTGTTCCGTTGGTCTACATACCTGTTTTGGTACCAGTACCATGCTGTTTTGGTTCCTGTAGCCTTGTAGTACAGTTTGAAGCCAATTTCTTACAAATTAAACATACACCTACCACATGACCAAATCACTCCATTCCTAGATATCTGCCCAAGAGAAACAAAAGCATTTGTCCATACAATGAACGGCATGTACATAAATGTTCGTAGCAGCATTGTTATAGCTCAATATTGGAACAGCCCAAATTTCCACCAGCCCAAATTTCCATGTATCCAGGTGAACAGACACATGAGTTGTGTTATATCTGTACAATGGAATACTACTCAGCAATAAAAGGATAAGCTATTGATACACAAAACAACACAGATTAATCTCAAAATAATTATACTGAGTGGAAGAACCCAGACCCTTGAAAAAGTACATTCTCTATGACTCAATTTATATAAAGTGTTTTAAAATGTAAACTACCTGTTAGTGACAGAAAGCAGACTGGTGGTTGCCTAAAGATGAGGAGTGTAAAGGGATTACCAAGGGGTACAAGTAGACTTTTAAGGGTGATACGTATGTCCATTATCTTGATTGTAGTAATAATTTCACAGGTACATAAATATGCCAAACTTTTTAAATTACGTAAACACATGCAGTTTATTGTATGTTATTCATACATCAGTAATGATTGTGACAGAATTCTAGAGCATGAGAAGCTGTGGTCTCACATGAAGTCTACAGAAAAGGAACTCAGGAAGTGTATCACTCGTGCACTTTCTTGAGGAGAAAAAAATTATCATGAAGACAGAATCTGACCACTGAAATTACTCATACAAAGACTCACAAATGAGGAAGCTGTCTTATGAAAGATAAGCAGATACTCAGTGCAAAGGATCTGTGGAAATAAGGTTAGAAAAGCAGAAAATAAATATTGTTTTTGAAGTATATGCCACAAAACAAAAATAATCATTTAACTGTAATAAGAATAAAAATCTCAGAACATGCCAACACACCCTTAAGTGTTATGAGAATAAGGAAGATCACAATAGACACTATTTTGTTTCTGAAGTCATTTAATAAAGGCTTAAACGTATCTTAAAAGTGTACCTGAAAACTGAGCCCCATTATCAAGAGATTAAAAACAAAACCAAAACCAATATGAATGCATAAAAAGTGGATGGAAAAGATTAAACACATCGACAGTGAGATTAAATAAGATAAACTCAACTGTTTGTATAAAGACAAAAGGATTCCATCAAACAACTGGAACCCAACTATAACGACTTAATACAAAATGCAGAAAAGTCAAAGATCAGAGAATGAGCAAAAATAAGCACTGAATAAGGATAAAAACAGGCAAATAAGGATTACAACATTAATTACAATGTAAAGATATGTAAAAACTGTTATAATTCAACAGTGAAAAGGAAAAAAGGAAATGGGAAAACCAATGTTGTGACTGAAATGTAAGCAAAGGGCAAGAAGACAATTCACTAAAGAAAAATAAATGGCCAATAACCACATGAAAAAGATGATCAACCTCATTAGACAGTAAAGCAATCTCTAGAGGACAGGGAAACGCCATAGTTTGCCATTTGACTGGCAGGGACCTTTGAACCTCATGAATTCATATCCAGAGATAAGGGTCTATTAAGAGTACTCAGAGCCCTCGAAAATGCCCATGCCATGCATTTTTTTAACCTTCTATCAAATATAAGACACTCCTACAATGTTTCAAAAGCAATTTCACTGAATTACAGAAACTTTAGTAATTCTCAACTAGCTGCAAATTCTCTTCACCACATCTCTTTAGAACTGACAAGACATAACGGGGGTGCTGTCTCACCTCAGGTGTTAAGGAAAATATGCACACGCATGTGAACTTGGAGAGACCTTTCGTACCTCCCCACTCCCAAATTCTTTGGTTTTTTGGTACCTTCCCACCCATGCTTCTGTCATACTTAAGGACTTTAGCTTCAACCTCGCTCCTCACTAGGCTGTGGATTCCAGATAATCCAAGCACAGCTTTTCTCAGAACGCACTCCCAACTCCAAATGGGGATATGCGAGAGGAAAATGGACTCTTCTTCCAATCAAACAGACCAGTCTTGGCAAAAATATATGTGGTATGCTTTAAAATACTATTAAATTCTTTTATAAAACGAACACATCTGATAATTTTATCCCTGTAACTCAATGGTTCTCAACTGAGGGCAATTTTCTTTCCCTGGGGGCATTTGGCAACATCCAGAAGCATTTTTCTGTGTGTGGGTTTTTATTAACACCAAAAAAACGTGCTGGACAAATTCCAGAAGAGTTAAAAAACTAAGAGGCATTTTTGTTTGTCACAAATCGTGGGGCCACTAACATTAAGTGTGTAGAGTCCGGCCTGCTGCTAAACACCAGGTACTGCACAGGACACTCTTTCTTCTACCCTACAACCAATCATCTGGTCCAAAACGTAAATAGGCCAAGACTGAACATTGTACTTTAACCTCAGTTTTACAGAGATAGCAATAATTTAGATGTTCATTTGTAATAACATCTCCTCGCATTTTAATTCAAAGTGCCTTACTGTCTTAACAACTGTGTTTGTATTTCCAGTGGTCCTTGCAGCTCTTAACACACTGGAGATAAATACAGAATTCATTTTACAGATAAAGAAACTAAGCCTCTAAATGTTTTACATGAGTAAATGATAAGAGAATTCAAATCCTTCGATCTGGTCTAGTATTGCATTCATATGATAACATATCCTTCACAGAACTGAGTATGCCTAAAACCAACTTTTAGCTTACATGAGCTGAAAGTTGGCTATATTACTGCTAACAAATTTTAAGACGGCCATACTTGTATACTGCATTATTGTTAAACAGAAGACTTAATCTTGCTAGAAAAAAAAAATCAGCTAAATGAAATTCACTTCAGAATGAGGTACGTGGCAGTTGTGTACACGGCATGGATGCTTAGAGATAAGACAAGGTGTGCACACCCTAGAATTTAAGCTTCTTGATGGTACAGGCAGCACAAGCACACACACCCGGGGTACCAGAAGCCACAGCGGGCGCCACGTGAGTATTACTTACGTACAGGGCAGCTTTCCCCAGGGATATACCTGGGAGCCAGTTTCCTTGCAGGGGATGAGACAATGATGCTCTATCACCTTTAGAGATAAAATTACATACTTCCTCCAGGACTGGGTTGGGGGAAGGTAGAGGATGAGGTCTGCTTTTGATTATGAAGATCTCAACATGTAATCCTACTTCTCATCAACCCAGTCTCCCCCACAAAGTTCTCTGCAAATCATCTCATAGTGAAAATGGATGACATCTGTGAGGCAGTTTTAAGAATTCTTAACTCACAAAAGGGTCTTTCCTGACTTTCTAATTGTTTTGCTTCCTGTGCTTCTGTGTGTATTTTTAACATGAATTTTCACTGAGATAACTGTAGATTCACATGCAGTTGTAAGAAACAGTAAAAAGAGCTATACTTTAACTCAGTTTCCCCATTGTATCATTCTGCAAACACTGTGGCAAAATATCACAAGTAGCACAGCGACACTGGTATGATCCATTTGTTTGTTCAGAAGTTCTCAGTTTTGTACGTCCTCATTGGTGTTTATACATGTATTTAGTTCTACACAATTTTCTCCACTGTGTAAGTTCATGAACACCACAGTCAAGACACAGAACAGTGTCAGCACCCTGAGGATCCCGTATGTCACTTTTATAATCACACTCATCTTCCTCCTGTCCTCCCTCCAGCCCTGGCAACCATTACTCTATTATTCATGACTAAAACTTTTTCATTTTAAAAAGGTCATATAAATGAAATCATGCACATGTAACCTTTTGGAGTTGGCTTTTTTCACTCAGCCTAATTCTCTGGAGACTTATCCAGGTTGTGGTGTGTGCCAACACTTCACTCCTTTTTATTGCTGAGTTGTATTCCATGGCATGGATGTATCGCTGTTCAACAGCACATCTTCTGAAACACATCCGGGTGGTTTCCCGTTTGGGGCTAGTATAAACAGAGCTGCTATGAACATTTATATGCAGGTTTTAGTGCAAATATAAATTTTCATTTCTCTGGGAGAACCCTCAAGAGTACAATTAGTAGGTCAATTATAGTAACCGCATGTTTAGATTATATGAAACGGCCAAACTGTTTTTTCCAGAATAGCTGCATCACTCACATACCTACTAGCAATGCATGCGTGATCCAGTTTCTCCACATCCTTGCCAGTATTTGGTGGTGTCACTGTTTTGTGTTTTGTGTTTTAATTTGCATTTCCTGGTGGCTAATGATGTTGAACGGGTTTTCATGTCCTTTTTACCATCTGTGTTTCCCCTGCAGGGAAATGTGTGTTCATGTCTTTTCCCCGTTTCCTTTATTTTTATACTACTGAGTTTCGACAGTTCTTTCTATATTCCAGAAACTAGGTCCATTGTCAGATATGTGACTTGCAAATATTTCCTCCTATTCTATATTTATTTTTACATCTTCACATGGTCTTCTGCAGAGAAAGGTTTCATTTGTTTGTTTTTGTGAGACCAGTCTTGCTCTGTTGCCCAGGCTGGAGTGCAGTGGTGTGATCAAGGCTCACTGCAGCCTTGACGTGCCAGGCTCAAACGATCCTCTGCTTCTGACTCCCGAGTAGCTGGGACTACAGGTGCACACCACCACACCCGGCCAATTTTTTATTATTTACTTACTTTTTATTTTACTAGAGACAAGGTCTCACTATGTTGCCTAAGCCAATCTTAATTAAACTCCTGGGCTCAAGGGTTCCTCTTCCCTTGGCCTCCCAAAGTGCTGGAATTATAGGCATGAGGTACTGCGTCTGGCCCAGAGCAAGTTTTAAAGTCATCGATCTTTCCTTTATGTACTACACATCTGGTATTAATTCTCTGGTGTCAAGAACTCTTTGCCTAGCCCTGTAAGCTGAAGCTTTACTCCTACTTTTTTCTCCTTAAAGGTTTTATTATAGTTTTACATTTTACATTAAGTCCATGATCCATTTTGAGTTAGTTTTTGTTTAAGGTGTGAGGTCTTTGTATATTCAGACTTTCCATACCATTTTAGTATTTTGTGGTATTCTTTGTTCCTAGTTTTTAAGGCTATTTTATTTTATTTTGACATGGAATCTAGCTATGTTGCCCAGGTTGGAATGCAGTGGTGCGATCTCAACTCACTGCAACCTCTGTCTCCCGAGATCAAGCAATTCTCCTGCCTCAGCCTCCGAAGTAGCTGGGACTACAGGCATGTGCCAACACGCCCAGCTAAATTTTTTAAATTTTTTGTAGAGCTGGAGTTTTACCATGTTTGTCAGGCTGGTCTTGGACTCCTGACCTCAAATGATCCTCCTGCCTCCGGCCTCCCAAAGTGCTGGGATTATAGGCGTGGCGCCCAGCCTTAAGGCTGTTTCTGAACCTGCTATTTATTCTTCTTTTGTACCACTTATTGTACTACAACAGAGGGCAGGAAATAGTAGTAAAGGGAGAATCAAAACAGGGATGAAGCAGGGAGCAGATATTTCTGAGAAGCCCAAAATTTAAAGTAGAAAATAAAAACCTGTGTTCAAACACCAGTTCTGCCCTCACTAGCCAAATACTCTTGGAGAAAGTCTGTAGAAAGCAGCATTCTGCCAGCTACAAAGAGCTGCAGAGCTGTTGGCCTCTGATGACGGCTTTCTAGTGTCCCACCCACTTCTCCCTTTAGCCACAGGTAATCAACTTGGGATGACACGAAGTGGCTCTTCTGAGCACAAAATTAGTTGCAATATTGTAAAACTGATTATGTAGAATGAGAAAATCTAGCTTTGTTTGCAGAGAGAAAAATAACTGGGAAAAAAAAAAAAAAGCACTACCTTGTAGTACATTTGGGTAGTGGGATACAAGGGTAACGACCCCTGCCCTATGCTATTGCAAAGGGGTTAAGAACTTAGGCTTTAGAGTCAAATGCTTGGTTTTCAATTCTAGCTTTATCACTTAATAATCATTTATTTGCTTAGTTTAAACTCTCTGCACTTTAATATGCTCACTTGTAAAATCATCATAGAATGAATACCATCTCACGTATTTAAGAATTTAGTATACCTGACACTTGTCAATACCCAATAAATATTACTTATATTTATTATTTTCACATTTTTCAAAAATAGAAGTCCTTTAATTTGAAACAAAAGATGAGTACTTCTAGGTCTCCGTACAAGTCAAAAATCACAGTTCCTTCTCCGTTTCATTTTCTCCTAGGAGAACATTAAAGCCCATTCCCAAGACAATTTAGAAAAGAAGCTGGTAATCTATAGCCCATAAGCCAAATCCAGTCTTCTACTAGCTTCTGCAAATAAAGTTTTATGCCCATTTCTCACGTACTGTTATGGCAGCTTTCACACTACGATGACAGAAGTTGAATAGTTGTGATAGAGACCATTCGGGACACAAACCCTGAAGTAGTTAATATCTGGCCCTTTACCAAAAAAGTTTGCCAATATCTGGCTTAGATCAACAGAAATAATGCCACAATATCTTATTTCCCTACATTAAATCCCTACGTAAGAAAATCTGTGACCTAAAAATCTACGACAATCTGGCATACCGTCTCCGCATGAAAAACACAGACAATGGACAGTCCCACTAGTGAAATGCAGTACAATTCTGATGCTAACCACCTGCATTAGTCTGTTCTCACACTGCTAATAAAGACATACCCAAGACTGGGTAATTCATAAAAAGAGGTTTCACTGACTCACAGTTCTGCAGGGCTTGAGAGGCCTCAGAAAACTTACAACCATGGCAGAAGGGGAAGCAAACACGTTCTTCTTCACATGGCAGCAGCAAGAAGTGCTGAGCAAAGGGGGAAAAGCCTCTTATAAAACCACCAGATCTCGTGACAATTCACTATCATGAGAACAGCAGCATGGGTAACCGCCGCCATGATTCAATGACCTCCCAGCGGGTTCCCTTCCACAGCATGTGGAGATTATGAGAATTACCAATTCAAGACAAGATTTGGGTGTGGACACAGCCAGACCATATCACCATCCAGACAGTGTCAGAATCTACAGGGTAAAGGGCACAGTCTCTAACAAGACAGCCCTCACTTCGGATACCAGTTACAAGTTTGGGGGTCCCCAGCCCACCGATACTTCTGACCAACCAGCTAAAAATCTAGGGGGTTCCCATGAACGCCAATCGGGCTTGATAATTTGCTAGAATAACTCAGTAAAGCACTATGCTTAATTATTACAGTTTTATTCTAAAGGGGCATAGAGGAAAAGGTCTGAGATGAGGGTCCCCGTGAACACAGAACTTCTGTGTCCTCTTCTCCACGGATCAGGGCATATCAGTCTTTTGGCACACTGATGTGTTCACCAACCAGAAAGTTCCAGCAAGTTTCAGTACCCAGAGTTGATTCAATCATTGACCACCATGTGACCCAACTCACCTCCCAGCTTCCCTAGAGGAGGGTGGGTCGGCTCAAAGCCCAACCCTCTAATCACATGGTTGGTTTTTTCTTTTTTCTTTTTTTTTTTTCTTGAGACGGAATCTTGCTCTGTCACCGAGGCTGGAGTGCAGTGGCACGATCTCGGCTCACTACAACCTCCGCCTCCCGTGTTCAAGCAATTCTGTGTCAGCCTCCCGAGTAGCTGGAACTACAGGCGCATGCCACCATGCCTGGCTAATTTTGTATTTTCAGTAGAGGTGGGTTTTCACCATGTTTGGTCAGGCTGGTCTCGAACTCCTGACCACAGGCGATCCACCCGCCTCAGCCTCCCAAAGTGCTGGGATTACAGGCGTGAACAACTGGGCCCGGCCAACACTGTTCGTTTTTCTGATGACCAACCCTATCTTGAGTTTTCTCATTAGGTATAAACTCAGATGTGGTCCAAGGGACTCAGGAATAACAAAGACACTCTTATTATTAAGGAAATTCCAACATTTAGAGCATCTCCAGGACCAGAGACAAAGACCAGATTACTGCACAACTAGCCATAAAATCTTCTTGCTAAGAAAAAAAGAAATGAATTTAAACCTAATCCAGACTCTAGATTTAGCTAACAGTTTACAGAAAATTCATGTGGTAAGTGAATGTTAAATGACACCAAGAGGATGAAAATAGCCAAACGTAGAATGTAGGAAGTCCTATAGACAAATGAGCCAATTTCATTAACAACAAAAAGGTGAGTGGGGGGAACAGCATACAAGAGACTTAGGAGACATAGGACCCATGCAATGTGTAGACCTTGTCTCAATCTTGTTTTGGACAAACCAAATGCAAAAAGGCATTTCTGAAGCAGTGGAAGAAAACCGAACACAGACCAACCAGGTCCAATATGATATCAAGCATTCTGGTTATCTACTGCTGCATAATAAACCACTCTAAGGTTTAGCGGCTTAAAACAACAATTTATTCTCACTTAATGTCCCTTCTGTGTTGCAGTTACATGTGAATTCAGGCAGCATTTATCTGAAAGTTCAGATGTGCTGGTTGTCTAAGATGGCTCATTCACAGGATGGGAAAGTGATGCTGGCTGTCAGCTGGGAGCTCAGCTGGGACTGTGATCAGAAGACTACATGTGGCCTCTCCTTGTGGCTTACCTTTCTCACATCATGGCGATTCACTTCCCAAAGGAAATGTTCCAAAACGGACAGACCCAGGTAGAAGTTGTCAAACTTCATATGATTTAGCCTTAGCGGTACCAAAATGTTCTGCCACACTGAATTAAGTCAAAATACTATTATTATTATTCTACAGAGTATGCATTCATTTAGTTATCCACACACTTAAACATTTTTAATGTTCTTTATTCCTTTGCATTTCTGAGCTTCTAACATCATTTACCTTCAGCCTAAAGACTGTATTATTTCCTTTGGCATAAATTTTCTGCTGACAAATTCTCTCCATTCTTATCTATTTTAAAATGTCTTTATTTCACTTGCATTTATAAAGGATATTTTCATTGGGTATAGAATTCTAGTTTGGTAAATTTTGTCAGTAAACTTATTATATATTATTTTTGTCTCTCATTGGTTCAGTTTATAAGTCAGCTGTCAGGCTAATTCTACCTTCTTTGAAGGTCTCTTCTTTTTTTCTCTTATTTGCTTTTAGAATGTATTTCTTTGGCTTTGATTTTCTTTTCTTTCCTTTTTTTTTTTCTTTTGAGATGGAGTTTCACCTTTGTTGCCCAGGCCAGAGTGCAATGGCACAATCTCGGCTCACTGCAACCTCCGTCTCCTGGGTTTAAGCGATACTCCTGCCTTAGCCTCCTGAGTAGCTGGGATTACAGGTATGTGCCACCATGCCTGGCTACTTTTTTATTTTTAGTAGAGACAGGGTTTCACCATGTTGGTCAGGCTTGTCTCAAACTCCTGACCTCAAGTGATCCACCCGCCTCAACTTCCCAAATTACTGGGATTATAGGTGTGAACACTGCGCCCAACCTGGCTTTGATTTTCAATACTTTTTCTATGAACTGCTCAGATCTCCCTACAAGGAAGAACTTGCCATTCAGTTATGAAAAACACTGCTGGCTGCCAGCCTCCACCTATAGCCTTTGGGATCAACGGTGGCATTTGAGGTAAGGCCAAGTTCTTCTTGGGCTCCTCCCAGACAATGAATGAGCACAGCAGGTGTACCAGGGGCCTGGCCAACTCTACCCAGTGCAGGATGCTTCCAACAGGCAGTCTTTGCTCCAGACTCCCCACTGGGTTGGCCGAGATTCTGCACCACAGTCTGAGACTCTCCTGGCCCAATCCTGCTTTCTCCAGCTTATTTTTCACAGGCAGTAGCCCTCAAGCTCTTGCACTCCTAACTCTGTCTAAGGATCTTGTTGAGAACTCAAACTGACATGTGATAAAGGCTATCTTGGGTGGGGGCAGCAAAGGGGGTAGTGAAGAAAAAATCATATTTAACCGTGAAATATTGAAGGCTGTATTTCTGAGATGAGGAAAGTGTCAAAGAGGACTACTAAATACCACTGTATTAACATCATACTGGCTGTAGCTAGCAAAGTTAAGGTATAAAAAGAAAGGGTAGAATGTGTGATAGTTGATTTTGGGTGTCAAACTGAAGAAATGTCATCAAGCTCAGATTATGATAGTTTATGGAGGTTGTTCAAAAGCATCTAGAGCTAAGTTATTAGAATCAATAAGTAATTTAGCAAGTTTTCAGGATACACAGTAAATATATTAAGAGCAACCACATTTCCACATTTTATGTTGAGCTATATGAAATTGCCACTTTTATAGATCAATAAAGGCCGGGCACCAGCAATATGCTTCAACCTAACAACCACAAAAAGCGAACATTTTGAAAAGATGTCACTTACAACAGTATTAAAAATACCAAAGACCCAGAAATAAATCTATCGAAAGACGTTCAAGATCTTTATGCAGAATATAAAATTATGAGAAAAAGAAGACCTAAATAAGTTGAAAAATATACTGTCTCAGACTGTCAGACCGAATACTGAAGATTCTGAAAGATTTTTAATTCTTGCCAAATTGATCTTCATATTCTGAGTGATGCTAATAAACCCCGATTTTGTGTGTGTGTGTGTGTGTGTGTGTGTGTGTGTGTGTGTGTGTGTGTAGAGCTAATTGAAAAGATACATATGGAAGGCAAAGGACTGAGATTAACCAAGATGTTACTGAGGAGAACAACAAAGTGTCAGGATTTGTTCTACCACATATCAAAACTTTAAAAACTATACTCATTAAAACTGTGACCCTGGTATTAGGTTAGACAAATAAGCCAAAGAAATCCAATACAGTGCCCAGAAACAGGCTCACACATATATGGACACTTGATTTACGAATGAGGTGTCACTGACAAATACTAGGGAAAGAAAACATTGGGAAAGTCAATAAAGGATGCAGAGACAATCAAATATAAGGAAGAAACAAAATCCTGACCTCACATCAATAACAAAAATTTATTCCAGATGGAATTTGAGCTCACTGTGAAAGGCAAAACAATAAAATTCTAGAATACAGGAGAATATCTTCATGACCTTGGAATAGAAAAACATTGAACAAGACATAAAAGTATTAACCATAATGGAAAATACTGACAGACAACTTCATTAAAATTAAGAATTTCTGTTCATCAAAAGTCACCATTACATAAACCAAAAGGGCAATCCATCCAGCGAGAGAAGCTATTTTCAATATATGTAACCAATAAAGAACTCATGTAATGGAACTGGTTTTTATTACTGGTGTGAGGTCAGGGTTCCAATAAAGAGCTTGTATTCAAAACTTACAAAACAACGGGAAAAAAGAAATGCAAACCAACAGCAAAACGGGTAAAAGACTTAACGGATGTCACAAAGGAAGATATCCAAATGGTCAAGTAAACATGAAAAGTTGCTCAGCTTTATGAGAAATCAGGGAAACTAAAATAAAATGGCAATTAGAGATCATTAGCCATTCTCCAGAACAGAAGGAGGGAAGGAAGAAAACACTTTGCAAAGTTGTTGCAGAGGAATTCCTGATGATGGATTTGCAAACTAAAACCACCACTTTGGAAAACTGCATGCACTATCTACTAAAACTGAAGACACACATACTCTATGACAGCGGTCCCCAACCTTTCTGGCACCAGGGACCGGTTTCACGGAAGACAACTTTTCCACGGATGGGGGGTAGCGGGATGGTTGCAGAATAAAACTGGTCCACCTGAAATCATCGGGCACTAGTTAGATTCTCCTAAGGTGCGCACAACCTAGATCTCTCATGTGCAGTTCACAGTAGGGTTTGCACTCTGATGAGAATCTAATGCCACCGCTGAGCTGACAGGAGGCAGAGCTCAGGAGGTGATGTTCACTCACTCATCCACCACCCGCCGTGTAGCCCGTTCCTAACAGGCCACGGACCAGTATTGGTCCACGGCATATGGGGGCTGGCGATCTCTGCTCTATGACCCAACAACTGCACTCTAATCCCTCGGGAAAAAATCATTGGAACATACATATTATGTTCACCAAGCGACAGCATTATTCTTAATAGTAAAAAACTAGAAGCAACCAAAATACACATAAACAGCAGAAATAATACATAAATTGCGGCATTTCCATACAATGCAACACTATTCAGCAACGAAAATGAACTAACTATAGTTACGCTCAACACATAATGCTGTGAATCTTAGAAACATAATGCTGAGAAAAAGGAGCCAGAAAAAAAAAAAAAGAAATACCAACTGTATGAACTTTAAAAAAATATGTGACCCTGTAGTATTTGGAGATATACACTCAGATGCTAAAATTACAGGGAAAGGCAATTATTATAAAATTCAGGAAATGGCTAACTTTATGGGTAGTAACTAGGAGAGAGCTTGAGGCGAAACTTTGGAGGGTACTGGCCTGTTTTTAGTTTTTAACCTGAGTGGTGGTTACACAGGTGTTTGCCTTGCATTCCCTCCCCAAATTTAAGCATCTATATGTAAATTATATCTCACAATAAACACTTTAAAGAAAAAAAAATAAATGAATTAAAATCGTATACTCTTTGGAAGAAGGCTCAATATAGGTTCTCTAAGTGGTGAGAATTCCACTTATAAAACACGGTTTTTGCCGGGCACGGTAGCTCATAACTGTAATCCCAGCATTTTGGGAGGCCAAAGCAGGTGGATCCCTTGGGGTCAGGAGTTCGAGACCAACCTGGCCAACATGGTGAAACCCTGTCTCTACTAAAAATACAAAAATTAGCTGGGTGTTGTGGCACACGCCTGTAATCCTGGTGGCTGAGGCAAGAGAACTGCTGGTACCCAGGAGGCAGAGGCTGCAAAGAGCTGAGATTGCCCACTGTACTCCAACCTGGGTGACAGAGCGAGACTCCATCTCAAAAAAAGTAAAGAAATAAAATAAAATAGGACTTTAAGTTTTAAAAGACAAAGTTCTGCCAGGCATAGTGGCTCAGGTCTATAATCCTAGAATTTTGGGAGGCTGAGATGGGAGGACTGCTTGAGTCCAGGAGTCTGAGACCAGCCTGGGCAACATAGGGAGACCCTACTTCTACAAAAACTTAAAAATTAGCCAGATGCGGTGGCATGTGCCTGTAGTCCCTGCTACTTCAGAGGCCGAGCGGGGAGGGTCACTTGAGCCTGGGAGGTTGAGACAATAGTGAGCCAGAATTGTGCCAGTGGCCTCCAGCATGGGTAACAGAGCAAGACACTGTCTTTTTTTTTTTTTTAAAAAAAAGACAAAATTCTGTTTGTGTTTTCAACTCACAAACATTCTAGAGCTTGCTTTCCAAACTTTTAAAATTATGGCAGGATAGTGAAAAAAATACAGAGCTAGTTTTTTTCCTGAGCTTTATCTTCATAAAAAGAAGTTAAGATTAGGCCGGGCGCAGTGGCTCACGCCTGTAATCCCAGCACTTTGGGAGGCCGAGGCGAGTGGATCACAAGGTCAGGAGATCGAGACCATCCTGGCTAACGTGGTGAAACCCTGTCTCTACTAAAAATACAAAAAACTAGCCGGGCTAGGTGGTGGGCGCCTGTAGTCCCAGCTACTTGGAGGCTGAGGCAGGAGAATGGCGGGAACCCGGGAGGCGGAGCTTGCAGTGAGCTGAGATGGCGCCACTGCACTCCAGCCTGGGCGACAGAGCGAGACTCTGTCTCAAAAATAAATAAATAAAAATAAATAAATAAATAAATAAATAAATAAATAAATAAAAGTTAGACTAGAGGCCGAGCATGGTGACTCACATCTGTAGTCCCAGCACTTTGGGAGACCAAGGCTAGAGGATGGCTTGAGGCTAGAAATTCAAGGCCAGCCTGGGCAACACAGAGTCAAGGTTGCAGTGAGCTGTCACTGCGCCACTGCACACCAGCCTGGGCAACAGAGTGAGATCCTGTCTCTATGACCTATATGGTCAATCAGCCGCGGAGCTCCGTATGCTGGTCAAGCTCTGATGTGCTCTCCGGACCCTCTAAGGTCAGGACGTGCGGGTCCACTGGCCTTGTGGGGACAGGCATGCATTCTTTACCCACGCTCAGCCACCATCTTCCTGCCTGTGGTACACCTGGCCCCTGTCCCCACATCCCACCACCTGTACAATGGGACCCTCGGGTACCGTGCCATCAGCTGCTGGTGAGGCCCAGGTGAGTTCGCTCCTGTAATGCCCTTAGGACAGCACCTGTCACCAGGAATCTTTAAAGCTCGCAGGTGATTCTAACGTGGAGCTGGGGCTGAGACACTCCGGGTTTTGAGGACTTCGGCCAAGTGCGCGAACCTCTTAGAGGAGGAACGGCTGGGCAGTAATGGGGGCTTTGCCCACCACTTTAGCTCAGGACTCTCAGCCCCCCTTTTAAAATGAGGTGCAAAATAAGTTTGAGGGACTTGAACTCAGGGAACACTTTTTTGTAGTTGTTGAGACAGGATCTCATTCTGCTGCCCAGGCTGGAGTACAGTGGCACAAGCACAGCTCACTGCAGTCTTGATATCCCAGGCTCAAGCGACCCTCCTGCCTCAGCCACCAGAGTAGCTGGGACCACAGGTGTGTGCCAACACACCTGGCTAATTTTTTGTATTTTTTTGTAGAGACAAGGTTTCCCTATGTTTCCCAGGCTGGTCTTGAACTTCTGGACTCAAGCGATCAACCCACCTCAGCCTCCCAAGGTGTTGGGATGGCAGATATGAACCACTGCATCCAGCCCTGCCTCTATTTTTTTTCTTTTTTTTTTTAAAAAGTAAGATTAGGAAGCAGATTCAGGTTTATTAACAGATCATGCTTGTAAATGAAAGAATCTTTTGTTATTCCATTTTATAATCTTTCAAAGGAACAGGTTAGAAGAGCCAACCATTCTGATGAGTTAGGATGGGAATGATGGTTTGAGATACTTGACCAGGGCATCCTGTGGTTATAGCCTTCACGTGGACTTCTGTTGAGATGCAGATTCCTCAGAGTCTGTGTCATCTCAGGAACTGTCTGATCTTTATGTATTCTGGATGCTAAATCTTAGTCCAGCCAAACAGGAATGACAATGGCCAAAGCATCAACTATAGAAAACATGATCTATGGGGGTTATAATTTCTATTCGTAACAAGCGCGAACCCATGGAATATCCGAGAGCACTGCACGTGCATCCTGCCGTGGAGAGTTTTGAAATCAGACATGGTAAGTATGGTACATATCAGATACTGGATTCCTGCTCTAGCAATTGAGTACTACGGAATAAATTATTCAACTTCCATAAACCTAATTTTCCTTATCTTTAAAAAATAAAGAAAACAAGCATAATCTTTTTGGCAATTTTTAAAATTTATTTTTTACTGATTTCTTATCAGTTGATTTTTGAGGATTAAAAAAATTACTGAGTTGGCCGGGTGTGGTGGCTCACACCTGTAATCCCAGCACTTTGGGAGGCAGAGGCAGGTGGATCACGAGGTCAGGAGATTGAGACCATCCTGGCTAACATACTGAAACCCCGTCTGTACTAAAAATACAAAAAAAATTAGCTGGGCGTGGAGGCGGGTGCCTGTAGTCCCAGCTACTTGGGAGGCCTAGGCAGGAGAATGGCGTGGATCCAGGAGGCAGAGCTTGCAGTGAGCCGAGATCATGACACTGCACTCCAGCCTGGGTGACAGTGCGAGACCCCGTCTCAAAAAAAAAAAAAAAAAATTACTATGAGCCAAGCCACATGAATGTACATGAATTCCAGATCTAAGAAGGAATGTTCTTGGGCAAAATTCTAATTTTAAATAATGTAAAACAAGGTTGTTGCTTTGACACTCTCCCTGCTTTAGCTTAAATTTAAATTAGAGAAAGGATATATATTCTGTCATAGAAATGCTACCTGTATATTTTTCTGTTCTAATCATAGCATAAGAAACCAGGAGTTATTTAAAATAGTTAAACCTATTGGTAAATTATAGTCAGAAAAAGGTAAGTTTTATGTCAAAATAAAAACTTTCTGAGAAATACTCAACATTAAAATGAGTAATTTTATATGTATTCAAAAGGGTCATATTCAGCTATTTAGGGGCCATATACTATATTATATAGCATCTCAATATTAGACATTCTACAGAACTCTTAGGTTTTTTTTGTGGCTTAAGTAACCAACTGATACTACTTGCCCTCAACATTTTTCTAGACCAAAATTACCTTTGCCACAGAATTATGAGGTCTCACCCAAGCTCCTGTCCAAGCATCTGAGCAGAACCAAAGACTATTAGCGAACCACATCCCAGTTCACAAGCTTTTCCATACCCAACTTCTTCTAGATATAGATTAGCAGCCTCTCTCAGCAAAAATACAAATCATGCTCCAGAATTTTTAGAACGGATTATCCACCTGCAACCTAGATGTCCAGTTCCTAACAGACACAAATCCTTCCTCAATCAATAAAGATCAACCACACTTAGGGAATTTTCCAGAAATTCAGTCCTGATTTGCCTGCCATCCAGATCCGGTAAACAACCACCTGAAGGAAGATACTTAAAACATTTGTTCCCATAGGTTCTTCAAGTTCTCACCTTGAAACAGATTAAAGAACTAGAAAAAAGAAACTTACGATCATTTTTTAGTAGGAAGGCTTTATAAAATTAGACCTCATTATGTTCAGTTTTTATTCAGCTTTAAAACATACCACGCTGACTCTAGGCAAATACTACGCAACCACCGTCTATTACGTTTCTCAACATTTCTTACGTAAAGAATGCTAAATTTATTAAAAAATTTAGAAGAAACAAAAGTTTGTCTTCTAAAAGACTTACTAGCTTCACTGCCAGAGAAAAAGATTCTTAAAATCCATCACTTTTTTTCTTGCTCTCTTCATCTAGCTTAATGTATAAAATGTAATCTAAATTTATGCTAAAATGCAAATAAAAATCTTGTTCCATGTCCCTAGTATAATTATTTTCTCTATTGTCTTGATCTTTTCCTGCCTTTATTATAAACTACAGGAAATATTTTTCCAAAATTGTTTAGGTCACTTAGTTATAAATAAATTAAAAATACTACAGGTAGTATTTCATAATAAAGAGGCTAACAATCATATCTGGAAGGAGAACACTGGGATTCTCGTGTCAGTCCCAGTACCAGAAAGTCATGGGATCTTGATTACCTTTCCTAACCTAAACATTGTTTTCCCTTGAATATAAAACTAATTAAAAAATTATCAGTCATGCTAGCAAACAGCACATTACTTGAAAAACAAAAGTTATCATTACAAAGTTACTAAGAAAGGACAAGCACAGAATATGATAAAAGTTTGTAAGAAAGGAGAAAACACCTAGCCATAAGAAATCAGAGGGTTCGTTAAGGTGGCATTTACTCTCTTTCAGCTCTGAAATTCTCAAACTCATTTTTAGCTGGGAAGCCTGAAATAGGCTTCATGGTGATATCTGAACTAGGTCTGAAAGGAAGGACAAGATATATATTGGATTACACTTTCAAATTTTATGTATACTTAATGATGTGACTTAGGATAGCAAGTAGAAGTACAGTACAGGTGAAATCTATAGTACTTATCCTCTCTAGAGAAGTTCTCTTCTAGATAAATATTTTGAGATCCTCCATCTGAATTCACACTCAGAGAACCCCTGCTCCTGATCTGAAGAGAACCCCAGGTCCTGATCTGACCCCTTCCCCTCAGAACCACGGGCACAAACTGTTGCCACAGATTGATGATGTACTTATTTACAAGCTTTTAATACCACAATGAGTTTGCATTTTAAAGAAAGATTTAATCTAAAAGATAACTCATGTAACTACGGAGGTTTTTATATTATTAAAGACTCTACTGACCTATCTTCAAAGCTCATAAACCAATTACAATTCAGAAAAACCAATTGCATTTTTAAAAGAAAAATAATAACCAGATATTATTCAAGGCTTAACAATAACTTTTCAACTTAAAAAAAAATTACCTGTAGTAGCCCTCCATCATCAAAACGCAGTACTTCTATTATGCTCTCGGACTGAATGAATGCTGTGAAGAAAACAAAACATACCATCACTTACAGGAACATAAATTTGATTTGCATAACATCTTTGACCTTAAAGTTAATTAACATAATTTTATATCTAAAAATGGACTGCTTAATGGTGATGGTTAAAAAGAAAAATATGACTAATACTTCAGAATTTTATAAACTAAAAAATACTTTAAAATAAAATAAAGCAACTTCAACAACCTACAGGCTACATGCCTCCACTTCAAAATATCCATTACTGTTATATTATGAGAAAGCACAAATCATATTCAACAAGATGCAACTAATTATTTTCCCTGATAGATTAACTGAAAACGTCAAAAGCATATAGAAAAGATCACTACAGTATTCTATTTCCCCCAAGAAATGATCAGCTGAAATTCTGTATCACCTGCTCTTTGTAGTGATGATATGACCTGGGATCTACAGTCCAAGGGACTTGGGGAAGAAGTGGGCAGGGAAAATAGCAAGATCATTCTGATGCAAGAAACAGCAACACAAAGGTAATATATTTAAAAGCTAACATAGTTATACCACACAATCTGGCAATCATGCTCCTAGTATTTACTGAACTGATTTGAAACCTTACATATAAAAATCTACATACAATTCCTTAAAGCAGCTTTATTCATAATCACCAAAATCTGGACATAGTCAAGATGGCCATCCAAGGTGAACAGACAAACTGTGGTATATCTATACAATGGAATATTACTAAAAGAAAAAGCTACATACTGTATGCTTCCAAGTACATGACATTCCGGAAAAGGCAAAATTATGGAGACAGTAAAAAGATCAGTGGTTGCTAGGAGATCAGGGGGCGATGGGAAAGGTTCAATAAGTGAAGCACAAATATATTTCAGGGTGGTAAAACCATTCTTCATCAAATTGTAACGGTGGATACAGGACATGATGCATTTATCAAAACAGAAACAGAACTTCACAGCACAAAAAGTGAACCTAAATATATGCAAATTTTAAAAATAATTTAGGAGGCTGGGAGACTCCAGGATGGAATGCATAATATGACAAAACAATTTAACTGTATTACAAATGAATGTATCAGCTTTACTGATGTTGGGGGAGAGGGAAGAGTGCTCACCTAAGTAACTCTGGAAATGAGTAGAATCTGTAAGACTAAAGGCGAAAGAAACCATACATATGCACTGTATTCTAGTTGATAATGCTTTTTCCCATGGGAGTTTGGGTTAACCATTCTGATGCCACATTCAGTATACATGTACACTGAAATCAAACAATTAAGTACACAGATGGTAGACACTGGGAGCCAGGTGTCTCACTGTTGGAAGAGCAATTTATACAGAAACAAGGGGGGAAGCCAAAATGATCCAGGTAGTAATGGTTGAGTCAGTGATATCAGTATGAATTCATGTTTAGTGAAACATATAATTACATACATATAAGAATATTTATAGATGTGTATATTCATAGGTTAGTATACATACATGTATTTCCTTGCTCTGTCAGCTCTAAGGGCCTAAAGCAATGACATGCCAATAGCAACGAACGCACCTAGAACTCAGATCTTGTGTTCTAATATTATTTTCCAATAAAAGAAACCAGGGCTTCCTGGAGCAATGGCTGATTTGAGGACAGGGGCAGGAAATACACGAGATGAGAATGGAGCATCCCATAGTGCCGGAAAGTAAACAGAGAAAACCACCCAAATCCTACACTGATGGGGACAGGGGAAGGAAGGTAAGAATCAACAGAAAGAGCTCCCAAATGACCAAAGCTGAAACAATCTGAGCAACAAAATGAAGTAGTACTAGATGTAGCCCAAAGTATAAAATAAATATCCATAAACCCATACTGCTGTAAATTGCTGAATAAATGGGAGAAAAGGGACAAAGTTCACATGCAGAATTTCAACTTATGTGATATTTCATTTGGCTTAATATGGAATTCACTGACTCCCATTAGTTGGTCTTTTGGAATTCTGGGAAGACACTCACTGTCCCACACATGTACCTGGCTGTTCCGGTATGACAAAAGTGGACAGTCAAGCCGCAGAATAACACACTAGTTAATTAGATTACATTACCTAGTTGGATGTTTTTTCTGCCTGCCAAGTATCCTTTTCTCCCTAGTCTAGCAGTCACATCCTGATTTTATTTTGGGAAAACTCCTGTCCTCCCTTTCCTGTGTTTCTCTTCAATGACAGTGCCAACCTGCTCTACTTCCATTCATGCCCTACCAGTCTGTGGCATATAGAGAATATTCAATAAATACTGAAAGCATGAATGACAGCCTACCTTCTTGTTCAGGTACAATAAGCACTGGCATTTGTACTCACTGATGCAAATGACCTTTTTCTGGTTATGTTATCTCTAGTCCTGGCTTATAGTGGGATTTCATTATCAAGATCAGAGCTAATGGCTCCAACAGAATTACTGACACAGTATACTTAGAATGTCTCTAAGTAAAGTGATAATCTCTTTAGAAGAAAGGACTATGAATATAAAAGGCTCTACTCAGCTCACCCATCCCATTCCTCACCTGTTCCCCCCACTTTTTAACACAAACTGAAATTTCGCAGGATCCAGAGAATTTTTTGGTTATTCCCTACTGAACACAAATTTATTGACATAAGAACACAATAAACTAACAAGAAATAACTGAACAGCCAGATGCTCACAATATCAAAGGGCCTCTAATTAGAAACTTTGTCTAACTGGCAGAGGAAACCAACAAGAAACACTGGAAACGAGCTACAGGTGGCTGCTATTAGAGTTCCAATAAAACGACCACTGAATGAGTTCCCACCATCGAGCCAGAAGAAATGTCGATCTAACTGAAGAGAACTACACAAAGGCAGTAGGTTGGGTACACTGCATTTTAAATTAGAAGCTTTAAAAATATATATAAATTAGGAGCCGGGCGCGTTGGCTCATGCCTGTAATCCCAGCACTTTGGGAGGCTGAGGCGGGCGGATCACGAGGTCAGGAGATCGAGACCATCCTGGCTAACACAGTGAAACCCCGTCTCTACTAAAAATACAAAAAATTAGAATTAGCAGGGCGTGGTGGCGGGCGCCTGTAGTCCCAGCTACTCGGAAGACTGAGGCAGGAAAATGGCGTGAACCCGGGAGGCAAAGCTTGCAGTGAGCCAAGATCACACCACTGCACTCCAGCCTGGGTGACAGAGCGAGACTCTATCTCAAAAAGAAAAAAAAAAAAAGAACATATATATATATATATATATATATATATATATACACACACACACACACACACACACACACACAAATTACATTATGAATTATTAATTCATAGTTTTAAAAGTATGAGTTATGTTAAAAAATATGAATGTTAGTTAAAAAGATTAGTAACAGCGCTGATTATAAAGTCTCAAAAGGAAAACACTTTGTTACACATCACTGACTTTCCTTAAAAGATACAGAGATAAACAGGATTCAACTCTGGCATAAAACAAATTAACATATTTTGCTTTAAGCGGCCAATTATAATACCTTTCAATTATATGCCTAAAAAGCTAGATAGAACACTAGCTATAGACTTAATCATTTCACATGCAAAGTTAAGCTATAAAATATAAATGTAACAAAAGTAAGTCATCACACCTCCAGATTCAAAACCACAACTAGTAACAGCTTCCTCTCCCAAAAATATTTCCCCTAATTTTATGCTGTTAATGAATTCCAGAATTTCCTGATGTTCCCTAGTTCAAGCATCAAACAAATGTAATTGAAATAAAAATAACCTAATAATTACTGATCACTTTTATTAAAATTCAAACTAACCCTATGACACAGACATTATGATCCCATTTTAAAGTAAAGAAATAACCTGCTCCTGAATGACTACTGGGTACATAACGAAATGAAGGCAGAAATAAAGATGTTCTTTGAAACCAATGAGAACAAAGATACAACATACCAGAATCTCTGGGACACATTTAAAGCAGTGTGTAGAGGGAAATTTATAGCACTAAATGCCCACAAGAGAAAGCTGGAAAGATCTAAAATTGACACCCTAACATCACAATTAAAAGAACTAGAGAAGCAAGAACAAATACATTCAAAAGCTAGCAGAAGGCAAGAAATAACTAAGATCAGAGCAGAACTGAAGGACATAGAGACACAAAAAACCCCACAAAAAAATCAATGAATCCAGGAGTTGGTTTTTTGAAAAGATCAACAAAATTGATAGACCGCTAGCAAGACTAAAGAAGAGAGAAGAATCAAATAGACCCCATAAAAAATGATAAAGGGGATATCACCACCGACCCCACAGAAATACAAACTACCGTCAGAATACTAGAAACACCTCTACACAAATAAACTAAAAAATCTAGAAGAAATGGATAATTTCCTGGACACTTACACTCTCCCAAGACTAAACCAGGAAGAAGCTGAATTCCTGAATAGACCAATAGCAGGCTCTGAAATTGAGACAATAATTAATAGCCTACCAACGAAAAAAAGTCCAGGACCAGATGAAGTCACAGCTGAATTCTACCAGAGGTACAAGGAGGAGCTGGTACCATTCCTTCTGAAACTATTCCAATCAATAGAAAAAGAGGGAATCCTCCCTAACTCATTTTATGAGGCCAACATCATCCTGATACCAAAGCCTGGCAGAGACACAACAAAAAAAGAGAATTTTAGACCAATATCCCCGATGAACATCGATGCAAAAATCCTCAATAAAATACTGGCAAACCGGATCCAGCAGCACATCAAAAAGCTTATCCACCATGATCAAGTGGGCTTCATTCCTGGGATGCAAAGCTGGTTCAACATATGCAAATCAATAAATGTAATCCAGCATATAAACAGAACCAAAGACAAAAACCACATGATTATCTCAATAGATGCAGAAGAGGACTTTGACAAAATTTAACAGCCCTTCATGCTAAAAACTCTCAGTAAATTCGGTATTGATGAAACGTATCTCAAAATATAATAAGAACTATTTATGACAAACCCACAGCCAATATCATACTGAATGGGCAAAAACTGGAAGCATTCTCTTTGAAAACTGGCACAAGACAGGGATGCCCTCTCTCACCATTCCTATTCAACATAGTGTTGGAAGTTCTGGCTAGGGCAATCAGGCAAGAGAAAGATATAAAGGGTATTCAGTAAGGAAAAGAAGAAGTCACATTGTCCCTGTTTGCAGATGACATGATTGTATATTTAGAAAACCCCATTGTCTCAGCGCAAAATCTCCTCAAGCTGATGATAAACTTCAGCAAAGTCTCGGGATACAAAATTAATGTGCAAAAATCACAAGCATTCTTATACACCAGTAACAGACAAACAGAGAGCCAAATCATGAATGAACTTCCATTCACAATTGCTTCAAAGAGAATCAAATACCTAGGAATCCAACTTACAAGGGATGTAAAGGACCTCTTCAAGGAGAACTACAAACCACTGCTCAGTGAAATAAAAGAGGACACAAACAAATGGAAGAACATACCATGCTCATGGATAGAAAGAATCAATATCATGAAAATGGCCATACTGCCCAAGGTAATTTATAGATTCAATGCCATCCCCATCAAGCTACCAATGAATTGGAAAAAACTGCTTTAAAGTTCATATGGAACCAAAAAAGAGCCCGCATCACCAAGACAATCCTAAGTCAAAAGAGCAAAGCTGGAGGCATCACACTACCTGACTTCAAACTATACTACAAGGCTACAGTAACCAAAACAGCATGGTACTGGTACCAAAACAGAGATGTAGACCAATGGAACAGAACAGAGCCCTCAGAAATAATACCACACATCTACAGCCATCTGATCTTTGACAAACCTCAGAAAAACAAGAAATGGGGAAAGGATTCCCTATTTAATAAATGGTGCTGGGAAAGCTGGCTAGCCATAAGTAGAAAGCTGAAACTGGATCCTTTCCTTACTCCTTATACGAAAATTAATGCAAGATGGATTAGAGACTTAAATGTTAGACCTAATACCATAAAAACCCTAGAAGAAAACCTAGGTAATACCATTCAGGACATAGGCATGGGCAAGGACTTCATGTCTAAAACACCAAAAGCAATGGCAACAAAAGCCAAAATTGATGAATGGGATCTAATTAAACTAAAGAGCTTCTGCACAGCAAAAGAAACTACCATCAGAGTGAACAGGCAACCTATAGAATGGGAGAAAATTATTGCAATCTACTCATCTGACAAAGGGCTAATACCCAGAACCTACAAAGAACTCAAACAAATTTACAAGAAAAAAATCAAACAACCCCATCGTAAAGTGGGCAAAGGTTATGAAGAGACAGTTCTCAAAAGAAGACATTCATACAGCCAACAGACACATGAAAAAATGCTCATCATCACTGGCCAGAGAAATGCAAATCAAAACCACAATGAGATACCATCTCACACCAGTTAGAATGGCAATCATTAAAAAGTCAGGAAACAACAGGTGCTGGAGAGGATGTGGAGAAATAGGAACACTTTTACACTGTTGGTGGGATTATAAACTAGTTCAACCATTATGGAAAACAATGTGGCAATTCCTCAAGGATCTAGAACTAGAAGTACCATATGACCCAGCCATCCCATTACTGGGTATATACCCAAAGGATTATAAATCATGCTGCTATAAAGACACATGCACACGTATGTTTATTGCGGCACTATTCACAATAGCAAAGACTTGGAATCAACCCAAATGTCCATCAATGACAGACTGGATTAAGAAAATGTGGCACATATACACCATGGAATACTATGCAGCCATAAAAAAGGATGAGTTTGTGTCCTTTGAAGGGACATGGATGCAGCTGGAAACCATCATCCTCAGCAAACTATCGCAAGAACAGAAAACCAAACACCGCATGTTCTCACTCATAGGTGGGAACTGAACAATGAGATCACTTGGACTTGGGAAGGGGAACATCATACACTGGGGCCTATCATGGGGAGGGAGGAGGGCGGAGGGATTGCATTGGGAGTTATACCTGATGTAAATGACGAATTGATGGGTGCTGACGAGTTGATGGGTGCAGCACACCAACATGGCACAAGTATACGTATGTAACAAATCTGCACGTTATGCACATGTACCCTAGAACTTAAAGTATAACAATAAAAATAAATAAATAAATAAAGTAAAGAAATAGACACAGTGAGATATACTCAGCAAGGAAGTGGCTAGAGAACACTATGAATTTCAGCAATGTGAATCTATGCTTCTAAACGCATCCCTATTTACTTTCAAAATAAATTTTACAGAATGCTCATGACTAACGGCACCTTGAAGAAACCACATTTTTTAAATTGGGCATATATTTCTGACAATAAGTGAGGAAAGGAAGATTGATAAAGGAAAGGAAGGGATTTAAAATTCTGGCTTTTATGATTCTACTCAAATTTACTCTGAAGCTGGGCTCCGTAAGATCTACTTGAAGCTCCTCACACCGACCCACATCTCTGAGCTGTCTGTGAGTAACAAAGCCATTTATAATCTGTGTAAAAATGTCAGTGTGTCAGTTGTTGCAAAATAGGAACACTTGCTTTCAAAACAGAAGTTCACAAATTGTTTACTTCCCTATTTAGTTAAGATTAAAAATAGCTTCAGTTTAAAGACAAATCTTTGTCTACAAGTTTCTGTTTTTTCTTTTAGGTGAAGATATTTTTCTGAATATTACAACTGATGAATATAATTTGCGATTTTAATACATCTAAAATAACTCATGAAAAAAACAAATGCTGTAAATAACTAGTAGAAAAACATATGCCACATTGTGGGGGGTGGTGTCAGGCATTAGGAACCTAGGCTGTCATTGTATATCTTTACCTTCCAGCCTTCACAATCTCCTAACTCATAAAAGGAGAAGGCTGGAACAGTCACATCAGTGATTTTTAAACTTTCTTCTACAAAAACCAGGAAGAGAAGAAAGGGCCACACAGGCAGGCCTCAGGAGGGTCCCCAAAGCTGTGTTACAGAGCCACCTTGCCTAGCATACTTTTGTTGTGGCTGGCGTCTTCTCCTCCTTCAAGTCTCAGCTTTGACCCCATTCCCAGTGTGGCCGTCCTTGGCTTCTCAGAGCAACCCGGTTATCCTCTATTATATTCCCTATCTTAACTCTTATTACAACCTGTAAAAGTTCCTGGTTTGCTTGCCAACAATCTGTGGCTAGGAGCAAGTCTGAAAAAACAGAAGATAAGAAATTCTGGTTAAGATAATGACATTGTGCTTGAGCCCAGGGGGCAGAGGTTGCAGTGAGCTGAGATAGTGCCACTGCACTCCAGTTTGGGTGACAGAACAAGACCCTGTCAAAAAAAAAAAAAAAAAAGACACTGCCATTTTAGAATTCAACATTGTTACAGACATCAATATCTCATTTATAGTTACGCTTGCTCAATATTTTGTTTCAACAAAGGGCTCAATAACAATTTTAAAACATCCTGGACTAGGTCCATATGGGTCCCTTCAAACCATAAAGACATTTTATGATCAAAGCTTTGCTTCTTCCCTCATTAGTTTTATTATCTGAAAAATGTAATGTATACGTGTCTTCTTGCCACATTAAAAGTACAAGGAAATTCATATAAACCATATTCTATCAAGACCACTCAATATCATCAAGTTCCTAAAGAAGCTATGCCCATGTTGTTTACTAAAGACTCATAATATAATCTTATGTAATTCAGATGTGCAGGATACACGCCATGTTGTTTACTAAGACTCATAATATAATCCTATGTAATTCACATGTGCAGGATACGCACCATGCATCTAAAAAGATGGGCCAGAAAGATTTTTCAAAATTCAGTTTATAGCTAAAGACAAAATACCATAATTTTCACCTTATCCTAAAGTATCTAAGTCATCTAAAAAGATCTGTAAACTTCAGTTATAAAATGTAGAACTAATGCTCAAGAACCACCAACTACTCTTAGCAGCTTCAGTATCAGAACAATCACTAAAACTCTGAAGCTCACACTGCAAATGCTCTAAACATTAAGCTATTATTGGAACTACAGCCCATAACAGTAGGCCCTAGTCAGAACCGATATGATAAACCTAAATAGGCTGACTGTTAAAATATTTAAATGCAGTCATGTACCACGTAATGTTTTGGTCAACGATGGACTGCATATATGATGGTGGCTCCATAAGATTATAATACTGTATTTACTGTACCCTTTTCTATGTTTAGATACACAAAAACTTGCCATTGTGTTACAACTGCCTACAGTATTCGGTATAGTAACATGTTGTACAGGCTTGCAGTCTAGGAGCAATAGGCTGTATCATATACCTTAGGTATGTAGTAGGCTATACCACCTAGGTTTGTGTAGGTACACTCTATGTTAGCACAAGGATTAAATGGCCTAACACCACTCAGGATGTTTTCCACACTGAGTGATGCATGACCACAGTACCCAAAGTCTCGAAACAGAAACAACCCAAGTGTCCATCACAGATGAAAGGATCAACACGGCAGTTACATAATGAAATGTTATTCAGCCACAAAAAAAGAATGAAATTCTGATATATGATACAACATGAATGGACTTTGAAAATATTATGCTAAGTGAAATAAACTAGACAAAAAAAGGGCAAATACTGTGCTTCTACTCACATGAAAAATCTAGAATAAGCAAATTCACGGGGACAGAAAGTAGATTAGAGGTTACTAGGCAACAGGGTAGGGGGAAGTGGGGAAAGTGAGGAGTTGTGGCTTAATGGTTACTGAGTCTCTAGGGTAATGAAAAAAGAATGGTGGTGTTTGTATAACGTTGTGATTAATGCTACTGAATAGTACACTTAAAAATAGTTATAAATGGTGAATTTTATTCTACATACATGTTTTTAAAACCACAAAACAACTCATTAACTTAGACAAAAAAATAAAAAATATTACAAGTTGAACCCAGCAATGTATAAAATTATGCATTATAACCAAGCGATTTTTACTCAGGGTATGCAAGACTCTTACCCAAAATTCAAAAACTGATCATTGTAATTCACCCCATCAACAGGCTAAAGAGGAAAAACACATGATCCTATCAACTGAAACAAAAAGTATTTGACAAAACCCAACACCTCTTCGTGATAAAAACTCTCAACAAGATGGGAGAAATGTAGAACGACCTCAACCTCAACCTCTAGATAATATCCTTCTTACTGGTAAAAGACTGAATATGTAGGCCCTGAGACTGGGAACATGTCAAGGATGTGGCTCTCTATTCAACACGTGCTAGAAGTTCTGTGGCCACTTTAACAAGGCAAGGGGGAAAAAAAGACGAACACACTGGAAAGGAAATAAAACTCCCTAATTGCAGGCTACATACTTGTTTATGTAAAAACCCCAAGGACTCAAAAAGAAAAGTCCTTCTTAAAGGTAATAAGTACATATAGCAAAGTTGTAGAATACAAGGTCTAAATCCCAAAATCCAGTAAATTTCTATATACTAACAATCAGGATATGCAAAAATCAACATTAAAATGCCATTTACAACGCCATTTATGACTCCAAATAAAATGAAGTATGTCAGATATAAATCTAAGAAAGCATGCACAGGATATATGTACTGAAATATACAAAATGCTGATGAAAGAACTCAAAGAAGACCTACATAAACAAGAAGACACACTATATTCATGGACTGAAAGACTCAAAATGTAAAGATGCTAATTCTTCCCAAATTGATCTGTGGGTTTAATGTAAAGCCTATAAAAATCCCAGGATGATTTTTTGTTGACAAGTTTATACAAAAAATTAGATAGGAATAAACCCTAGAATTGCTACGAGCAATCTTCAAAAATAAGAATAAAGTGAGAGGAATCACTCCACCAGACAATATGTCTTACTGTGTAACTTCAGTAACCACGGCAGTGTGATACTGGCAGAGAGATAAACACATAAATCACTTGCAGAGAGTAGAGCACCTAGAAACGGAACCATATATGCCTCACTGGTTTTGACAAAACTGCAAAAGCAATTCATTGGAAGAACAGCATTTCCAACAAATAGCACTGAAGCAATGAGACATCTATAGACCAAAACAATATTTTTTTTAAAGAACCCTGACCTAACCTTTACAACTTATACAAAAATCAACTCAAAATACATCACTGCTCTAAATTTAAAATGTAAAACTATACAACTTTTTTAAAAGGATAGAGGAGAAGATCTTCAGGATCCAAGGTTTGGCAGTGTTCCTAGAGTTGACACCAAAAGCACAATCCAGAAAAAAAAAAAAAAAAAGAGATAAATTGTTGTACCTCATCAAAATGAAAAACTTTGCCCTTCACATGACCCTGTTAAGAGCAGGACGGGACAAACTATGAGAAGGTATAAAATATTTGCAAACTACATATTTAACAGAAGTCTAAAGATCTACGCTATATAAAGAACTCAAAACCAGAAAAGAACAATCCAATAAGCAAGGGAAGAGATGTTCAACATCCTTAACCATCAGGGAAATGGAAAATTAAAGCCACAGTATCAGGAGGGTGAAAATGAAATACTCATTCCTATCAAAAGATCAACATCCCGGTCGTGACTTTGTAGTATTCTTTGTCAAGATATTGCCATTGGGAGGAACCAGGTACGGGCTACACAGGATCTCTCTGTATAATTTCTTATAACAGTATGTGATTCTAACATGATCTCAATAAGAATCTGTATTAAAAAACAAAATAGCTAATGATAAATTCTGGTGATTATTTCTGCCTGCTCAACAGTTTATCTTCAAACTGTTTTTCTAAGAGTGGTTCTTAAATGGGTTAATATTTATAATATTAAGATAATGAAATTTAATTTCAGGACCTACATGCCATTATCAATGTTAATTCAATCAACTGGTTTGACAGCGAGAGTTGAGAATGGTTTGAAGAAACAAAATAGTACAGGAGAAGAAAAAAAAGCAACAGAGAGTACTGTCAGTGAAAATGGCAAAGTTAGGGACATTTGAAAATTCTAACAACAAAAAAATTGGCAGCATCAGAATAAACTTTCTAAGAACTCTGGCAATTAACCAAAAGCTTGCAGCAATCCGTGGAGTGTTAATGCATTTTTAAAAAGCTGAATCTCAACAAGAACAGTGAAATATGTGGCGTTCAACTTTTCCATTCTCATTCTCTTCTCTCCAGCTCTGTGACAGCACTGTAACCAACAGCCCAGTCACAGTGAAAGCCAGCAGCCTGACAGGCAGTAAGGGTGGCAGAACAATGCTGGAGCTCCTGGAAAGCCTGATTTCCAGAGAACTGTCTTTACCTGATGGGTGTGGTGAGTCCCAGTGAGACCCCACCTGGAAGGCTATTTTTATTTGACCTGACTCAGAGCTTCCCCACTGTGAAAAGCCTTGACCCCGGTAACAGTTGTCAAACACCTTTAGGGGAAATTTTTAAAAATCTGGCTGCAGAACAATGTGGTAGATGACAGTTGGGCCAAACAATAAGCAGACCCAAAAGTTTAAAAGGAAAAGCTGGGAATAAGATGTCCACAGGGCTGTAAAAAGTGTTGACACCTTCCTGCCAATCTAGAAGGTCCTGTGTATACATGGGGCTCTGGCTCTGCATGTGCTCAGAAGAAACCTGAGACATCCCTAAGCTCTCACACCTGGGGCTGACCCCAGGCTTTGTGCGAACAGGAGGTGAAGGCTAAGGAACAGCTGTCAACTGCCTGGCTGAGTGTTTTGATGTGCCCCAACACACGTATGTGCACGCAAATACACAGGCCTCTCAACAAAGACTGGCAGAATTACTGGTTCCAGGTTTTTAAGGAAATCTCTGTTCGATCATTAGATGACTATGAAGCTCACCACACGGCGACTTCGGTAGCCATGCACCACAAATAATATAGATTTAAAATAACTTGTTCAGAAAGTCACTAAACAAACAGCAACAAAAACAACAACAAACCTTAGGGAGGGGAAAATCTAATTTCCAGAGTTGCCACCTTATATGTTAATTGTCCAGTTTTCAACAAAAAATTGAGAGACATACAAGGACAAAAAAGTATAAAGGGACAAAAAATATTTAATAGAAACTGCCCTTGAGAAAGCCCAGGTTTTAGGATTACTAAATAATTTAATTCAGCTTTTTAAATATATTCAAAGAACTGAAGGAAATGACGTCCAAAGAACTAAAAGTCTCACCAAATGGAGAATGTTAGAGAGAAAAAGAAATGATTAACATAACCAAATAGAAAAGTATAATAACTGAAATGAGCCCCTCCCACCACCAAGTTTTCAAAGAAATTTAAAGAAACAAGAAGATATGGCTCATACATAGGAAAAAAGGCCATCACCAGTAATGGTCCCTGAGGATAGGACTTACTAGAAGACTTTAAATAAGCTATTTCAAATATGTTCAAAGGAAAAAAGGAAACCACGTGCAAAACTAAAATACGAGAACAATGCTTCACCAAATAGAAAATATCAATAAAGAGAAAGAAATTGGAAAAAGTAAGCAAATAGAAATTCTGGACATAAAAGTACAATAACTAAAACAATTCATCAGAGGGGTTCAATAGCATATCTTGGCAGGCAAAGGGAAGAATCAGCAAACTCAAAAATAGGTTGGTTAAGATTATCCAGTCTGGGAAATAGAAATAAAAATGAAGAAAAAGGAAGAGCCTTAGTGATTACAAAACACATGAAGAGTACCACCATCTGTATAATGGGAGTCTCAGAAGAGGACAGAAAAAAAGGCATGAAGAATATTTGAAGAATAGGTGATATTAGTCCAAACTACACTGTTACAAGTTGATGTTAATTGTAATTCTCACAACCATTAAAAAATAAAATTTTAAATTATTTAAAAAGTCTGAATTCAGACTAAGACAAAAATTGCTACTAGAGAAAAAAAGACATTTAATAATAATAAAGCCATCAATCCACTAAGATGACATAATTATAAACATACATGAACCTAACGAGAGCTCCAAAATACAGGAAATACAAACATACAGGATGAAGGGATAAATAAGAAATTCAATAAAAATATTTGGAGAATTCAATATCCCACTTTCAAACATGGGTAGAACAACTAGAGAGAAGGTCAATAAGAAAATAACAAGGAAATTTGAACTATACTAGAAACTAATTATAGAGTCCTCTACCCAAAAAAAGAATACACATTCTTCCCAAGTGTACATGGAACATTTTCCAGGATAGATCATGCTAGATGTTAGGTCATAAAACAATTCCAATAAATTTAAAAGGACTGGAGTCATACAAAGTATGTCGTTCAACCACAATGGATATGAATTTGAAATTAGAGGGAAATTTGGGAAAACTCAGAAAATATGTGGGTATTAAAAAAAATACAAACCTTCATAATCAGTGTGACAAATAAGAAGTGAGAAGGGGAACAAGAAAATATTTTGAAATAAAAACAAAGATACAAAATACTTTATGGGATATAGAAAAGCAATACTAGAAGAAAAACTATAACCAATCATGCCTATATTAAAACAAAAATCTCAAATTAATAACAACCTACCATTTAAAGAGAAACTAGAAAAATAAAAACAACCCAAAGCAAGAAGGAAAGAAACAATACAGGTTGTTAGAAATATAGACCAGAAGAAAAAAAGAGGAAATTAATGAAAACAAAAGTTGGTTCTTTGAAAAGATTAACAAAATTGGTAAGGCTTTAAGCTAGGCCAACCAAGAAAAAAATCATGAATGAAACAGGGAGTGGAACAAAAGGCAGCAGAAACTTCTGCAGACTTAAACGTCCCTGTCTGACAGCTTTGAAAAGAGTAGTGCTTCTCCCAGCACAGAGTTTGAGATCTGAGAACGGACAGACCACCTCTTCAAGTGGGTCCCTGATCCCTGAGTAGCCTAACTGGGAGACACCTCCCAGTAGGGGCTGACTGACACCTCATACAGCTGGGTGCCCCTCTGAGATGAAGCTTCCAGAGGAAGGATCAGGCAGCAACATTTTCCCATTCTGCAATATTTGCTGTTCTGCAGCCTCTGCCGGTGATACCCAGGCAAACAGGGTCTGGAGTGGACCTCAGCAAACTCCAACAGACCTGCAGTTGAGGGTCCTGACTGTTAGAAGGAAAACTAACAAACAGAAGGACATCCACGCCAAAAACCCATCTGTACGTCACCATCATCAAAGACCAAGGTAGATAAAACCACAAACATGGGGACAAACCAGAGCAGAAAAGCTGAAAATTCTAAAAATCAGAGTGCCTCTTCTCCTCCAAAGGAAAGCAGCTCCCTGCCAGCAACAGAACAAAGCTGGACGGAGAATGACTTTGACGAGTTGAGAGAAGTCTTCAGACAATCGGTAATAACAAACTTCTCCGAGCTAAAGGAGGATGTTTGAACCCATTGCAAAGAAGCTAAAAATCTTGAAAAAAGATTAGACGAATGGCTAACTAGAATAAACTGTGGTGAGAAGACCTTAAATGGCCTGATGGAGCTGAAAACCATGGCACGAGAACTACATGACACATGCACAAGCTTCAGTAGCCGATTTGATCAAGTGGAAGAAAGGATATCAGTGATTGAAGATCAAATGAATGAAAGGAAGCGAGAAGTTAAGTTTAGAGAAAAAAGAGTCAAAAGAAAAGAACAAAGCCTCCAAGAAATATGGGACTATGCGAAAACACCACATCTACATCTGACTTGTGTACCTGAAAAGTGACGGGGAGAATGGAACCAAGTTGGAAAACACTCTTCAGGATATTATTCAGAAGAACTCCCCAACCTAGCAAGGCAGGCCAACATTCAAATTCAGGAAATAGAACGCCACAAAGATACTCCTCGAGAAGAGCAACTCCAAGACACATAATTGTCAGATTCACCAAAGTTGAAATGAAGGAAAAAATGTTAAGGGCAGCCAGAGAGAAAGGTTGGGTTATCCACAAAGGAAAGCCCATCAGACTAACAGCAGATCTCGCAGCAGAAACTCTACAAGCCAGAAGAGAGTGGGAGCAAATATTCAACATTCTTAAGGAAAAGAATTTTGAAGCCAGAATTTCATATCCAGCCAAAATAAGCTTAATAAGGAGAAATAAAATCCTTTACAGACAAACAAATGCTGAGAGATTCTGTCACCACCAGGCCTGCCTTACAAGAGCTCCTGAAGGAAGCACTAAACATGGAAAGGAAGAACCAGTACCAGTCACTGCAAAAACATGCCAAATTGTAAAGACCATCGATGCTAGGAAGAAACTGCATCAACTAACGAGCAACATAACCAGCTAACATCATAATGACAGGATCAAATTCACACATAACAATATTAACCTTAAATGTAAATGGACTAAATGCTCCAATTAAAAGACACAGACTGGCAAACTGGATAGAGTCAAGACCCATCAGTGTGCTGTATTCAGGAGACCCATCTCACATGCAGAGACACATACAGGCTCAAAATAAAGGGATGGAGCAAGATCTACCAAGCAAATGGAAAACAGAAAAAAGCAGGGGTTGCCATCCTAGTCTCTGATAAAACAGATATTAAACCAACAAAGATCAAAAGAGACAAAGAAGGCCATTACATAATGGTAAAGGGATCAATTCAACAAGAGCTAACTATCCTAAATATATATGCACCCAATACAGGAGCATCCAGATTCATAAAGCAAGTCCTTAGAGACTTACAAAGAGACTTAGACTCCCATACAATAATAATGGGAGACTTTAACACCCCACTGTCAACATTAGACAGATCAACGAGACAGAAGGTTAACAAGGATATTTAGGACGTGAACTCAGCTCTGCACCAAGCGAACCTAACAGACATCTACAGAACTCTCCACCCCAAATCAACAGAATATACATTCTTCTCAGCAACACGTCACACTTATTCCAAAATTGACCACATAATTGCAAGTAAAGCACTCCTCAGCAAATGTACAAGAACAGAAATTATAACAAACTGTCTCTCAGACCGCAGTGCAATCAAACTAGAACTCAGGATTAAGAAACTCACTCAAAACCGCTCAACTACATGGAAACTGAACAACCTGCTCCTGAATGACTACTGGATACATAACGAAATGAAGGCAGAAATAAAGATGTTCTTTGAAACCAATGAGAACAAAGACACAACATACCAGAATCTCTAAGACACATTTAAAGCAGTGTGTAGAGGGAAATTTATAGCACTAAATGCCCACAAGAGAAAGCAGGAAAGATCTAAAATTGACACCCTAACATCACAACTAAAAGAACTAGAGAAGCAAGAGCAAACACATTCAAAAGCTAGCAGAAGGCAAGAAATAACTAAGATCAGAGCAGAACTGAAGGAGATAGAGACACAAAAAAAATCCTTCAAAAAAAAAATCAATGAATCCTGGAGCTGGTTTTTTGAAAAGATTAACAAAACTGATGGACCGTTAGCAAGACTAATAAAGAAGAAAAGAGAGAAGAATCAAATAGACCCCATAAAAAATGATAAAGGGCATAATCACCACTGAGCCCACAGAAATACAAACTACCATCAGAGAATACTATAAACTTCTCTATGCAGATAAACTAGAAAACCTAGAAGAAATGGATAAATTCCTGGACACATACACTCTCCCAAGACTAAACCAGGAAGAAGTTGAATCCCTGAATAGACCAATAGCAGTCTCTGAAATTGAGGCAACAATTAATAGCCTACCAACCAAAAAAAGTCCAGGACCAGATGGATTCACAGCCGAACTCTGCCAGAGGTACAAGGAGGAGCTTGTGCCATTCTTTCTGAAATTATTCCAATCAACAGAAAAAGAGGGAATCCTCTCTAACTCATTTTATGAGGCCAACATCATCCTGATACCAAAGCCTGGCAGAGACATAACAAAAAAAGAGAATTTTTTAGACCAATATCCCTGATGAATATCGATGCAAAAATCCTCAGTAAAATACTGGCAACCCAAATCCAATAGCACATCAAAAAGGTTATTCACCATGATCAAGTTGGCTTAATCCCTGGGATGTAAGGCTGGTTCAACATATACAAATCAATAAACGTAATCCAGCATATAAACAGAACCAAAGACAAAAACCACATGATTATCTCAATAGATGCAGAAAAGGCCTTCGACAAAATTCAACACCCTTTCATGCTAAAAACTCTCAATAAACTAGGTATTGATAGCATGTATCTCAAAATAATAAGAGCTATTTATGACAAACCACAGCCAATATCATACTGAATGGGCAAAAACTGGAAGCATTCTCTTTGAAAACTGGCACAAGACAGGGATGCCCTCTCTCACCACTCCTATTCAACATAGTGTTGGAAGTTCTGGCCAGGGCAATCAGGCAGGAGAAAGAAATAAAGGGTATTCAATTAGGAAAAGAGGAAGTCAAATTGTCCCCGTTTGCGGATGACATGATTGTATATTTAGAAAACCCCATCATCTCAGCCCAAAATCTCCTTAAGCTGATAAGCAACTTCAGCAAAGTCTCAGGATACAAAATCAATGTGCAAAAATCACAAGCATTCTTATACACCAGTAACAGACAAACAGAGAGCCAAATCATAAGTGAACTCCCACTCACAATTGCTTCAAAGAGAATAAAATACCTAGGCATCCAACTTACAAGGGATGTGAAGGACCTCTTCAAGGAGTACTACAAACCACTGCTCAACAAAATAAAAGAGGACACGAACAGCTGGGCACGGTGGTTCATGCCTGTAATCCCAGCACTTTGGGAGGCCGAGACGTGCGGATCATGAGGTCAGGAGATCGAGACCATTCTAGCTAACATGGTGAAACCCCGTCTCTACTTAAAATACAAAAAAATTAGCTGGGCATGGTTGCAGGCACCTGTAGTACCAGCTACTCAGGAGGCTGAGGCTCCTAGGAGAATGGCATGAACTCGGGAGGCGGAGTTTGCAGTGAGTGGAGATCGTGCCACCGCACTCCAGCCTGGGCGACAGAGTGAAACTCCACCTCAAAAAAAAAAAAAAAAAAAAAGGACACAAAGAAATGGAAGAACATTCCATGCTCATGGATAGAAGAATCAATATCGTGAAAACGGCCATACTGCCCAAGATAATTTATAGATTCAATGCCATACCCATCAAGCTACCAATGACTCAATGACTTTCTTCACAGAATTGGAAAAAACTACTTTAAAGTTCATATGGAACCAAAAAAGAATCTGCATTGCCAAGACAATCCTAAGCCAAAAGAACAAAGCTGGAGGCATCATGCTACCTGATTTCAAACTATACTACAAGTCTACAGTAACCAAAACAGCATGGTACTGGTACCAAAACAGAGATATAGACCAATGGAACAGAACAGAGCCCTCAGAAATAATATCACACATCTACAACCATCTGACCTTTGACAAACCTGACTAAAACAAGAAATGGGGAAAGGGTTCCCTATTTAATAAATGGTGCTGGGAAGGCTGGCTAGCCATATGGAGATAGCTGAAACTGGATCCCTTATACAAAAATTAACTCAAGATGGATTAGAGACTTAAATGTTAGACCTAAAACTATAAAAACCCAAGAAGAAAATCTAGGCAATATCATTCAGGACATAGGCATGGGCAAGGACTTCATGACTAAAACACCAAAAGCAATGACAACAAAAGCCAAAATTGACAAAAGGGATCTAATTAAACTAAAGAGCTTCTGCACAGCAAAAGAAACTACCATCAGAGTGAACAGGAGACCTACAGAATGGGAGAAAAGTTTTACAGTCTACCCATCTGACAAAGGGCTAATATCCAGAATCTACACAGAACTTAAACAAATTTACAAGAAAAAATCAAACAACCCCATCAAAAAGTGGGCAAAGGATATGAACAGACACTTCTCAAAAGAAGACATTTATGCAGCCAACAGACACATCATGCTCATCATCACTGGTCATTAGAGAAATGCAAATCAAAACCACAATGAGATACCATGTCACACCAATTAGAATGGCAATCATTAAAAAGTCAGGAAACAACAGGTGCTGGAGAGGATGTGGAGAAATAGGAAAACTTTTACACTGTTGGTGGGACTGTAAACTAGTTCAACCATTGTGGAAGACAGTGTGGCAATTCCTCAAGGATCTAGAACTAGAAATACCATTTGACCCAGCCATCCCATTACTGGGGACGTACCCAAAGGATTATAAATCATGCTGCTATAAAGACACATGCACACGTTACATTTATTGCAGCACTATTCACAATAGCAAAGACTTGGAACCAACCCAAATGTCCATCAATGATAGACTGGATTAAGAAAATGTGGCACATATACACCATGGAATACTATGCGACCATAAAAACGGATGAGTTCATGTCCTTTGCAGGAACATGGATGAAGCTGGAAACCACCATTCTGAGCAAACTATCGCAAGGACAGAAAACCAAACACATGTTCTCACTCATAGGTGGGAATTGAACAATGAGAACACTTGGACACAGGGTAGGGAACATCACACACCAGGGCCTGTCATGGGTGGGGGAGGGATAACATTAGGAGAAACACCTAACGTAAATGACAAGTTAACGAGTGCAGCACACCAACATGGCACACGTATACACAGGTAACAAACCTGCACGTTGTGTACATGTACTCTAGAACTTAAAGTATAATTAAAAAAGAAAAATTAAAAAAAATTACAAAAAAAAAAAAAGAAACAGGGAGCATTACTACTAATACTACAGAAAGAAATGAACTTCCCAACCTTGCAGTAAAAGGAATTAAAAGAGAACACGATAAACAACTATACACAAACAAATTAGAGAGCCTACATGAAATGAACAAATAACTAGAAAGACATAAATTACTGAAATTAAATCCAGAATAAACAGAAAATCTCAACAAACCTAATTAGTAATCAAAGTTTCCTGCAAAGAATAGCCTAGAGACAGGTGGCTTCACTGATTAATTCTACTAAACATTTAAAGAAGATTAAAACATACCCTTCACAAACTTTTTTTTTTTTTAAAGCACACAGAAGGACAAAAAACAGGCTGGGCATGGGGAGCGGCTGTAATCCCAGCACTTCAGGAGGCCAAGACTGAAGGATCATTTGAGCCTAGGAGTTCAACACCAGCCTAGGAGTTCAACACAGCAACACACCATGGCTATAAAAAAAAAAAAAAAAAAAAAAAAAAGCTAGGTGTGGTAGTGCATGCCTGTATTCCCACTACTCAGGAGTTTGAGGCAGAAAGATTGCTTAAACCCAGAAGTCTGAGGTGACAGCGAGCCATGACTGTACCACTGCATTCCAGCCTGGGCAACAGGGCAAGACCCTGTCTCTAAAACATTTTACATAACAAAAATTTTAAAACTCAAGAGAAAACATCACGTTCCAAATTATTATATGAAGCAATTCACACCCTGATACCTAAATCAGACACAGTCATCACAAGAAAAGGAAACTACAGATACCCTTATGAATGTGGATATATAAGAATTCTCAACAAAATACAAGCAAACCGTATCTAGCAACATATACAGAGGATTATACATCTCAAACAAGTACAAGACTTACACACTTTGAACTACAAAGCATCACTGAAAAAAATTTTAAAAGACCTAAATAGAAAGATATCTGGTATTCATAAGCTAGAATACTTAATAATGTTAAAACGGTAATATTCAGATACAACGCAATCTTTTCAAAATCTCACCTTGCTCTTTTGCAAATCGACAAGCAGCTCCCGAAGTTCATAAGAATATTCAAGAATACTGAAAACAATTTTGAAAAAGAAGACAATGGAGGACTCAAAACTTCCTGATTTCAAAACTTAACTACAAGCTACATTAATCAAGACAGAACAGTACTGGAATAAAGATAAACCTTATCAAGGCTCAGCACAGTGGCTTACGCCTGTAATCCCAGCACTTTGGGAGGCCAAGGCAGGCAGATCATAAGGTCAAGAGGACCATCCTGGCCAACATGCTGAAACCCCATCTCTAATAAAAACACAAAAATTAGCTGGGCAAGGTGGTGTGTGCCTGCAGTCCCAGCTACCTGGGAGGCTGGGGCAGGAGAACTGCTCGAACCCGGGAGGTGGAGGTTGCAGTGAGCCAAGATTGTGCCACTGCACTCCAGCCTGGCGACAGAGCAAGACTCAAGTCTTAAAAAATAATAACAAAAAAAACCCTAATCAAATAGAATGGATCAAATAGAACAGAACTGAGAGTCCAGAAACAAACCCTCGCATTTATGGCCAATTGATTTTGGCCCTCAAATGATGAAAGCCAAGACAACTCAGAGGAGAAAAGAACAATCTTTTCAACAAATGGTACTAGAATAACTAGATACCTGCTTGGAAAAGAATGAGGATGGACCCTACCTAACCACATATGCAAAAATTAACTCCAGAAGGAACAAAGATCTCAGTGTAACAGATAAAGCTATAAAACTTTTAGAAGTTAACACAGATGTAAATCTTCACAACCTCTGACGAGGCAATGGTTTCTTAGCTAGAACAGGTAAGCAAAGACAACACAGATAAATTACACTTTATCAAAATTAAAACAGTTTGTGCTTCAAAGGGCACTATCAATAAAGTGAAAAGACAACCCATAGGATGGGAGAAAATTTCTGCAAATGATGTATCTGATAAGAGATACATACAGAGAATATATAAAGAATTCTAGCAATGAATAAAAGACAAACCTCCCAATCAAAAAACGGACAAGGAATCTTAATAGACATTTCTCCAAAGATATATACATGGACAATACATACATACACGAAAAGACACTCAAAACTGGTCCTTAGAGAAATGTTAATCAAAAGGAAAACAACATACTGCTTCATAAACACAAGGACGGCTGTAATAAAAAAGACAACAATAAGCGCTGACGAGGATGTGGAGACATCAAAAACTCCTAAGTTGCTGGTGGTAACATAAAATGGAGCAGCCACACTGGAAAACAGTTGGGTAGTTATTCAAAAAACTAAATATGAAGTTACCATACAACATACCAATTGTACTCTTATGTATATACATAAGAAAACCGAAAACATTTGTGCAAACAAAAGTGTTCATAATAGCATTGTTCATGATAGTCAAAAATGCAAACCACCCAAGTGTCCACTGACTAATGAACAGTTAACAAAATCTGGTAAACCCATTTAATGGAGTATTTTTCAGCCCCAACAAAAAGGCATGAAGTACTGACACAAAGCTCACAGACGAATCTTGAGGACGAATGCTAAGTGACAGCAGCCAGATACAAAAGGCCATATATCTTAGTATTCCATTTATAGAAAATGTCCAGAATAGGCAAAAAGAATCTAGATTAGCAGTTGTCAGGGGCTGGGAAGAAATATGGTGTGACTCCTATTGTACAGAGGGTTTCTTTTTGGGGTGATGTAAATATTTTGGAATGAGACAGTTGTGATGGCTGCACAAGTCTATGACTATACTTCAAAAACCCACTAAATTATACACTTTATTTTATTTTTTTTTTTTTGAGACAGAGTCTCACTCTGTTGCCAGGCTAGAGTACAGTGGTGTGATCTTGGCTCACTGCAACCTCAGCCTCCTGGCCTCAAGGGATTCTCCTGCCTCAGCCTCCCAAGTAGCTGGGACTACAGATGTGCCACCACGCCCAGCTAATTTTTGTATTTTTAGTAGAGATGGGGTTTCACCATGTTGGCCAGGATGGTCTTGATCTCTTGACCCGCGGGTGAACTATGATATGGGAAATTGTATCTCAATATTTTAAAAGTCAGCAACAGCAACAAGCGCGTTTTTGTGTTCTATTCCCTAAATCTTTTCTAAAATGTTTATCTAAATGGTATTTTAAATACTGTGTAACCACAGGACAAAAACGTAATCTCTGCTCCACAAGAGCTTTAAGCTTACAGTTCTTTCATGGATACAAATTCATTCATTAGATTGTGCACGGGGAGGAGAAAACAGCAAATGATAAAGCAAGCGGGTCAAACTGTCAACAGCCGGTCAATCTGGGTAAAGAATATGAGTGTTTTTGACTATTTTCATTCTTAAAAATGTTCTGAAAGTTTGAATATATGCCACACAAAAATGTGAAAAAAGAAAAGTACTACTGCAAGACTTCTAAAAATCTCAACGTTTGAACACATTCACTCTTTTAAAAGGATATACATCAAGTGATTGTAAATTCACTTAAATTATGCTTAGCTGGAAATACTGATTACAGAGGAGGCTGGTATCCTTACTGTAGCCACAGATTAAATGTGCCAAGAATAAGCTGCTGACATGTCTGTGACTACAGTGGTATTATAGCTTTCTTAAAACTCAGTTAAAAAAAAACAGAAACACACTCAGTTAAAATGATACTTATGCCAACACAGCTACTGTGCAAGGGATTTTTACCTTGCATTATATCTTGTAATATAATATATATGATTGGAAATATGGTATATCCATACAGTTATCTACATTGCATACCTTTAATCTATAAGATCGCATTCTAAATATTAGATAAGTAATCCATATCCTTTTTATAGAAAAAGAAAAGAAATAATAAAGAATACAAATCAAAGTAGAAAGCAGAAAACAGAGAAAAATCAAAGGAAACAAAAGTTTTGTTTGGGAAGATTACCAAAATTGATAAACATCTAGCCAGTCAGTTTGAAAAAAGAGAAGTCAGGTATTGTGAATATAAGAAATGAGAGACTGAATATGACTACACTTTCTACAAACATTGGAAGACTAATCAGCAAATATAATTAACAACTCCTAGTTTATGATACGGACAAATTCCTTCAAAGACTCAAAATACCAAAGGTCACTCACAAAAAACTAGCTAACTTGAATAGGCTTATATGTACTTAAGAAATTTATTTTGTAGTTAAAATCTTCTCACAAAGATAACTCCAGGATTAGATGGATTCAATGATGAGTTCTCCCAAATATTTAAGGAGAAAAAAAAAAAAATTGTACACAAACTCTCCCAGAAAACACGAGAAACTCTCCAACTCATTTTACGAAGCCAGCAACACTCTGCTCCCCAAAACAAATAAAGGTATTAAAACAAAAAAACTACAGACCAATTTCACATCTTATTACAGATGCAAAAAGTCTTAACAAAATTTCAGCAAACGTAATCTGTCAGTGCATAAAAAAGATAAAAAACACCATGACCAAGTGGGATTTATGCCAGGAATGAAATACTCTTTAAATATTAAAAAAATACTTCAACATGTAAGACTTAAAAAACAAAATTAATCACTTCAAAAAAAGAGAGAAAAAACATTGGACAAAATTCATCATCCATTCACGATAAAAGATCTTGGCAAATGGGCACAAAAAGAACTTCCTTAAGCTGATAAAAGGCATGTACAAAAGATATACAGCTATCATCGGACTTAATGGTGAAAGAATAAATACTTTCCATTTAAGATTAGAACAATGTAAGACTGTTCCTTCTTACCACTCCTATTTAACATCATAGTGAAAGAATGAATGAAGGTAAGAAGGCAATCTTTGTGCCGATAAAACGCAAAGAAAAGAAAGTATGTAGACAGGAAAAGGGAAAATAAAACTGTCTTTAGACATAAACATAATACCGGAATTTTTTTGATTCTGGTAGAATTTTTACAGGTGTTATAGGATATAGGAAAGTAGTAAGATTAGGAAAGCAGCAGAATACAAGGCCAACATATAAAAATCAATCATATTTCTAATAACAGCAAGGAACAACTGGAAAATAGAAAACCAAAACCATTTACAATTGCATCAAAATACTAAGAGAGATAGTTGACAAAAGACAGCTGGAAGAAATTAAAGAACACGTAAATAAACAGAAAGATATACCATGTTCATGCATCGAAAGAACTGATATTGTTACAGCAATTTTCCCCAAATTGATCTAGACAGTAAATACAATTCCAATCAAGCTTTTGTAAAAATTTACAAGATGATTCTAAAATTTATACAGAAAAGCAAAGGACCCAAAATAGTAAAAAGAATTTTGAAAAAGAAGAACAAGATTGGAGGACTCAACACTGGCTGATTTAAGACTCAATATCATAGTAATCAAGATGGTATAAAATTGACACAGATAATAGATGTGTGAAATAGAAGAGACTCCAAAAGTAGACCCCCACATATATGGTCAACTGATTGCGACGGGGTGCCAAGGCAATTCAATTGGGGAAAAATAATCTTTTCAATAAGTCATGCTGGTACAAATGAATAGCCACATGGGAAAGAAAAACAAAAGAGAATCTGGATGCTTCAAAATTTACAAAAATCAACTTGAAATGAATAACAGAATTTATGTAAAAGCTAAAATTCTAAAGTTCCTAGAAATCAACACAGGGGAAAATTTTAGTGACCTTGAGTTTGACAAAGACATTCTTAAGTAGGATACAAAAAAAAGAATCTGAGAGGTGGATTAAAATTTATTTTTTTTAGGTTTTACTCCTCAAAAGACACTGTTACAAAAGTAAAAATACAAGACACAGACTGGAAATAATTTTTGCAAAACACTTATCTGACAAAGGACTTGTATCCAGAATATGTAAATAACTGTTACAACTAAGTAAGAAAACAAACAGCTCAATTTAAAAAAACACAAAAAAGATGTGAACAAACATTTAAGCAAAGACAACATGAATAGCACATGCAATAAGAGGGCATATGAAAAGATGCTCAAGATCCGTAGTCATTAGGAAAATAAAAATTAAAACACCAGGAGACACCACTACATAACCACTAAAACGATTAAGATGAAAACTTCTCGCTATATCAAGTGTTGGCAAGGATGTGGAGGAAGTGGAACTGTAATACACTGCTAATGGTAATATCAAGTGGTGCAACCACTTTGGAAAACGTGTTTCTGGAAAAGTTGAACATATAACCCACCAGACATTCCATTTCTAGGTATTTGCCCAACGGAAATGAAATCGATGTGTGAATGAAAATGAAAGACTTGTACATGAATATTTAGGGAAGCTTTATTTGTAATAGCTCAAAAGAGGAAAGGACTCACATTCCCATCAATGCGTGGGTGGATAAACCAATTGTGATACAGCAACACAGTGGAATACTATGCAGCAGGAAAACAGTCAAACACGCAACGTTACAGACGAATCTAAAAATAATTATGCTGAGTGAAAGAAGGGAGACAACAGGAGAGTAAATACTGCATGATTCTGCTTTTACCAAGTTTTATAATATGCAAAGTAATCTAAGTGACAGAAAGAAGAACTGTTGCCTGGGATGAGGAAGGGAGGTGGGAAAATTCTACAAAGGGTCACAAGGAAACAGAGAGTGCATACGTTCACACAATCTTCACTATGGTAATAGTTTCACATGGGCCATAACTCAAACTGTACACTTTAAATGTGTGCAGTTTAATGTACATTAATTATACCTCAATAAATTTGTTCATTAAAAGTCAAGGCCAGGCGCAGTGGCTCATGCCTGTAATCCCAGCACTTTGGGAGGCCGAGGCAGGAGGATCACGAGGTCAGGAGATCGAGCCATCCTGGCTGACATGGTGAAACCCCGTCTCTACTAAAAAAAAAAATAAAACAATTAGCTGGGCGTGGTGGCAGGCACCTGTAATCCCAGCTACTCGGGAGGCTGAGGCAGGAGAATGGCATGAACCCGGGTGGCGGAGCTTGCAGTGAGCCGAGATCACACCACTGCACTCCAGCCTGGGAGACAGAGCGAGACTCTGTCCCAAAAAAAAAAAAAGTCAATATTTATTTTTACACCCCACACAGGGCTTGCTTCTTTTGGTTACTTTTATACAATAGCTTTTGAAGGATTCCAAATCATCATCTTACATCAACTACATGAAGGCCTTACTCCAAAATTGCAACCATTTTCCTTGTCTTATTTCTTATACCTGGAAACCCAACTGGCCTGTTATTATTAAATCCTCCTTCTGAGAAACACATCACTATGGCTTGTGAGGATGATGGCTACCAATCTCATTACGTGTCTTTCTTACAGAATATCCAAAATTTCAGCACAAGACAAAAAATAAAAATACATCTATATATATAGATACCTTATCAAGCCAGTATTTAAGCACTTCATTAAAGCAGTGAATGGAAAAAAGTATTTCCCAATGAAAAGTGTTCGCAAGGCTTTATAGTCCACATTTTTGTCTGTATGATAGTTAAAATAATTAACTACAATCAAACGCATAAATAAAGATTCGAAAAGCTATGTACCTAAGATGTGTGTGCTCTACTGATTATCAGCTACGTTTCAATCTAAAAACAGTCAAAGTTTGAAGATAGCAGTGCTGTGTTTCATGGACATTCCGCCTTTCCTCTCCCTGACCATCCCTGTGGCTTCTGTAGCCCTAGTCCTCTCTCCAGCACGCCACGATCCTAATGTCCCGAAACTTGCTTCTCCCCCTGCTAGCAGCTCTACACTCTGTGGCAAAGAGCATCAGGATAGGGTCTCTTCACAGGATATTCCCCTTCGGGCAGCAATAGACTGGGAAAGCAGTTAACATCAGTGACTTAGAAAGAACTTTTTTTTTTTTTTTTTTTTAAAAAGATTACGGGCTTCTCAGAAATCATGTAGAAGTTGAATGAGTTCAGAGCCAGAACCAGGGCACGGGTCTGCTGATTCCAAGACTCCAGCACTGACCACATCTGCATTGATTTATCAGCTCAAGATTCCAGTCCAGTTTCTCCACACCGTGGAATTAAAAACTGCTCCGCCATCCACGTGTAACCAAAGATGACTAAAATTTTAGCCAATAAGGATTAAAAGGAGGAAAACAAGCTTAGTTTCCAGGTACTAATATCCTTTTAATAGCCTAAATTTGCAGTAAAGAAAGTACAAAAGCTGGAAATAGCCAACAAACCAAGAGGAACTCATTTCCTACAGAACACACGCACTGTTAATTTTAGGGATTTACCAGAGTTGCACATTTTAAAGTTAAAATGACAGAACTAGAGAACAGAAGCAGAGAGCAGAGTAAGCCCACAGTTCACTGAGGGTGCAGATCACATTCAGCACAACCGGACATATTGTAATAGGGGGAAAAAAAAACCCTTTAAGCGAAAAGCAAGGATTTAAGGAAGTTAGAAAAACACTGAGTCAGTTAGGTTTGGTGTGTAGCTTCTGGTCTACTTTAGTAGTCTGTAGTTCCAAAGACAATGGAGTTTGTAAGCCCCTGTGATGGTAACACGTGTCGGCTTCGTTCTTCTAGCTCTCCGGAGCTCCCACTGGACAGCTTCTGGTGCCACACAGAGGGGCGGAAGGCACATCCTTAGGCTGTACAGTACGATTAGGCCAGTGGGTAGGGGACTGCCAGACCTGAGGGACGAATAACAGCATTTCCCGTGGCTCGTTCTACGGTCACCTCCCTGGTAAGCTTCTCATTCCATCTCTGCTGGGCCACTGTTGTGGGCAGACTAGGCCTGCCACTGCCACTGGGTACAATGTCTCATTCCCTTTTCCTGATCCTTTGGCCAGAGAGGACAAGGTTTTCTGTTTTTTGTTTTTGTTGCTGTCTACGCCTGTTGGCAATTTCAAGTTGTACTCCACTCCAGTCTGGGATATATGCGGGAAAAACACAAACACACATACACACCCCCCACCACCACCCCGCAACACACAGGCAAGGAAATTACTCCAGTCCAGTGTTTTTCAAGTACTAAATTCCTCTAGCCAGTTCACCCTCTTTCCACCTTTTAGAGTCCTTTAATACCATACAGGATCAGTGAACCTGGAGACAGATTTAAAGAACTGTTCAATCTGGGCCGGGTGCAGGGGCTCACACCTGTCATCCCAGCACTTTGGGAGGCCGAGGCAGGTGGATCACGAGGTCAGGAGTTCAAGACCAGCCTGACCAATATTGTGAAACCCCGTCTCTACTAAAAATACAAAACTTAGCCAGGAATGGTGGTGCACGCCTGTAATCCCAGGTACTCGGGAGACTGAGGCAGGAGAATTGCTTGAACCCGGGAGGGAGAGGGTGCAGTGAGCCAAGATTGCGCCACTGCACTCCAGCCTGGGTGACCAGAGCAAGACTCCATCTCAAAAAAAAAAAAAAAAAAAGAGTTGTTCAGTCTGAACAGCTGCAGAAAAAAAAGGCTAAAACAAAAAAATGAACAAAGCCTCAGGGACCTGCAGGGCAATAATGAAAAATCTAACATTAGGAGAGGAGAAAAAATGTGAGGCTGAGGGAGGATTTGAAAAATTAATAAAGAAAAACTTCCTAAATTTGGTGAAAGACATAAACTTACAGAGCTAATTCCAGATAGGATAAACCCAAAGAAATTCAGATCGAGGCACATCATGAACTTCTGAAAACTAAAGAAAAAAAGTCTTAAACCGAGAAAAATGACACATTGCCTATACTAGAACATCAATTCGAATTGGTGTTCAGTCTGAAACCATGAAAGTGCAAAGGAAGCTGCACGTTTCTTAAATGCTGAAATGTAAGAACTGAAATGTAAGTACTGTCAGTTGTGTGGGCCCAGCACAGTAGCTCATGCCTGTAACCCCAGCACTTTGGGAAGCGGAGGCGGGAGGGCCACTTGAGCCCAGGAGCTCGAGACCAGCCTGGGCAATATAGTTAGACCACATTATTACAAAAGAATTTTAAAACTTAGCTGGGCATTGTGGTGTGCATATGTAGTTCCAGCTACTCAGGAGGCTGAGGTGGGAGGATTGATTGAGCCCAGGAGGTGAAGGCTGCAGTGAGCCATGATTGTGCCACTCACTGTACTCCAGCCTGGGTGACAGAGTGAAACCCTGTCTCATTCAAACAAAAACAAAACAAACAAAAAACAACAGAAAACTGTTAAGTATGAATGCTATAACCAGCAAAGCTATCCTTCAAAAAAGAAGGTAACATAAAGGCATCAGCAAATTAAAATCTTTGTCACTACCAAGCCTACCCTTACAGAAGATCTAAAGGAATATCTTCAAAAAGAAAGAAAATAATAAACGGCAGCTTGGAATTTCATAAAGGAAACAAGAACAAAGGAAGGGGTAAATACAAGAGACCATCCTTTTCCATCAAGTTTCTAAAATCATACTGATGGCTGAAACAAACTTAACATCTGTTGTGCTCAATGTATGGAGACGAAATAACTTCGGAAAATTACATTTTAAAAAACAGGAAAGGCAAAGGGACCTTAAAGTCAGATTTTAATGCTATACTCAAAGTGGTAAAACACTTATATCAGTAGGCCGTGATACGTTACATATGCATACTGTAATGAGTAGAATCACTAGGAAGAATACACAAAGCAATATATCCTAAAACAGTACAAATAAAACATGATGGAATCCTAAAAAAAAGTTAAAGTAATGCAAAAGATGGCAAGAAAAATGAAGTGAGAAATAAGAAAGAGGGTGGAAAAAAAAAACTAGAATGGCAGACTTACGCTCTAACATAAGCACTTTAAATATATAAATGGTCTAAACACATCAATTAAAAGACAGATTAATTGGCAGAGTGGAATATACAAAATCCAACTACATACTGTCTAATACAAACTTATTTCAAACACATCAGTCTTACATAAAAGGTTGTTAAAAGATACATCATGCTAACATCATTTTTTAAAAACAGGTATAGCTATATTCACACAGATAAGGCAGATTTCAGAGGAAAGAAAATTACTAGAGACAAAGACATTTACATAACGATACTTTAAAAATCAACCCATTGATAAAAAAATACTGCTCCTAAATGTAAATGCACCAAACAATAGAGTTGCAAAATAATAAAACAAAAACTGATACAGCTAAATTATAGGTGGGGACTTCAACACTTCACTGTCAGCAACTGGTAGAACTAAAAGAAAAATTAGCAAAGACAGAAAAGAACTGAACATCAACCAACCAACAGGACCTGAAAGACATTTCTAGAACACTCCACCCTACAACAGAATATTCATTCCCTTTAAGCTACCGTGGACCATGTACCAGGATAGACCATACCCTGGGTCATAAAACAAACCCCAACTATTTTAAAATAATTAAAATTATTCCATTTTCCAACTATAATGTTGGTGAACCTTAAGTTCTTACGATTTCCAATTACAATGTAATCAGACTAGAAATCAGTAACAGAAACACAACACAGAAATCTTCAAACACTTCTGCATAACACACTTCTGAACGAATCATTGGCCAAAAAGCAACAGAACAGCAAAAAATACATATATGTAAATAAAAATAAAAACGCAAAATATCAAAAAACAGTTCTGACCGAAACACTCATGTCACAGTGATGCTTATGTTAGAAAAGAGGAAATGGTCTCACATTAATAATCTCTGTCCCCCACTTTAAGAAACTAGAAAAAGTAGAGCAAAATAAATCCAAAGCAAGTAGAATGAAAATTATGAAAACAAGAGCAGAAAACAATTAAACTGAAAACAGGAAAATAACAAAAAAAATCAATGAAATCAAATACTGGTTCTCTGAAAAAAGAATCAAAATCGAAAGCCTCTAGCAAGACTGACACAAAAAAGTGAAGATACAAAGTACAACCATCAGGAATGAAACAAGGGACAGCTTCATGCTATAGCCATTAGAAAATTACTAAGGGCATAGAATGAATAACTTAATGCTCATAAATTTGACAACTTTGAAAATACGGACCAATTCCTCAAAAACCACTAACTACCAAAGCTCAGCCAATATGAAGGCGATGGCCTGCATATACCCATAACCATTAAAGACAATCAATTTGTGAAGAGAAAGATCTCAGCCAGGTGCAGTGGCTCACACCTGTAATCCCAGCACTTTGGGAGGCCGAGGCGGGTGGATCACGAGGTCAGGAGTTCAAGACCAGCCTGACCAATATTGTGAAACCCCATCTCTACTAAAAATACAAAAAAATTAGCCGGGCGTGGTGGCGTGCACCTGTAGTTCCAGCTACTGGGGAGGCTGAGGCAGGAGAATTGCTTGAACCTGGGAAGCAAAGGTTGCAGTGAGCTGAGATCACGGCACTGCACTCCAGCCTGGGTGACAAGAGTGAAACTCCATCTCAAAAAAAAAGAGAGAAAGATCTCCAAAAAAGAAATTCCCAGGCCAAAATGGCTTTACTGGAAAATTTTACCAAACATTTAAAAAAGAATTAGGGCCAATTTTACATAATCTATTTTTAAAAAACAGAAGAAAGAACATTTCCCAACTCATCTAATGAAGCTAGTGTATTACTCTGACACCAAAGCTAGACAAAACCATTGCAAAATTTTTTTAAAAACTATAGACCACTATCCCTTATTAACTTAGGTGCAAAAACCCTCAAATACTAGCAGACTGAATCTAGTAATACAGGAAAAGGACTACACACCGTAAGTAGAATGTATCCAACATATGCAAGACAGAATAAACATTTGAAAAAAATGGAATCAAATATACTAATAAATAACAAAATCATATGATCATGTCAACTGATGCAAAAAAAAAATCATTTGACAAAATCCACCATCCCATCATGATACAAATTCTCACTAAAATAGGCACAAACTGGAACTTCCTTTACATGACAAAGAGCATCTGCAAAAATCTACACCTTAATGGTGAAAGAATGGTTTTCCCCTAAGACTGGGAAAAGGTGATCCACAAATTTTTTTTCAGCACAGTACTAGAAATTCTAAGACACTGCAATAAGGCAAGGAAAATAAAATGCACACAGATCAGGAAGGAAGAACAAAACTGTCCCTACTGGCAAATGATATGATGGTTTACACGGAAAATCCAGAGGAACCTGTAAAAATCATCTAAAACTTCTAGAATAAGTAAGTTCAGCAAGGAAGCAGGATACGAGATTAACACACAGAAATCAGTAACATTTCTATATACTAACAGTGAACACATGGAAACCAAAAAGTTAAAAACAAAACATTATATACTAACAACGAACATATGAAAACCAAAAAATAAAAAACAAAACACCATTTACAATCACTCTGGAAAGTGAAATACTTGCAATCACTCCGGAAAGTGAAAGCTATGTACAGGATCTATATACTAAAAAATTTTAATGCTGATTAAAAAAAGAAAACCTAAATAAATGAACATATATAATAGAGTACTTAACACAGTAAAAATGTCACTTCTCCCCGAATTAATATACAGGTTTAATGCAATTCCTATCAATATCTCAGCAACATATTTCATACACATAAACTAGCTTATTCTAAAATTTGCACGGAAAAGTACACACCCTAAAATAGTCAAAACAATCTTGAGAAATAAGGAAAAAGTGACAGAAATTATTCTCCCCAATATTAAGGTAGAGTAAGAGTAAGGGTAGTATTATTCTAGTAAAAGAGTACCTGAGACAGTGTGACATTGTCAAAGGGACATGCACAGACTAATGGAATAGAACAGATGACCCACAAAGAGAGCCACACAAATATGCCCAATTGATTTTGATACAAGTATGAAAATAATTCACTGGAGGAATTTTTTCAATATTCAATAAATGGTGCTAGAGCAACTGGACATCCACAAGCCAAACAGTGCCAAATATTTTTGTATCTCGGAACCAGCTTGCTAAACGGAAATGTGAAATAGTTACGATGGCCCATCAGATAATTTCTTGATTATACAGAGAACAATTATATTTTTACTCCATTCTTTAACCCATGTGGTATTGATCTCCTGTTACTCTGATCAAAGTTTCAGCGTACAAATTAAAATTTCAATTTTTTTTCAAGGAAGGTTTATAAATAACAGATCATACTCCAAAGTGGTAAAAGAAAAAAAAAGACTTAAAAGCTTGGAAAATTTTCTGGGGCATAGTAGTAACTGGGGTAAAAAGAGAAAAATTTATGTCAAAGTGAGAATGTGTTATATATAAATATTTTTAAATATTTCTCTTTTTTCATTAAGGAGTGTAAACTAGATTTTTTTTTTTTTTTTTTTTTTTTTTTTTTACTATAAACATGACTTTTGTAAATATGTGGTCCAAAAATCTGATTCACTATTAGTCTTTAATAGCTTATTCCTCACCTCTGACATAAATTTTAAGTTAAAAAATTATCCAACTGTGGCTGGGCATGGTGGCTCATGGCTGTAATCCCAGCACTTTGGGAGGCCGAGGTGGGTGATCACCTGAGGTCAGGAGTTCGAGACCAGCCTGGCCAACATGGCGAAATCCCGTCTGTACTAAAAATACAAAAATTAGCTGGTGTGGAGGCGTGTGCCTGTAATCGCAGCTACTCAGGAGGCTGAGGTAGGAGAATAGCTTGAACCTGCGAGGAAGAGGTTGCAGTAAGCCAAGATCGCACCACTGAACTCCAGGCTGGGCAACAGAGTGAGACTCCATCTCAAAAAAAAAAAAATTAACCAACAGCAATAATTTTTTTAAGTGAAGGTAAATGTTTGAACAAATGTGAGACTTTGTATAGAAAAAAATTGGAAGACACTGAATTTGGCAAGTTCTAAACACAGTAATGTTTACATAAAAACAAAAAGCAAAAAACCAAAAATTTTGTTGTGCCCAGTACTTAATGATTTACATATATATAAATTTTAACATTACTACGAATTTTAGTTTATTATTTTTAAAATTTAGTCACGTTTTACTTTTGATTACATACATATGAAACAACATTATAGATTTTATGTTTCCCCCTGTACTAACTAGGCACAAATTTTAATGTACCTCTAGTCTGTCCTGGTTTGCTCCGGAGTTGAAGGGATCCTATGTTGGTGCTGCCCACTGACTATAAACAGAAGGTACCAGCTAACTCACAGGACGGGGAGAGGCAAGGCTATTTCATGATCTCATTGTGGGGTGAGTCAAACCTAAGCTTAAAAAAAAGAAACAAGTTACCTCTTCAAGACATCAGTTTAAAAAAAAAAAAAAAAGAATAGAAAAGAAAAAAAAAATGTGCTCAAGTGTTAGAATTTCTATTCCAAAGGACGTAAGTTTCCTGTTTTGAAAACATGCTGGAAAGCTTATGCCTGTTGGCAAGGCTGCCAAGTATGCTGACAAATAATGAAAGTTTCAAAACTAGGCCTCTGAAATACAATTAGCTAATGTCATAGCAGGTACCTTGATTATTAAAAAGAAAAAAAAAGATAACTTTTAACTAAAAGCTACTGTACCTAAGCACTGTGCTAAGGGCTAAGGCTGGACCTCAAGGAGCTCATACACTGAGATGAAACACAGACGAATAAATCAAGCACTGGGTGTTCCAGGTGCTCTGAAACCAACAAATTCAGCCACAAGGGTTTATGGAGTGGCTACATCTGGAGGACCAGTCAGGCGAACAAGGAGGTAGGCATTCCTACCGGAAAGCACAACAGTGCAAAGGAATTCGAGGTATGAAAAATCATGGTTCTTTAAGAAGATATGTCATTTCATAGGTCTGAAATTTAGGGAGCACTGAAGAGAATTAAGAGGAGGCTGGAGATGGGGGCAGAAGCTGAGCCACCATCCACACCAACCCTGGAAGTTGTGTGTTATTTTTCCCATTTTCCAGTAATCTGCCCAAGGTCAAACTTCTGACAAGTGGCAGAGATGAGAGGACAGATCAGGTCTGCCTCTCTACAAAGCTCAGGCTGTCTCAACAAACCTTCCAACACTTAGAATCTCCCACTAGGAGCAGCTTCCTGAAGACAGAGAAAGCCCATGGTGAAGTGGAACAGTAACAAACCCTGAAACTAATCACCAAAGTAGCTCTTCTCAAAGTGGAGTTCTTGGACCCCCGCATTAAAACACCTTGGTACTCAGCAAAATGTAGATTCTGGGCCTACATTCAGACATACGGAATCACGTTCTCTGAGATTGAGTCTGGGAGTCTGCATTTTACAACACCCACAAGCTTTGAAGGCTGGTGATTTAAATGCCTGTTACACCCAGGGCAAGTGGGTGACCAGATTTGAAGGGGCATAAGAAGAAAGGAAAGGCTTAATTCAACTTCAGATAAATGGGATCTGAGTTAACAAGGAAATATACAAGCAAAAATGCTGACGCAGGCAGTTCCAAGACAGTATTTGAACTTGGGGAAAGAGGGACACCGACAGAGGGAGGAAACTGAAGCTCTAAGCTTTCAAAAATCAAGGAAGACATGGTAGAGGGCTGAGGTCTGCAGCTTACTACGGGGCAGAACCTCCCTCCAGCAGCAGTGGAGCACTGACAGTGGAGGTTTAGGAGGAAGAGGAACAGAAGAGGGCATGTGTCATGGAAGTCAAGGAAGTGTCAAAGGCTATTCCACAGAGAAAAGAGGAGACCAGAGGGCAGAGACTTGAAAATAAGCCACCAGAGTTGGCCAATTGGAAGCCACTGGTAAGTCCTGGGACAGGTTTCTGAGTGGCAGAGAAGCCAGACTCTAAAGTAGATGCCTGGGAAAGTCAAGAAAGCAGGAGAAGGGAAAGGAGAAGAAATGCTCTTTCTGATGACTGAAGTAAAGAAACATGGGTGGAGACACAAACTGAGGTTACGAGAAAGAAGAAACAGGAGCTGACACTGGAGGGTCTGTTTCAATGAGCAGACCCTCTGTGTCTGGGGGGAGGTGGGGAAGAGCCAGAGAGGTGTGAAGAACCAACTGCTTCAGCCACATGATCAAGGCCTGAAGGAGCCACTGCGGTCCTGACTCTCAAACAGGGAAGTATTTTCTTGCCATACCTTTTTCTGTAGAAAAGTTTAACCTACAGAATAGTTAAAAGAACTGAATGTGTCAGATTTGTTTCAGCACATTCTCCCTTTCTCTCTCTCTCATATATATATGAGAAAATGTGTGTGTGTGTGTGTGTGTGTGCGTGTGTGTGTGTATATATATATGGCCAAACCATTTGAAAGCAGGCTACAGACAGCACAACACTTCCCAGTAAATACTTTCAGCACAGATTCCTTAAGAACAAAGACATTCTCCCACATAATCACAATTCTATTACCACAGCCAACCATTTTAATATTGACATATCACATTAAAAAAATAGTCTGTATTTAAGTTTCCTCAATTGTCCACCCCAAAATGTCCTTTATAACTTTGTTTTTTTTTAAGTCCAGCATCCAATCAAGGATCATGCATTACAGCATTACATTTGGTTGTCACTTTAGTCTCCCTTAAATTACAAGAGTGCCCCTCAAAAGTTTCTGTCTTTCATGACATAATTTTTGGAGAATCAAGACCTAGCGTTTTACAGAATATCCCACAATCTTGATTTGTTTTACTGTTTCCATGATTAGATTCAGGGCAAATATTTTCGGTAAGGATAATATAGAAATGACGTGCATCCCAACAAGAGACGGATATTTCAATTTGTTATTACTGGGGATATTAAATTGGATCACTTGGTTAATGTAGTATCCATTAGATCTTTCCATCACAAAGATGTATTTTTCCCTTTGTAATAGACAAGTAATTCATAAAAAGAATTTTGAGATAGTATACATATATCCAATAAACTTTATCAATGATTTTTAGCATCCATTGATAATTCCTGCCTGAGTCAATGATTATAGTGGCGGTTATAAAACGATAACTTTCTAATTCAATCATGCCTTGTACATTTACTACAAGGCATTCTTTGGTAATGTCATTTTTATTTCCATCCATCTTTTTCATGCTTAAGTATTGCTAGGACTCATAGTTTCTTCCAATGTAACTGATTACTTTTTTTTTTGATGTTCAAAATGTCCCAAATTTGGCCAACGGGAATCCCTTCAAGCCAGTTTTTGTGTTGTTCTAACATGTTTCCATTAGTCCTTGAGCACGTCTTTGCTTTATGACACAAAATGATCCAGTATCATTTTGCAGTTTTCCTGTCTGAGCCTTAGAGGGTTTCACTGGTGAATTCTAACAAATGATGCTGAAAAGTCTTATTAAAAGAAATAAGACTAATTCTGTAAAAATAATTCAACATTATAGGAAAAATCCTTCCCAACTCATTTGATGAGACCAGCATTAGTCCAACACCAGAAATAAAAACAGCATACAAAAACTAAAACCAATAGACCTCATCAATGCAGACATAAAAAATGCTTAAAGGGGTTTTACCAAATTGAGTCCAGCAGTATGTAAAAATGAGTAATATATAACATCCAAACAGAGTTAATACCAGAAAAGCAATATGGTTTACATTTTTAAAAAGTAATGTATTTCACCATATTAACATTCTAAAAAAGAAAAACTAGTTACTTCACCATCTTAATATGGAGAAAAAGAATTTGACAAAATTCACCAATTCATGATGAAAATTACCAGTAAGCCAATAGAAAGAACTTCCTCAGCGATTATGAACACTTACTAAAAACTTACGACTGACATCATACTTGATGGTGAAACACTGAATGCTTCCCCCCTAAAATTGGGAACAAGGAAAGGATGTATATTCCTGTCACTTTTATTCAACATTATTCTCTATTGTACAGAGGCAATAAAAAGAAACAAAAGGTTTACAGATTGGAAAGGAAGCTGTAAACACTATTTAAAACAAAAAAGGTGCTATTAGAACAAGTAAGGTTATAGCATGTAAAGTTAGTAACACAAATCAATTACATTTCCATATACAAGCACTGAACAACTGAAAAATAAAATAAAAATATAATTTCATTGTATTTGGAAAAAATACAATTGGTTGTATACAGAACAAAATCCAATTATTTGTATACTTATATACAACAATATACAATTTTTATATAGGGGAAAAAATACAATTCCCTATACAACAGCCTCCAAAAACATGAGAGATAAATACTGTTTAAAGAAATTAAAGAAGACCTAAATAAAGAGATGAATCTTGTTTGGGATTAAAAACTCAATGTTGTTATGTAAATTCTCACCATTTGATTAGAGTTAACATGCTCTCCATCAAAATCTCAGGTTGTTGTTTTTCGAAATTGACAAGTCTGAAATTTACATGGAAATGGAAGTAACTAAAACAGCCAAAGCAATTGGAGTACCCATACTGTCTCCCTTAAAGACTTACTAAAAGGCTGCAGTAATCAAGCTAATACAGAACTGACAAAACGATACGTAAATCAAAAGAACAGAATTGAACATTCAAAAACAGACATGCAAACGTATGGTTAACTGAGTTTCAATAAAGGTGCCAAGCAACTCAATGGGGAAAATGAAAAGTCTTTTCATAAATTGTGCTGCAACAGGTGAATATGCAATTGCACTTTAAAAGGTGAACTTATGAGAAATTGTATGTCAATATTTTAAAAGTCAGCAACAAAAAGCATGCTTTTGTGTTCTATTCCCTAAAGTAATATGCATTATTTGCATATTCCCATTATTTGAATATGCAGATAATGAATACTGACTCCTATCACATATAAAAATTAGCTCAGAATGATACAGACCTAAACAAACAGCTAAAACTATAATGTTCTAGAGAAACACATAGGAGAAAATCTTTGTGATCTTGTGGTAGGCAAAAATTCTTACAGGATACAGAGTATACACAGACCTGTAAATGAAAAAACTGAAAAACTGTACTTCATTAAAATTTAAAATATTTACTCTCAGAAAACACTGCTTAAAAAATGAAAAGGCTGCCGGGGTGTAGTGGCTCACACCTGTAATCCCAGCACTTTGGGAGGCCGAGGCGGGCAGATCACGAGGTCAGGAGATCAAGACCATCCTGGCTAACATGGTGAAACTCCATCTCTACTAAAAATACAAAAAAATTAGCCAAGCATGGTGGCGGGTGCCTGTGGTCCCAGCTACTCAGGAGGCTGAGGCAGAAGAATGGCGTGAACCCAGGAGGCGGAGCTTGCAGTGAGCCAAGATCACGCCAGTGCACTCCAGCCTGGGCAACAAAGCGAGACTCTGTCTCAAAAAAAAAAAAACTATAATGAAATACCACTATGTACCCACTAAAATGACCGACAACACCAGGTGTTGGGCAAAGACATACTGCAAAAGCAACTGGAACTCTCACATACTTGGTGCTAATGGTTTGACATTTGACAGTTTCTTCTGAAGTTAAACATAATCTTACCATGCAACTCATCAATCTACTTCTAGGTATTACTTACAAGAAATGAAAATATTTGTCCACAAAAAAACTTTCACTTACCTTCGTAAAAGTTTTAATTATAATAGCCCTAAACTTGAAACAAACCAGAAATCTATTAACAGGTAAAAAACTAAATTGCAGTCTACTTAGTGATAAAAAGAAAGAAACATGATAAATGCAATGTGAATTTCAAAAGCATTATGCAAACTGAAACGAGTCAAAACAAAAGACTGCAAGGTAGTATGATTCCACTTATTTACAATTCCAGACCAGGCAGCAACTACAGAAAGTGGTCTCTAGTTGGTGCCTGAGACCAGCGATGAGGGAAAGGCACTGACTGCTAACAGGCACAAGGGAACTTTCTGAGATGATGGAAATGTCCTACATGAAGACGGTGGCATTTTCACAACTGTATGTTTGTGAAACTAATCAAAATGCACACTTAAAACTGGTGAATATTACTGTATGCAAATTATCTCAATAGAGTTGGTTAAAACATGAAGGAAAGAAAAAGAAAGCTGGCACAAGTTTAGTCATGTTCAACCTTACGGGATTGTTTTAAAGTAGGTTATTACCCCAGGCTCTTAATACCCTGAGGGCACATAGATGTCAGCTCATTTCTGTCTTTTATTAATCTCTTGTACGTTAAAAGTGGGAGAAAAGGAGCTTTACTAATTTTCAACAGTTTTTTTGTTTCCTTAAGGTCCCAGGAACCAGTCAGCTTTAAGAATTTTTGAGATTGCAGGCCAGGTATCGTGGCTCATGCCTGTAATACCAGAACTCTGGGAGGCTGAGGTAAGCAGATCACTTGAGGTCAGAAGTTCGTGACCAGCCTGGCCAACATGGCAAAACCCTGTCTCTACTAAAAATACAAAAATTAGCTGCGCATGGTGATGGGCGCCTATAGTCCCAGCTACTCGGGAGGATGAGGCAGGAGAATCGCTTGAACCAGGGAAGCAGAGGTTGCAGTGAGCTGAGATCGTGCCACTCCACTCCACCCTGGGTGGCATGAGTGAAACTCCGTCTCAAAAAACAAATAAATAAAATAAGAATTTTTGAGATTGCTAGAAAAATTTCCCTTTGTTGTTGTTGTTATATATAAGCTAGAATAATTTTATCTTCACTTATAAATCAGATGTTTATACTACACCACGTATTTTTTAAAGTTTTTCTTCTATGCAAATGCATAGTGGTAAATTTGTTAAAAGTCTGAAATATCTAGACACAGAACGAATTAATATTTGGAAGAATAAGTTATCTTCTCAAATATAAATGTTTTCCAGAATCCAGTTCTAAAAGGCTTACATAAAAGTGGCACAGGTATAGTAATGTTCTAATACTCTAACCTGCTTCCAAGGAAACTGGCAAATCAAGCATTCACATTCCTAAATGTTCTACCAATAGAATGACAGCAATCTCTACACACTTATTACCACATACAGCTGCAGTTAAAGGTCTTTCTCAAGAAATCTCCTGTGTCCGCAGACATAATAATAATAATAATAATAATAATAATAATAAAGGAGACCACCACCTACAAGGTCAAAAATACTGCTGTAATACAATTTAGGAAATTAGGAGAACTGTTATGGCATTCTCCTTTTATACTGGATTTATTCAAGGTTGGTCTCTAATCTCTATTTCCCTGCAATTTCGCTCATGGCACTTCCTATTACTGAAACTGATATGCAAGCCACATACCTCCTCTTTAGAGTAAATTCAGTTCTACTGCAAACAAATTGCAGGGAAATATAGTTGGGAAAGAAGTCTATGTTCTCCATAATTTCTTTAAAACAGTCAAATAAATATTACAGAGGAAAGCAAAAATCACATGCAACTAAGAATTGGATCTATTTTTATCACATCGAGCTTGTTAAATACACATTTGAAATCTATGTCCTTGACTAAGTCAATTCTACTGCAATCAAGATTTTTCCTTACCTGTTTACTCCCAGACAGAAAAACACATCTAAACAGAAATAACCCGAGTAAAATGTCTAACCATATCTCCTAAACGCTTTCTACATCCTGAGCACTGCACTATGCAATCTGCATGCATTATTCTTATTTAATTCCAACAAATTCTGGGAAGGAAGATACTGATCTCTAAAACAGAGATAAGCTGCCAAGCAGTAAAATTATTAATACATACTATTATCAGCAAAGTTTGGGAAAACACTGCCTCTTGGTCTTCACAACCTCCGTCTCTTCATCCATAAAATATAGATACAATTCTTTTTTGTGGGAAAGAGAGTTTCTAGGGTGCCAGATGAGTTGGTGGCCCCTGTGTGAGACATCCACGGGGAGCCACGGGCGGCCTCTGCGGAGAAAAGTCTCCTTACTGCCTTCATGTCTTCATGCCCCGAGAGCATAAGAGCTCCCAGGCACCCCCCAGGTCACTCAGGGAAATAACACTGCCTTGAAGCAGTGGAGTATAATCAAACATCTTGGCTCCTCCTGAAACCCACTCGAACACATTTCAGTCCCGGTAAGTTAAAGATCTTAAGTAGTTTAGACACACGTCTTTGCTCGCGGAAATTCACAGAAACCGCCACTGCTATACATCTTATTGAATGACGAGTTCTCCCTCGCTGATTAATCCTTTTCCTCATCCCTTGTACGCCTCCCATCTACCCTAAGAACAAAGAGCTTGTGAACCAATCAGTTAGGTGGAGGCCGAGAGCTAGGGGCTGTGAGCAAGCCTCCCTCGCTCCAGTCCCCTGGACCCGCCTTTTAAACTCTTATTCTCTCTTTCTAAGTCCTTTGTCTCCACTGGACTCGGGGTACCCGCCGGGTGGTGTGGGGTTGGTTTCCCCAACATTTTTAAAACAGGTACTACATGACGAGTTGATGGGTGCTGACGAGTTGATGGGTGCAGCATACCAACATGGCACAAGTATACATATGTAACAAACCTGCACGTTATGCACATGTACCCTAGAACTTAAAGTATAATAATAAAAATAAATAAATTAATTAATTAAAAAAAAAAAAACAAAAACAAAAAAACAGGCACTACTGCATAGACTGCCTGGCACACAACAGCCCACTTACTACCAAGGGCCACCCTGCTAAGCACCTAGTGGACCCCAGGAATGATGAATCTGGAAGGCTGTGACAAGGCCCCATGGCTGGGCACCAATTCATCTAATCTCACAAACAGCACAGATTATTTTTAAATTTCCTAATGAAATTAGGAATGTGTAATGAAAATTACTGCTCCTAAAACTCGGAAGAAATTCTCCAGTGAACTTAGGTTGTGTAAAACTTACCTACTCCTAGACCGGCTAACTTCAAAAGCTATTTTCTACCTTTCTTTTGCCTGCCCATGGAGAAGTGATCTAAATGTAACCCTGAAATTCACATAAAGGTAGAACTAGATGGCATTAGTCAATTTTCCTAGGGTGGCTTTTCCTGCTAGAGCTAAAAATTTGAGTAGAAAAAGAACAGTAATGCAAGGATAATTCAGTAAAAGAAAGAGTAAGCAAAGCCTAGAAAGAAAACAATTGAACAAAAGCATTTTTTTTAAATAAATTGCAAAATTATTAAATTTATTTGCTATCAAATTGACAGGGGTATATTTTTCCCTTGTCATAAAACAAATTTCTATCATGGATATCTAGTATGTTAGAATAATTACTAGAGCTGACAGTGCATACATTGAACATGTAAGCCTCACAGGGAAAATCGACTGTTCTCTGCTCACTGCAACTAACTTAGCAGTAGTTAAACCAGCCAGGTGTCCGGCATTCGACTCAGATAAAATCTTTCTGGGTGGTTAACAGAGTCTGGAAGGGTCAATTTCTCCCTAAATTACCTAATACACTACTTTAAAATAACCCTTTCCTAATTTTTTAAAATTTCTTCCACTCTTCAAATCTTATTCTTTGAATGTCTTGATCTTAAAAGTATTTTAAGAAACTAAAGAGAACACAATAAATAAAAGGTATAAACCACTTGAGACCAGGAATCACCCCTTCTTCATCTCTTAGGCTCCAATGACCAATCCAGGGTCTGACACAGTGGCCCTCAATAAATGTCTGTTGAGCTGACGACATGGAATACCTTCAGACTAAGGAGTTGGTCCGGTCCAACTGAAAATAGCTTCAAGCTGGCTCACCTGGGATTACAAAAGTAGTCCAGAGTCAAACACAACATGAATATGCAACACAAGCTAGCACTAATCTAGCACTTACTACATACCAAGCCCTACAGATGATTCAATACTCACATCAACCCTAGAAGACAGGTACTACTATTATCCCCATTAAAACAAATCAGGAAGCTGAAGCATGAGGACTAGGTTTGCTCAAGGTCACAGTCAAGCCCATATTCCAAGTCGGCAGTCTGTTTACTCTCCACACCATTGAGAAAGGTAGCCAGGCAGGTCCCTCATATAAGATGACAAGACTAATCGCTTAGGAAGACAAGTGCTTGCTTTGACCAAACTCGTTTTAGGGGTGTTCACCGGTGTGAATTCAACCACACCTGCCCACCACCGAAAACAAATGAACAAACAAACAAACGGCACACTTCTTAGATGGGGGCGGTGAGTCAACTGGAACTTATGGAGTATTGTTTTCACTCACCATAAAAGGGAGTTACTCGGATCCAGACCTAATATCCCATTAGAACTGTCCTCCCTATTTCATAAGCTGACTGATACACAGGTCTGTGTATACAGTTAACCCAGCTCTCTCCTGTGGCACACATATCTTCCTATGTACCTTTAATCTTACACTGTAATTGTTTATGCCTGTCTCTAACAAAAAATTCTTGGAAGCTAATTACTATCTTACTCATAAACATATCCAAGGGCCCAGCAGTGTACTATAAAATATACTGGCTGCATGAAAGATGCATACTGACAGAAAACAGGAAGTGTAACATAAAACAGTACAGTGTGTAAATTTATTCATATGTGACTACGAAATATTCAGGAATGTTTGTTTTATTTATTTAAATTCCCTGGGTACAGACCAACTAGTACAAAGGAAAGAGGAATAAAAAATAAAGAGCACAAAGATCGCATGGAAACAAGAAATTTAATAGGTAAACTACTTAAAATAAAAAACGGTATACTCAACTAATTCGAACTGTGCAATAGAAAATTTTTCAAGAGGGTTGATAGTGGGGGGAAAGAACATGAAGCTAAATAGATTAAGCATCCTCTTCTACATTCCACAGAATACTTTTATTCCCACTTAGCCTAAGAGGAAACAGACTCTCAGGGATAAGTAATGTGTACAAGGTCACAGAGCTGGTAAGCACTAGAGCCTCAATGCTCTTCTTACCATACCATGTTGTCTTCCCATGGAACACATCCTGTTGAGATGTCTTATGCCACTTTTTTTAGGTTTTTTTTTTGTTTTTTTGGGGAGAGGTTTTTTAAGGTGGGAGGCACAGAAGAAAAACAAATCTCAGAACTCTGAGACACAGACACATAACAAAGCTATAATGTCTTACTGCCTAAGCCCTCAAAATGAGTTACTTATTCTAAGTAATGCCCTAGTACACTAAGTCCTGTCCCCAGCACCCGACCTATCCTGGCAACCACTTATAACTCAGCATCCATCTGTAGGCCTGTTCACTCCACCACAGTGAAAGCTCCTGCAGAGCCAGAATTGTGTCATTATCTTTCCAGACCCAGCCTAAGACACGGCATCTACTGAATAAAAATTAACGAACTAATTTGCTGGTGTTCTGTCTAGCCTAGTGACCAGATAAGAACTGAGGTGTGACTACCAGATAAGGGCTCAGAGGGTCTATGTTAAATATATATATCATATATATGTTAAATATCACATATATGCTATATATCATACATATAATATATATATATTACATATCTCAATGTCGTGTTTTAACATTATAAGTGTTAACACTTTAAGACACCAACATGAACTTCGGACGTAAACATGGGAATAGTCATGAACCTGCCTGTCAGTGTGTAATTCAAGTTTCAACTGAGTTGAGACTTACTGAGCACTTGCTGTGTACCACACACAATGCAGACAACACAGTGGGCACTCCGATCTCCCTGCAGTAGGGTCTCTGAAAATGAGTTCTCCCTTTGGAGGGGCAATGTTCAGACAAAAACCTAAGTTTCAGAAAGAATGCCAAGCAGTGCTGACACGTTTGCAGGGAAGCCTACACAAAGCAAGAGTGACTCACAACATCTCCCACTCATCTGTGTGTAGTGAAGACGAGACCTGGCAAGCTTCCTGGCTCCCATTATCCAGAAGATTATACTCCTTCCCCAACTTGTCATTTGAACCGGTTTGCTAAGGCACATCCTTCCCATCAGAATAAGGATATCGGGCAGGTGCACTGGTTCTTGCCTGTAATCCCAGCACTTTGGGAGGCCAAAGTGGGAGGACGGTGAGAGGTCTGGAGTTCAAGACCAGCCTGGGCAACAGAGTGAGACCTCATCTCTACTAAAGAGAAAACAAAAAAAAATAGCTGGGCCTGGAGGCGCACCTCTAGTCTTAGCTACTTGGGAGGCTAAGATGGAAGGATCACATGAGCCTAGGAGATCGAGGCTGCAGTGAGCCATGATTGTGCCACTCACTGCACTTGAGTGAGTCTGGGTGACAGAGAGAGACCCTGATTCAAAAAAAAAGAAAAGAAAAGGATAAGGATATCACAACATTTATGTTAGTTAATTTAGCTGACAAACTCATTTAAGAGCAATTTGCTGATGTATTATGACCATTAGGCACGTATAAATTAAGCCTTTTATCTTCAGTCGTACAAAAGAGAAGTTACCCTGTACATAGCACATATCATAAGGCCACCTGCCTAACGATGGGGGCAGGGTAAGGGTGTGTGTGCTTAGATAGACAATTGTTGCTTTAATCACCAGTTTCTTCCAGGCCCTCCACCAAGCTCCCCTTGTTTGGGCCCTTCTGCCCCACCAACCCCTTCCCTGACAACTCCCCTCCATTAGTCTGTGACTTCTTTCCTTCTCTAACGCTCTGGCTGCAGACACCTAACTGCCTGTCTTATTTATGTTTTCAAAAACATTTCCTTTTCGGATTCTAATTAATGACACTTGCAGGTCTTCTCAGGTATCTTTGAATGATGTATTGTTCTGTGCTGACATTTGTCTTCCCAGGCTACTATTCTAAGGCCTTAGAGTATTTACTCTGCCATGAGTCAAAAACGTTATCTACACACTATTTGGTGAAGAGTATTCCATATATTACTATACACAAGCTGCACAAATAAAACAAGTTGATGCAGTAAAAATCTGCAGGAATAGAACCACGAAACTGAAAGCCAAGCATATTCTCCTACAAGTAGCTTGTATCCAACCACATGTTCTTACTTTATTAATAAGCAGTGTTTCATACAACACTGGACTTTCTGATGTTACCGTAAAAAATGCAAAATCATCCACTTATTTAAATGTTACTCAGCGCCTTTCACAACGATCTGTCTGAGGCGGAGCTAGCTGCTCAGGGCCCCAGGAAGGTCAAAGTTAGTCTACCTCTGTGAACCAAGACCCTGGCAACGATCCATTCCATTCTCCTTGTTTTCCAAGGATAACTGTTACGGTGCTGCTGAAACAGAGAAACGAGCTATTGTGAGCTCTAAGTACAAAGCATGAGACATATCTTAAGGCGTACCCACTTGGGAAAATTGGTTTTCCTACTGGAATCAGTATGGATACTGAAATGGAACGCAAAATTTGAATAAATAAAACACAATACACCTTAAATAAATGGCTACCTCTTTTGGGGATGGCCTTAGACTCCCCTTGCCCCTAAGGAACTGCTCAGTAGGGAGCACAAGGGTATTAAGGCTGATCCAAGAGACAAATGCTCCATGCCCGGTTTATTTCATTGGAGGCAAGGTATGGGAGGAGATAAATAGAGACATAGGCCAAAGGAAACAGTACAGAGAGAGGAGATAAAAGACAGCACACCTACTCTGCAAACATATCTGAAAACTAACATTTCAAGACCTATGCAAAGTGCCTGGCAACTCTATTAAGCATGTTTATGTCCACTGTACAGTTGAGAAAGGTCCGCAAATAATTTGCCCAAGGACACACACAAAGTAAATGATAAACCACTATGTGAAGAAAAGCCATCCATCTGCAGAGCCTTGACCTCATCTATTCACCACTCACTCCAGGCACGAACCACCCTGGTGGAAGGGCAGGTGCTCTGCTGATTGGGCTTCTGGTCCCAGGCCTGTGGCCAGAGAAGAGTAACTATCTGGGCCTATTCCTGCAGCAAGAACAAAGTGCTGAGTGCTCTGGCCACCTTCTGGTGGTCTGCCGTGCTGGACATATCTCACTCACTTTTACCCAGGAGTGTGCAAGCAGAAGCCAGCAGAACGCAGCGGAGGAGAAGGTATTACAAATACCTGCTGGCTTGACTATGCGCTCTGGAACTGGCTCTACTGACCTACTGACACTCAGCCATTCGTGGACAAATAAAAGCCTGGTTTGTTTTTAACGTAGCCTACGGTGGGGGGAGTATAAAGAACGATTAAAATTATTATTCACCTTGCACATTAACTTCTGGCTTAAATAAACTACTGCTTTAGAATTCTATCAATTATTTAAACATATGAAGAAGATGGGAGTTAAAAACAATATGAAGACAGTTACGGAAGCAAAGAGAGAACCTCAGCTCAGAGCTGCTATACATAAATTATTCCATCAAATCAGGTAAACATAACCTTTTACAAAGGACACTGGGTAAGGGTCAAAGGAGAAAATCCTAGGCTTTTTCAGAGGTCACTGAAATTGCTGACAATGGGGGGGATGACATGCTGAAGGCCTGACAGGAAAACAGCACACAAGGAGGTGTTCCACGTAACAAAAGCGACAAAGAACATAAGACATTGGCTGCGATGAGCAGAGGAAGCGGGAAAAAGATACCATTCTTCAATTTTAAAAGGAAAAAAAAAATACTGAAATATAAGGCAGTTGATACTGATCTAAAATTACATTTGTGGCTATCAATCTATTTCCCAAGCTTGAAAGTTTCTATACATTGCCACATTTCTCAGCAGTGGGCTGAGAAATTCTCAAATCAAAACTTTGTGAAATAATCCATAAAGTTTTCTGAATCATATCTGAAACTAAAATAAGCTACTTCTAAATGCTATGTATGACAGACAAGCTATATATAATCAACACATTTTTTAAAGTACAGGTTTGTAGTCTCATTGTTTCTAATAACGTCTTACTGTGTGTAGGTTAAAAAGAAAATCCTAATTAGCTGGGCATGGTGGCGCATGCCTATGGTCCCAGCCACTCAGGGGGCTGAGGCAGGAGGATTGCTTGAGCCCCAGAGGTCGAGGCTGCAGTGAGCTACCATCACACCACTGCATTACAGCCTGGGTGACAGAGCAAGACCCTGTCTCAAAAAAATAAGCAAAATAAAATCCTACATAGACAACTCTTCACTGTCATCAAAAGAAAGGAGAGGCACAGTGGCTCACACCTGTAATCCCAGCACTTTGGGAGACCAAGCTGGGCGGATCACTTGAGGTCAGGAGTTTGAGAACAACATGGCCAACATGGTGAAACCCCGTCTCTACTAAAAATACAAAAATTAGCCACGAGTGGTACTGCATGCCTGTAATCACAGTTACTCGGGAGGCTGAGGTAGGAGAATCCCTTGAACCTGGGAGGTGAACGTTGAAGTGAGCCGAGATCTGCCGTTTCAGAAACAGAAACACAGGGTCAGAAACAGTGCCTATTTCTACCAACTGGAAAAATCCAGAACTCATGACATATACTGGACAGAGTGCTCAGGAGGGCCTTACCTCAGCTGTGGGGAATCATCGTGCAAAACCAAACAGTGTTCCAGACCCACTTAACACATCTTAAAAGCAAGACATCCCAGACTATCAAACTGTCAAGTAACTTAACTGCGTCTTAAAACAAAGCTCAAGAATATTTATGGGAATACAAAAACAGCAGTACCCAACCAAGTAAAATTTGCAATATCTGGCAGCCAATCAAAGATTATCAGGCACACAAATGAGACAGAAAAACATGAATCATCATCAATTGAAACCAACGTAGAACTGGCACAGAAGTTAGCAGACAAGACAATAAAACAGGTATTATAAACGTGTTCCATATGTTCAAAAAGTTAAGTAGAGAGATGGAAGGTACAAAGACAAATTATACTTCCAGAGATGAAAACCACAATTTGTGAGATGAAAAAAATGTGATGGATGGGATTAAGGGTGGATTAGACACGCAGAACAAAAATTAGGGAACTTGAAGGCATAGCAGTAGACTCATCCAAAATGGAACACGCAGGAAACGATCCAAAAAATCTAAACAGTGCAGTGTGCTGTGGCATCAACTTCAAGCTGCCTAATGCCTAGAGAACTGGAATCCCCAAAATGGGGTTGGGAGGAGGAGGAGGAGGACAGGAAAAATGTTTAAAGAAATAGTAAGTGAAAATGTCCCAAACTTAATGAAAACTATAAATCCAGAGATCCAAGAAGCTCAACAAACCCTGAGCTCAACAAGCATGAAAAAAACTATACCAAGAGATAATCAAAGTATTTCAAACAAGATTTACAAAAAAAATCTTAAAAGCATCAAGAGAAAAAAAAGACATGTAATATACAGAGGAACAAAGATAAGGATGACATCAACTTTCTTTTGGAAAACAACTCAAGTGAGAAGACAGTATCTCTTTAAAGACTAAAAGAAAAAAAACAAAAACAAAAACATGTCGACCTGAATTCTGTAGCAGCTAACAGTATCTATGAACAAAGGCAAAATGAAGACATTTTCAGAGATACAAAAGCTGAAACAATTCATTACTGGCAGATCCACGCTACAAAAAATCCTTCAGGCAGAAGGAAATGATACCAGGTGGAATACAGACATGTGTTTCTCAATAACTGATAGAACAAAGTAGGCAAAAAATCGGCAAGAAAATGGTGAACTTGAACACCACTACAACCGACCTGACCCTGACAGTACTCCAGCAACAGCAGAAGACATCTTCTTCTCAAATGCACACATTCACCAAGACAGCCTACATTCAAAGTCACAAAACAAGTCTCAAATCAAAAGAACTAATGTCATACCAAGTATGGTCTCTTGCCAGAATGGAATTAACTTATGTATCAATAACAAAAAGATCTTTGATAAATACCCAAAGACCTCAAATCAAAAACCTCAGTATCCACCTTAAAAAACTAGAAAATAAAGGACAAATTACACTCTAAGCAAAGAAAAAACAAAAAAATAAAATTCAAGTGAAAAAGTCAATGAAACCAAAAAAGTGAGACAAATACAAACATATACAGAGAATAATAAAGCCAAAAGATGCTTTTTGTGAGATTAAAATTAATAAACTTGTAGCCAGTCTGATCAAGAAAAAAATGACAGAAAACACAAATTATAAGTTTCAGGAATAAGAGAAGTCACCACTACGGTTGCTACAAATATTCAAAAGATAGTAAAGGGAACATTATGAACAACTTTGCCAATTAATTTGACAACTTAGATGAAATGAACAAATTCTTTGAAAGGTATTACCAAAGTTCACTGAGGGAGAAACAGATAATCTGAATAACCCTATTTCTTAAAAATTGAAATCACGTTTAAAAAAATCCCAACAAAGTAAACTCCAAGCCTAGATAGTTTCAATGGTAATTCTTACCACACATTTATGGAAGAAATAACACCGTTTTTATATAGATTCTTCCAAAAAAAGTAAAAAGTAAAAACACATCAACTAATTTTATGAGACCAGCATTACTCGAATACTGAAAGAGAAGGCATTACAAGGGGGGAAAAAAAAATATTCCTAATGACCAAAGATACAAGAATTCTAAGTTTTAGCAAACAAACAAAACTTTAAAATAAATTGCATAATACCTATCACGACCAAGTAAGAAATCCAAGGTTGGTCATTCATCATGTTAGCCAAAAAAATCAGTGATACAGACAAGGCATTGGATAAATAACCACTCCTGTTAAAAACTCTTCAAACCAGACATAAAAGAACTTCCTCATCCTGGGAAAGGGCATCTAACCTGCATGGCTAACAGCATACTTAATGGTGGAAGACTGAATGCTTCCCCCCGAAGACTATGAACATGACAGAGATGTCCACTTTCACTACTTCTATTCAACATTGCACTGGAGGTCATAAGCAGTACAATCAGGTAAGCAAAACAGAAGGCATCCAGACTGGAAAAAAACGTATTCGCAGACATGACCATCTACGTAAAAAGTCCAATGCAATCTACAGAAAAGCTATTAGAATTATTAAGTCAGTTTAGCACAATTACAGAATACAAGATCAACATAAAATGTACTTCTACATACTAACAATGAACCAGAACCTGAGATTTTAAAAAAATCGCTTATTAATAAACTAGTATCAAAAATATGAAATACTTAAGAGATAAATATGACAAAAGATACTTTAAAAATTTTATACTGAAAACTACATTAAAGACCTAAATAAATGGTGAAAATATCCCTGTTCATGTGTCAGAAAACTAAATACTGTTAAGATGTCAGTTCCCCCCACAAAATCATCTATAGATTTAACACAGTCCCAATCAATACCTGGGAAGGATTTGTTGTACAAATTGATAATCTGATTCTAAAATTCATAATGAAATGTGAAGCATCTTGAATAGGCAAAACTCTGAAACAGAACAAAGTTGGTGAACTGACACTATCTGTTTCAATAATTATAATACAGGTACAGTCAAGACAGTGTGGTACCGGCATCAACGTAGAACAACAGATTAACAGAACAAGAGACAGACAAATACAAGGTACAAAAGTACAAGGTACAAGGTACAAAAGTACAAGGTACAAGGTACAAAAGTACAAGGACAATGCAGAAGACAACACTAGAAGAAATGGTTATTTATATGCAAAAAAAAAAAAGAAAGAACTTGGGTACAAAACTCATGTCATATGTAAAATTAACTCAAAATCAATCACAGATCTAAATGAAAGACCTACCACTGTAAAACTTCCAGAAAAGAATACAGGTGAAAATCTTTGTGACCTTGAGTTAGGCAGAGATTTCTTAGATACGATACCAAAAACATGATCTATAAAAGAACAAACTGATAAACTAGATTTAAACAATTAAAAACTTCTGCTCTTCAGAAGACTGTTATGAGACCAAAAACACAAACTCAGACTTGGAAGGAATCCTTGTAAATACTTATCTCCAGAATACTGGTACCCAGAACATATAAAGAACTCTCAAATCTCAAAAACAAGAAAACAGCCTAATAAAACACAGGCAAAAGATGTGAAGAGACACTTTGCCAAATGAGATATATGGATGGCAAATAAGCACATGAAAAGGTGCTCAACATTATTATTCACCAAAGAAATACAATGAAAATTACAATGAAATGCAGGAATACCTATATTGCAGGTTTGGTTCCAGACCACAATAAAACCTACATCACACAATAAAGCAAGTCACATAAGTTTTCTTGATTTCCCAGTGCTTGTAAAAGTTACATTTACACTATATTGTAATCTATTAAGAGCACAATAGCACTGTATCTAAGAAAATACATATCTAAATTTAAAAATACTTTATTGCTAAAAAATCCTAACAATCATCTGAAGCTTCAGCAAGTCATAATCTTTTGGCTAGAGGACAGTGTTGCCTCAAGGTTGATCAGGATAATGGTCGCTGAAGGGCGGGGTGGCTGTGGCAATTTCATAAAACAGCAATGGGCCAGGCGTGGTGGCTCATGCCTGTAATCCCAGCACTTTGGGAGGCCGAGGCGGGCAGATCGTGAGGTCAGAAGTTCGAGACCAGCCTGGCCAACGTGGTGAAACCCCGTCTCTACTAAAAATACAAAAATTAGCCAGGTATGGTTGGGGGCGCCTGTAATCCCAGCTACTCGGGAGGTCGTGGTAGAACTGCTTGAATCGGGACATGGAGGTTGCAGTGAGCCGAGATCACGCCACTGCACTCCAGCCTGGTGACAGAGCAAGACCCTGTCTTGGGAAAACAAAATAATAATAATAATAATAAAAAACAGCAATGAAGTTTGCCGCCCTTTCATGAAAGATTTCTCTGTAGCATGTGATGCTGTCTGACAGCATTTTACCGACAGAAGAACTTCCTTTTTTTTTTTTTTGAGATGGAGTCTTGCTCTGTCACCCAGGCTGGAGTGTAATGGTGCAATCTCGGCTCACTGCAACCTCTGCCTCCTAGGTTCAAGTGATTCTCCTCCCTCAGCCTCCCGAATAGCTGGGATTACAGGCACCTGCTACCATACCCGGCTAATTTTCTATATTTTTAGTAGAGACGGGGTTCCAACCGTGTTAGCCAGGATGGTCTTGATCTCCTGACCTTGTGATCCACCCACCTCGGCCTCCCAAAGTGCTGGGATTACAGGCGTGAGCCACCAAGCCCGGCCAGAAGAACTTTCAAAACTGGAGTCAATCCTCTCCAACCCTGCCACTACTTTATCAACTAAGTTGATAATACTCTGAATCCTTTGCTGCCATTTCAACAAGGTTCACAGCATCTTCACCAGGAGCAGATTTCATCTCAAGAAACCACTTCCTTTCATCTAAAGGAAGTAACTCCTCGTTTGTTCAAGTTTCATCATAATACTGCAGCAATTCAGTTACATCTTCAGGATGCCACTCTGTTGCCCAGGCTGGAAAGTTTCCTGCAGCCTCACCTTCCTGGGCTCTAACGATCCTCCCACCACAGCCTCCCGAGTGGCTGGGACAACAGGTAAGAGCCACCACCCCTAGCTTTTTATAGTTCTTGTAAAGACAGGGTTTTGCCACAGTGCTCAGGGGGTTCTTGAACTCCTGGACTCCATATTCCTTCCGCCTAGGCCTCCTAAAGTGCTAGAATGATAGGCATGAGCCACCACACCCAGCCCAAGCTCCACTTCTAATCCTAGTTCTCTTGCTATTTCCACCGTATCTGCAGTCACTTTCTCTACTGACATCTTGAACTCCCCAAAGTCATCCATGAGGGTTGGAAGCAACTTCTTCCAAACTCCTGCTGATATTCTGACCTCCTCCTATAAGTCACAGATATTCTTCATGGCATCTAGAATGGTGAATCCTTTCCAGGAGGTTTTCAATGGACTTTGCCCAGATCCAACTGAGGACTCACTCTCTCTGTGGCAGCTATAGCCTTAAGTAATGTATTTTTAAAATAAGACATGAAAGTTGAAATTACTCCTTGATCCATGGCTGCAGAATGGATGCTGTGTTAGCAGGCATGAAAACAACGTGCAGCTCCTTGTACATCTCCATCAGTGCTCCTGGGTGACCAGTTGCCTTGTCAACAAGTTTTAATATTTGGAAAGTAATATTTTTTCTGAGCAATAGGTCTCAACAGTGGACTTAAAATATTCAGTAAACCATGTTATAAACAGATGTGTTGTCATTCAGGCTTTGTTGTTCCAGTTATAAAGCACAGGCAGAGGAGATTTAGCATAATTCTTAAGGTCCCTAGAATTTTCAGCATGACAGATGAGCACTGGCTTCAACTTAAAAGCCACCAGCTTCACTATTTCCTAACAAGAGAATCAGCCTGTCTTTCGAAGCTTTGAAGCTAGGCACTGACTTCTCCTCTCTAGCCATGAAAGACCAAGATGGCATCTTCCAAAAGAAGGTTGTTTCATCTACACGGGAAATCTGTTGTTTAGTGTGGCCACGTTTATCAATGATCTCAGCCAGATCTTCTGGATAACTCGCCGCAACTTGTGCATCAGCACTCAACCACTTCACCTTGCACTTTACGTGATGAAGCCTTTCCTTAAGCCTCATGAACCAACTTCTGCTGGCTTCCAACTGTTCTTCTGCAGCTTCCTCCCCTCTCTCAGTCTTTACAGAACGGAAGAGAAGACAGGGCCTTGCTCTGGATTAAACTTTGACTTAATAGAATGCTTGTGGCTGGTCTGATCTTCTATCCTGAAGACTAAAGCTTTCTCCTATCAGCAATAAAGCTGTTTTGCTTTCTTATCATTCATTTGTTCACCAGAGTAGCACTTTTAACTTCCTTAAAGAACTTCTCCTCTGCATTCACAACTTGGTTAACTGTCTGCTGCGAGAGGCCTAGCTTTTGGCATGTTTCAGCTTTGACATGCCGTCCTCACTAAGCAACTGTCCTAATTTCAATATTGTTGTCTCAGAGAACAGGGCGGCCTGAGGAGGGGGGAGAATTGGGGGAACAGCCAGTCAGAGCAGTCAGAACACAGGCATTTATCGGTTAAGTCTGCAGTGTCATACGGGTGTGGTTTGTGGGCATCCCAAAACAATTACACAATCACATCAAAAATCACTGATTGCAGATTACTGTAACAGATACAATAGTGAAAAAGCCTGAAATATTATGAGACTTACCAAACTGTGACACAAAAACAGGAAGTGAGCATATGCTATTGGAAAAATGGTGCTAATAGATCTGTGTGAGGCAGGACTGCCACAAACCTTCCATTTGTAAACAGCATATTGGCTGTGAAGGAGGCAAAGTGCAATAAAATAAGAAATGCCTGTGCCACTACACACCGGTGAAGATGGCTAAAATGTAAAGGACTCACCATACCAAGCACTGGCAAGCATATGGAGGAAATGGAACTCTCATACAATTCTGATGGGAATATTAAATGGTACAGCCGCTTTGGAAAACAGGTTAGCAGTTTCTTAAAAATACAACTATCACATGATCCAGACATTCCACTCATAGGTACCTACCTGAGAGAAAATAAAATACATGTGCATACAAAGAATCACACAAGAATGTTCACCAGTCCCTCCCTACACTGCCCTCCACGGTTCTGACAACCACGTATCTATTTTGTCTCTGTGGATTTGCCGATTCTGGACATTTCATATAAATGGCTTCTATGGTCCTATATGGTCTTTTGGGAGTGGCTCTGTTCACTTACTACAATGTTTTCAAGGTTCACCTGTGTTGTCACGTGCATTCAAAATAATACTTCACTCATTTCTATGGCTGAATAATATTCCATTTGATCCATTCTTCAAACATTTCCGTTGTTTCTACTTTCTGGCTATCATAAATAACGCTGCTATGAATGTTCTGGCACGAGTTTTTATGTGCAAGTTTTTGTGTTTTCATTTCTTTGGAGTATATACTAAGGAGCAGAACTGTGGGTCACACAGTAACTGTGTATTTTCAGAACCTGCCAAACTGTTTTCCAAAGCAGCTACACCATCTTATGTTACCCATAAAGTAACAAGATGTTCCAATGTCTCCGCACCCTTGGCAACATTTATTATCCATCTTTTTGATTGCAGCCATACTGGTGGGTGTGAAATGGTATCTCATTTTGGTTTTCATTTGTATTTCACTGATAGCTAATGATGTAGAGCATCTTTTCATATGCTTATTGTGTATCTTTATTTGGAGAAATGCCTATTCAGATCCCCTGCCCATTTTTTGAGTTGTCTGTTTTTACTGAGGTTATGAGAGATCTTTATACATTCTAGATACATATCCCTTTATCAGATACATGATTTGCCAAAATTTTTCTCCCATTCTGTGGGTTGTCTTTTCGCTTTCTTTATAGGGCCTTTTAAAGCACAAAACTTTCAAATTTTGATGTCTACTTTATTTTCTCCCCTTTTGTTTGTGCTTTTGGTGTCATATTTATCAAGAAAGCTCATCAGAAACTCAATGTCTGTGGTAGGCTGAATGATGACTCCCCAAAATGTTCATGTCCTAATCCCAGGAAGCTACGAATGTTACCTTACATGGCAAAAGGAATTTTGTAGATGTGATTAAATTAAGGATTTTGAGATGGGGAGATTATCCCAGATTAGCCAGATGGGCGGATATATTAATAACGACACTCAGAGGAACAGAAGGTGATATGAGGATGGGAGCAAGATGGTCGGATTAGGAAAAGGGTGAAGTGATGTCAGAGGCCATGAACCAAGAAATTCAGGAAGCCTCTAGAAGCTGAAAAAGACAAGGAAAAAGATTCTCCCCTGAAGCCTACAGAAAGAGCACAGCCCCAACACCCTTGTTGGAGGCCACACAAATGTTTGTGATTAGGTACATCCGACGTCTGTTAGTAATAATATGAACCTGTGATCAATTAAGCAGCCAACCGTTACCTCCACCTCCTTGCTCTTGTTACCCAATAAATACGAAAGGGCTGTAGAAGCTCAGGGGCTGCCTTTGCTCACTAGAAGCAGGGAGCCGTTTTATTCTTCTCTCTTCTTCCCCATGCTAGCCTTTCCTTAAAAATTCTTTTTTTTAAATCATTTCTACGTTCGTCCCTTCGTTCAGTCTCATAATAACGGTCTCAGACAGTAACAGTAATGCTGTAATGACAGTCTCCAGTAGCAGTGACAGTCAGCTACAATGGTGCCCGAATTCCAAAGGGAAGAGGGTACAATGAGGCATGCCCGAGCCCCTGTTCCCGTCATGGCCTGAACTAGTTTTTCAGGTCTCTTCGGGTCTCTTCAGTTCTCTTCAGGTCCCTTTTTGTCCCTGATAGTCCCTTCAAGTCTCTGTCTAGGCGCCACTAAGGGCTGCACAACCTGTAATTAATTGTCTTGCTCAAACTAATTTAACAAAAAGGAGATGTTGGAGGCTGTACAAATGTTTCTTATGATTAGACATAACTGAAGCCTGTTAGTAACAATATGAACCTGTGATCAATTAAGTCGCTGGCCAATGGTTACCTCCTCCTCCTCGCTCTTGTTACCCAATAAATACAAAAGGGCTGTAGAAGCTCAAGGGGTCTGCCTTTGCTCACTAGAAGCAGGGAGCTCTCTTCTCCCCATTTGCCTTTCCTTAAAACAGTTTCTTTTGTCTTTTTTCATTTCTATGTTTGTCCCTTCGTTCAGTCTTGGAATGATGGTCTCCAGTAGTAACTGCTGTAATGATGGTCTCAAGCAGTAACTGTGGCAATCAGCCACACACCCTGACTTTATGCCCTTTGGAATAAGAGAACAGACTTGTGTTTTAACCCACTCAACTTGTGATAATTTGCTACAGGTACAATAGGAAACTAACACAGAGTTCCGAGGTTTTTACTTGGGGCTAGCCACATGGTACCCCTCTGCCTAACACATACCAAAATTCCAGACTCCCAGAAGAAAAGCAGCTTAACATAAACCACATATACTTAGGTCTATTACTAGAATTTCTATTCTATTTCATTAATTTGTCTATTTATATACCAGTACTTTATTCTAATTATACCAATTACATAATAGTTTAAAAGCAGGTTTTAATAACTGCTTGTGCTAGTCATGCCTCATAACTTTTGTTTTCCAGAATTTTCCCAGTATTTCTACATTTTCATTTTTTCACAGAAAATTTAACAGCAACTTTTCTAACTCCATAAACAGTTTTGTTAGTATTTTTTTAAAATATCACATTGAGAGCAAACTGATGTCTCAGTCCATTTGTGTGGCTTTAAAGGAATACTGGAGGCTGGGTAATTTATAAAGAAAAGAGGTTTACGTGACTCATGGTTCTGCAGGCTGTACAGGAAGTGTGGTACCAGCATCTGCTTCTGCTGAGGACCTCAGGCTGCTTCCACTCCTAGAAGGCAAAGGAGTGTGCAGATCACATGGCGGCAAGGGGGATGGTGACAGGCTCATTTTAATACCAAGTCTCAGGTGAACTCTCTTGGAAATTAAATGTGAGAACTTAGTTCCCCCATCCCCCTAGGGAGGGCATTAATGTATTCATGAGTGATTATTAACATATGTTATATATAATAATATATTACTATAATAATTACTATATATTGATATATCAATACTCATGAGGGATTATATCGATATAATAGCTTTACAATATAAAAAGACGCACATTAACTAAAGGGAGCAAATGTGGAAGTATGTGAGTGTAGCCTGGCAGCTGCAGGCAGCCCAAGTCCAATGGGTATCCCTGGACGAGTTTACTAGAGGGAAAACAGATATGGGTATAAATTCACCAAGAGAGTTCAGTGCAGCTGAGTTAAGAGGACTGCTTCTACAGCTTAAGGTAAAAAGGCCATGAAATAACTGCACGAGATAAAATTTAGTACCTATTCCTAATAACTCTTAAAACTAAAACTCTTTAAAAATATAAGAACTTTAAGAACATCCAACTTCAACCAACTACCCCAATCATATTACACAATGAAACACTTAAGGTATTTTTCTCTTAAAAAAAAAAAAACAAAACACAAAAACACAAGGATGCCTGCTTTTTCATCACTCTTATTTAACATTGTTCTGAAGCTCTAGCGAATGCAAAAATGCATAAAAACTTACTAATACTAGATTGAATAAGTTGTTATTCAATTATGTTGGACTGACAAAAATTATAATTTCATAATTTCATACAGTTTTACCTAATACTATATACATAGGAAAAAGACAAAATGGAAAACCCTGTAAAGATGTCAAATTCCAAATTTATCTAACATTTCAATGTAACTGTAACCAAAAAGCAAATAGCAATTTAAAATTTTCTTTACAAAATGATTTGAGGATTCATAGGGAAAAAAAACAAGATTGATAAGAAACTGCTTGTTAAAGAATAATCACTTAGGGAGAGGGGATGACCTGCCAAGCCAGCTAATGAAATGTATAAATAAGCTGTATTACCTAAAATAAAACAGAAATGTACAAATACATAGACATATATATGAGAAAAAAAATACCTGGGGGGGAAAAAAAAAATCAAGAAATAGATCCCAGTACATAACAGAACTTGAATGAAACAAAATACTGTATATAATTCAATAAGTGGTGTTAAGGCAATTGACTAATGATTTGAGGACAGATTCCCTACCTGATGCCAACGGACTGAAGAAATAGAGATTTGCATTTAAAGATGGAAGCATGGACATAAAATATTGGTGAATATATAATCTCTAGAGATTTTAAGGCATGAGAAAAGCAGAAACCATTAAAAAGAAAAAACAAGAGTGACAGAGTTGCCTGACAAGTTTAAAAATAACAGAAAATAAAAAATTCAAATGCAAATAGAAACTAAGGAAAATATTAAATCCTTAAATATTTAAAGCCAAAAGACTAAGTCAAAAAGAAAAATTCCAAATCATTAGTTCAAAAATGCATGTTTTATTTACAATGACATCAAAAAGAATAAAATACTTAGGAATAAACCTAACCAAGGAAGTGAAAAGTTTGTACACTGAAAATTACAAAACACTGCTGAAAAAATTAGACACAAATAAATGGAAAGACATCCCATGTTTATGGGTTAGATTACTGTTAAGGTATCAATACTACTCAACGTGATCTATAGGTTCAACATAATCCCTATCAAAATCCCAAAATCGCAAGGGAAGTAGAAAAGTATATCCTAAAATTCACACACAACCTCAAATAGCCAAAATAATCTTGAAAAGGAAGAAGACAGAGGTCTCACATTTCCTCATTTCAAAACATATTACAAAGCTATAGTATTCAAAATAGTGTGGTACTGGCATAAAGACAGAGCAATTAAATATAGTGTCCAGAAATAAACCCTTACATATATAGCCAATTAATTTTCCTACAAGGACACAAAGACTACTCAGTGAAGAAAGGACAGCCTCTTCAACAAATGGAACTGGAGAAATTGGATATCCACATGCAAAAGAATAGAGTTGCACCCTTTATCTTACACCATAAATAAAGTTAACTCAAAATGGGTTAAAGACCGAAACATTAAGACCCAAAACTATAAAATGCCTAGGAGAAAGCATAGGGAAAAAGTTCATGACACTGGATTTGGCAATGATATCTTGAATATGACACCAAAAGCAAAAGTAACTATATCAAACAAAAACTTTCGTTCAAAGAATATGATCAACAGAGTGAAAAGGCAACCGGCCAAATAGGAGAACATAGTTGCAAATCATCTGATAAGGGGTTAATATCCAGAATATATAAGGAACTCCTCTAACAACAATAACAACAACAACAACAAAACCTGAATATAACGTGGTCAAAGGACTTGAATAGACATTTCTCCAAAGGAGATATACAAATGCCCAAGAAGGATATGGAAAGATGCTCAATATCATTAATCATTACAAAAATGCAAATCAATACCACAATGAGATAGCACCTCACACCACTATCAAAAGAAAACAAAAAACTAATGACTGTTGGCAAAGGCATGGAGAAATTGGAATCCTTGTATATCATTCATGGGATTGTAAGATTATGCAATCACTATGGAAATGTGGTGGTTGCTTAAGGAATTAAATATAGAACTATCACATGATCCAGAAATCTCTCTTCTGGGTAGATATGCAAAACAGTTGAAACCAGGGTCTTGAAGAGATATTTGCATACCTAACTTCACAGCAGTTGTCACAAAAGCCAAGAGGTGGGAGCAAGCCTAGTGTCCACAGATGGATGAATGGATAAACAAAATGTGGTATATCCATACAACAGAATATAATTCAACCTTAAAAAGGAAGGAACTGTCACATCCTACAACAGGGATTAACCTTACAGATATTATGCTAACTAAAATAAGCAGGTCACAAATCCTGCATTATTCTACTCACATGGAGTATCTAAAGTAGTCAAATTCATAAACACAGAAAGTAGAATGGTGGTTACCAGGAGCCTGGGGGTGGGGGTTAAGGGTAGAGAGAGAGCTAGGAAGTCGTTTAATGGGTATAGAGTTCCAGTTTTACATGAAGTTCTGAAGATCTGCTACACAACGTGAATATACTTAACACTATTGAACTGTACATATAAAAATGGTTAAGTAGTTTGTTATGTTTTTGTTAACCACAAAGTTTCTAGAAAATAAATTAAAACATAGGTTTCATACTCTATCATGACTGACCATCTAAAAGATCCTCTTAAACCTCAAATCTCTGCCCTAAAATGGCAGTTGTATGCAACAAAATCAATCAGGCAAATGGCAAAGGCTTTCTAGAAACCTTCCATCTGTGGTTTTAAAAGTAATCACATGGGAATGAAAAAACAAAAACAAAAAAACAAACAAAAAAACAGATTTGGAACTACAGATGAGAACTAATGACCACCTAATTCTAAAATGCCCTAATAAGAACAAAGCACCGGAAATGAACTTCTTCCGGAGCCCTTGGACCGCTAATGGAAGTCTGCGAGAGATTTCTCCCTGCCAAAGCAAATGCTACTACCAGCGTTTGCATTACCTCCAGTTCCTTTTAATCCAGGGCCAGCTTCTGAGTATATTCCACAAGTCTAGACTAACTCATCACACCAATCTGGAGCTAAGCAGTATCTACAGAAGGCAATATTGCTTAATATTTAGCAATACAACCAGGTATCTAAGTCATCAAGAACAAAGAGACAGTAGCTTCCAATACCAAATACTCATTTCCCTGTATTATCCACTCACTGGTTTCCTTTTAAGAACCTTCATGATCCAGAATGGCCTGTGATTACTTAAACTGTTAACAAGTCAACAGAAAGTGATAAGAAAGCTTGTGGCTGGCATTTCTTTTCTTTTTTTTTTTTTTTAAAGAAAGTACATTTTACTTGAATACTAATACATGGGTTTGGCATGAACTGTCAAGTCTGTTCTTTTTGCAGTTGGTACAATATAACAAAATCGAATTCCTGAAGTGCTCATTTGGGGTTACATAGTTTGGCTCAAGGGACAGATGTCTTAGGATGGAATCCTGGCTCCACTATTTACCAGACCTATCATGCTGGGCTTAACCTCTTTAAGCCTCAGTTTCATGATCTATAGATTAGGGTTTTATGAAAATCTGAAAATCTGAAAATCCAAAAGTTATAAAAGTGATGGTTTAGATAAGTATATACAACTCCTTTTAGTTACAAGGAAAAGCAACATGTGGGGAAGAAAAAACTGGTGTTACTCAATGTCCTGTTATAGCAGACTTCCTCATGACATCTGCACCAGAACTGAGTTTTACCTGTACTTCTGACTCTCAACCTAGGTTCTCAGGTACAAAAAGTCCTATGCACTTTTTCATATGCTCTGTAATTATTTTTGTACTGGGTTTTGCACCTGCGTCACAAATACAGCTTAAAACAAAACTTTGTGCATGAAACTATATAGTACACTGGCAAAAAATTATAAAAGGCCTAATAAAGGCTGTCAAACATTACCCTGCCATTTAATTACCAATTAATAAAACATGCGACAAAGAAATTTAAATTGTCAATAGGGTGAAACAATCATTCTTGAAAATTTATTCAAATGTATATTTATATTTACTAAATAAACTATAGCTTCTCATTTATAATAAATTAAATGCCTTCCAAAAACCCACTTCACAATAAAATTATATTACAATGAAAGTTTAGGCAAACTTTCATTCAAAACTGAATGCTTGCTATGTATGTACTACAGATGTTGACAAAGGTTCTGCCCTACAGAAATTCCAGCCTAGGTGGAGAATTGACACCCTTGAAATCATTTAAGTAGCTAAACAAGGCAGTACACAATTAAGCGTCAAAATGAATGATGAATGATTAACAAAGACACCACAAACTCAGAGGGTGCATGCAGGACTGAACAGAAACAGGAAGGTGGTAGGACACAGGCTGCTGCAGTGCCCCAGGCTGAAGGCAGTGGACAGCTGATCAAAAGAGGATGTAACAGGCACTGATGCCACTTGGTAAAGGGTCAAAACTGAATCCAATGGGGCAAGCAGAATAATCACAGCATTAACAAAAAACTGAAAACTGGAGGTGGCGCAAGATAATTCTGCCCTGGACATATGCAGTGTGCACCAACCGCTAGACACATACGGAGGAAGACAACCAACAGGCAATTGGAGAGCACAACCGACAGGAGGGCACAACCAGAACCTAGAAGTACAGAGGCACCAAAACAAGGCCAGATGCTGCTTACAAGAGACAGTGGGGAAAAATTCAGCCATAGGAAAAGGGCCTCTTGGTCTGGCAAGGCCAATCAGAGCGCTTGAGTCACACACAGGCAAGAGAAAGAACACCTAATGTATCAAGCACCTAGCAAAGATTTTAATTTCCTCCAAGAGTAATTTGGCTTATTGCTACTCTGGATGGTAACAATTAGATGAGTTTACATCTACTCCCAAAGCAATCTTTTTGGCAGATGTCTATGAAGATTCACTGTAAAGAACGAGAAAGAGGAGCAAAATGGTGTAAGAGGAAAAGAGGACACACTTTTCCAACTACAAAACTCCAATGCTCCGTCAGGCGACAGCCTTTAGTAAAAGCGGGCTACAAAAGTTCATTAGTGAAGTACTTATTCAATAATACTCTCTTTACTAGGCCCTAAATTAAAAGGAACCCACTCTACCCCATACAAAGGGTTAACACATCTCACTCTTAAGAAAATCACTTTCAAACATTTTAACATTATCGAGTAATAAGTAGGTTAAAAATAATTTGGTTAAGAAAAAGTAAATAACACTCCTAGTCAATTTGGCTACCCTTAGAAAACTATTAGATTCTTACCTGTTTTCTTGCAGTCTTTAGTCCTACGCACTTTTCTCATACGCTTTGTAAATACTTTGTACTGTGTTTTGCACCTACGTCACAAATACAGCTTAAAACAAAAATTTGTGCCTGAAACTACAGTACACTGGCAAAAAATTTTAAAAGTCCTAATAAAGGCTGTCAAATGTTACCCTGCCATTTAATTGCCAATTAATAAAACAAGCGACAATGAAATTTAAATCGTCATAGATTGAAACACTCATTCTTGAAAATTTATTTGAATTTATATTTACTAGATACATAAACTATAGCTTCTCATTTAATAATTGATTTAATAAATTAAATGCCCTCCAAAAACCCACTTCACAATGAAATTACATTACATGATATATGATGCTTTTTTTAAAAAGGTCTTATTTGCCAGTCACAACGGGCTGCTTTGTAATTCAAAATACTAAAATTATACATTTAATATATATACACACATGTATTTTCACTACATATTTTAAAAATATATTTTCACAACTCACACACATTTTTGCTATTCTCAATATCTAGATATTAGCCTCAAGAAAAAATCTTGCCACCAATCTAGAACTAGTTATTTGTAGTGATTATAATAACTTCTACCTCTGAAAACTCTTTCAAAGTCCTTACAAACTTTACATCACAGCCAAAACCGTCTCAAAGGTACCTTTCCTCTGGACTAGTGATAGCACACTCCCATAGCTCAGTTAAGACATACAGGATGCTAAGACAAGCAATGGTCCATGCTTCTGACTCAAAAAAAACCAACATCAAGTCCAAACATGAAAAACTACGTTAGGTAATTTACTTCTGCAGCTTTTCTTCAGGAGACAATGACTGTTATTGTCTTTTAAACATTGTGCAGTGAAATTATACAGGAATGAAGGAAAAAAATACAAACATACAAAATACCTGCAGAATCATCATTAAAACTGCAGGTAGATCTTATCTTGGAAATGTTAAACTAGTTTATGCTACTTCAACAGACAAATTCCTCCGGGTGTGAATGGACAAACGGAACTCAGCCATCTTCAGAAATCTGCCCAGACTTGCTGAAAAACTCAACAGTACCTTGTAGGACAAATATTGTATTTGTGCTTCATCAGATGCCAAACTCACACTGTCACAATCACGTGAGAAAATAAATTGCTTTTCCCTTACTTAGAAACAACACTGGAATATGATCAGTTTTAAAGCAGAAGCCATTTCTGGAGATACCTTCACAGAATATTTGATTAGAACCAGATCTCTTTATGATGGGTAGAGGCCTATGTTCTATATTAGTATCATCCCCATTAATATCTTGGATAACTCTGCACACACACATTGTTCATACAGATAAGCATGGGCCACAAAGGATATCTGATTCACCCAGGACCACTGGCAGAGTCAACCACTCCTTTAACACGAACTTAACACCCGGGCAAGTATTCTCCTCATCCAATCCTTACACACATCTATGGATATCAGAGAGGTGCACGAACATGTATAAACTATGCAAATGAGAAATTAGCGAATATATTTTAGGCTGACAGTTCTCCAACAAAAAATTTGTTTACTTAACTTTACCCAGAGTAAAGTTTTTATTAGCATATAAAATGGCTGTTGGAAAAATAAGCAGCAGTAGAAGGAAAATACAAACTTAATGCTTTACTAGATTCAATCATCATTTCATTTCCCTGTGCTAAGGGCGCATGAAAACAGTCATCCACTCAAATGTTAAGCGCCAGTGTTTGGCACCGTGCAAGGTAAACAAAAGAACAGAAAAGCAAGGACACAATGCCCACCAAGGTCTACCTGAAGTCCCACCCAAAAAATGTCCATTAAATTACTGCACTATTTTGGGTTCACTGAACACCCACTACATGCCAAAATGCTAGGTGCCACGATCACACAGAACACTTAACGAACTGCAGATCTGTGGCCAATGACGTATTATGACAACCCCAGGCCTGACTAGTCCTAAACCGGCAATATTTTATTCTGGAAATAATTTTGCTTCCATCAATTAATCCTTTCTATAGACGGCAATTCTTTGAATAATTTCCACCAATGTTAACCCAGAGTAAGGTTGCTTAGAGAGTTAAATAAGGGAATGTAATGTGGACAAAAATAAAAGAAACAGTATCCTGAAGCACATTTACACTTTACTAATTCAGTTTGTATTTGCTTTTACCTTCAATAACAATAAAAAGCAAGTGACTTCAGTCAGAAAGTAGAACGTTAACTCTAAAGTTACCGTGGCAAGAAATCGTTTTCTTGTACGAGCAGTTTCCTGTGCAATGCTAAACTAACAAGTTTTGCTTAGTTTTTGTTTTTTGTTTTTAACTATTCACTTAGTAAATTCTTCATGAAAGCTCTGTGACCATTCACATGTCCCTTGGCTCAAAAACAGGTAGTGTAGATGAAATTACACTGATTTGGTCTTCAAGATTACAAAATAATTTTTGACCCTGTCCAAGTACCCGTTTTGCAGCAGCACGATACTAATGAGAGTTTTTTTAAGTAGGGGCCAGCCCTTAACCGTAAATTAACTGTAAGGGCTTGCAAACTGGCAACTTCACATTTATTTTTAAAGGCTTTCACATCAAAGACAAAGGCACCGAATTACGTGTTTTAAAATAAGAAACGCAAACAGGCTTTCAAAAGCTTACTAAAGAGGTAAATGGAATTGTATTTACGTCTAACAATAAAGAGTCATCAATACCGCAAAGAGACATTAAAGGAGGAAGCTACAGGATCAAGATTCCCCTCGAAGAAATGTCTGAACAAACTCAAACTGAAATTCTGTAAGCTGCGTCTCGCTATTTTTACCGCATTTTAAAGTAAGCTCTGTTTGCACGCAACCAACCGCAACCAAGAAAACAGAAGTGTCCTAAAATGTACCTATTAGCCAAAATAAAGCCAAAAAATATGCCCCTCCTACCTAGCGGGCCAAGTGGCAAGAACGTACGAGAACTCAGGAAGTTTTGAAATGGCAGTGACAGGAGACGGGGGGGAAGGCAGGGGAAGGAATCACGGAGAGCTCGGGCCACTCCAAGCGGCGGGCGCTGCGAGGTCCCGGCTCGGGACGGGACCCGACCGCCCAACTTCGCGCCGGAGCCCCGGCCGCGGCCCTTCCTCCCGGCCCAGCCCGCCCGGCCTCCGCGAGAGCGGCGTGACAGCCCCGCCGCAGGGACGCCGCCGGGGGACACCCACCTTCCTTCTCGGCCCGCGCCGCGGCCACTACGAGGGTCATCACCAGGTGCAGCGCTCCTACGAGGCCGGCTGCCGCGCTGCGCGGGCCCCCGCTACGGCCGGCTGCGGGTTCCAGCCCGGCGCCGGCGGACGTGGAGACGGCGGCGGTGGTGGCTCCGGCTGCTCCTCCTCCCGCCCGCTTCCCCATCCCTGCCGGCCGGGGGCCGCCGCGCTCGAGGTCCGGCGCGGCCCTTCTCGGCGAGGCGGCGGCGGCGCGGAAGCCGTGGTCCGGGCTCTGGCCGCGGCGCCGGGGACGACAACGGTTCCGAGCCCAGGGCTCGGGCTCCGGGCGTGGGCCTGGGTCCGTGCGTGCGTGTGAGCGAGAGTGTCAGTCACGGTCTTGGCCTGGGCATCGCCTACAAGGAGTCGGAGCTGAGAGGCCGCGGGTCAGGCACGGCGGGCGGCCATACTGGAAACGGGCACGGGCCGCGGGCCCTGAGCGCTGGCCTGCGAGGGGCGGGGCGCGGCTCTGGGCACCGCCCACGTCGTGCCGACACCTGGGCGGTCCGCCGGTCAGCCTGTCCGCCCCGGAGCTCCCGGGCCCCACGTCGTCGTCCCGCTCTCGGAGGCCGGCGGCTTCCCGGCCAGACAGAACCAGGACAGAACAACCCCAGGCCGTCACCGCTGCCCGGTGCAGGAGAAGGAGGGAGGCAGGCCTGGGTTCAGCTGCCAGGACTTATGATGGCCGCTTCCGCTTCGCGGAGGCGGTGACGGCGATCACGTGGAGACGGGGCGGCCTTGCCGCGCAGCCGCCGCGTTGCGTGGGCGGGGCAGGGGCGGAGTTGCGGGGCGCTGGGAGGTTTGGCTTCTTCTCCGGCTCCGGGACGATCCTCCGTGCTCTGCGCTGCAGTGCTGGAGCCTTGCAGGGGTCTGAGTGCGCATCCGGACCGCGAGACGAGCGCGGAAAGTCCGTTCCAGTGACTCCTCCTGGTGGCACTCCCGCCTCTCGGCCGCTTTGACATCGAGAATACCCCGGGCCTGACTCAGTTCCTGGTGGTGCTTCCTTGAGGATGGTGACCCGCTGAACTCATCCTTGGGTCTTCCGAGTCATGGTACCCAGGAGGCGCTTGATGGAGTCCTCTTGCCTTGGCTTGTGCACGCTTTGGCGCGGAACACCTTGTGTGCAGAAAGCGTCAGTGACTCTGGACGGAGAAAGCAGAGGCGGACAGACTGCTCTTTAGAATATCCAGTAGCCGGCTTCCTCTAGGAAAAGTTCTTTTTTTATTTTTTTATTTTTTTATTTTTTTTATTATTTTTTTTTTTTTTGAGACGGAGTCTCGCTGTGTCTCCCAGGCTGGAGTGCAGTGGCGTGATCTCGGCTCACTGCAAGCTCCGCCTCCCGGGTTCACGCCATTCTCCCGCCTCAGCCTCCCAAGTAGCTGAGACTACAGGCGTCCGCCACCACGCCCGGCTAGTTTTTTGTATTTTTAGTAGAGACGGGGTTTCACCATGTTAGCCAGGATAGTCTAGATCTCCTGACCTCGTGATCCACCCGCCTCGGCCTCCCAAAGTGCTGGGATTACAGGCTTGAGCCACCGCGCCCGGCCTTTTTTTATTTTTTAATTATGTATTTATTTTTGAGACAGGGTCTGGTTCTGCCGCCCAGGCTGGAGTGCAGTGGTGCGGTCTGGGCTCACTGCAACCCCGGCCTCCCGGGCTTAGGTGATTCTCAGGCCTTAGCCTTCGGGGTAGCTGGGACTACAGGCGCCCGCCACCACGCCACGCCAATTTTTCTTTTCTTTTAAGAGATGGTGTCTCACTATGTTGGCCGGGCCGGTCTGGAACTCCTGGGCTCAGGCAGTCCGCCTTCCAGAGTGCTGGGATCACAGGCATGAGCCATTGTGCTGGGCCCGGAAAAATTCTTAAGACGTCTATTTCCTTCACGAGCCATCTCGCACGTCTTAGATGCCCTTTTCATCTTAGGTTGAGCTTCTTGGTGTGCACGGCTATTCTCTCCAAGACTTAATTTAAGCTCTTGGAGGGGGTCCTTCTTTACTCATCTTGGTAACTTCCTCCCAGCTCTTAGCCCAGAGACATTTTACTTTCCTCAGCTTTATTGAGTGAGTTGATACATGTATAAGGCCAAGTCTGCCCACAGTTCGTCTCAGAACAAGTTAGATAGGAAAATAAGGTTTCAGAAAGACAAAAGAAACTCCAGAATCTACTCTATAAAATAGTCCGGTGTCAAGCAAGCACTTAAATTTATTCATAAATTAATGTATATTTAAATATGACCTTACCCTAATGATTTTAAAAAGCAAGTTTAGGGCAGGGCGCAGTGACTCACGCCTGTAATCCCAGCACTTTGGGAGTCCAAGGGGGGGGGGGGGGGGCAGATCACCTGAGGTCAGGAGTTCGAGACCAGCCTGGCCGACATGGTGAAAACCCGTCTCTATTAAAAAATACAAAAATTAGCTGGTACGTGCCTGTAACCCCAGCTACTCCAGAGGCAGGAAAATCGCTTGAACCTGGGAGGCGCAGGTTGCAGTGAGCCAAGATCGCACCACTGCACTATGCCCTCGACAAGAGCAAAACTCCATCTCAAAAAATAATAATAAGCAATTTTACTTTTTTGAGTATTAGCCTTAAAACTGAGTAGTCAAATTTTATTTCGATGTAATGAAATAGGAATAATTGTTATCTCTAAGTTGGCTTTTAAAATGTCTGAGGCAAGAGATTTCTGGAAGGCTTTTGACTCACGGAAGAGATCAAACCCAAGGATACCTAACAGCGCTTTTGCTTAACCTCCAACCTGCCAGCTCTGCGAGTCAGCAGCCCTTCCCCCATTGACAGGTTCAGGACAAACAGGCCTTTCCAACCATGAAATGCTCAGGGTCTCTTACACAGCAATCAGCCACATGCCCTGGTTAGCCTGAGGTGCAGCAGCTCCATGGGAAATAACTTGCACCTGTCTGTAATTGACTCTTAGACGTATACAGACATGTTTGATCAGAGTTCAATTTCCCATGAAGCTAATGAGGCTTAAGCTGCAGGGCCCCCTCTCTTGCACAAGTTCCTTCCAAGTCCCTGGACCTAATTGTGTATTTATAAGCTTGTATTCTTGTTCTTAAAGGAGGCGTCCCAATAGTTGGGTAGACTTTTAAGGCCCACCATACCTGAACCTTCCCCTGTGCCTGAGGGACACTAGGAGCAGGAGGGGTGATGATGGAACTTTCTTCCCAGGAAAGGACAATGAGACCACTGAGTCTTAACAGTAAAAGAAGTTTTGCTAGACAGAGTGGTAAACTGTGTTGGAGAGAACCTGGCGTGGAGCCACCATCACCCTAGGATCCTCTACCCCCACTCCCCAACCCTCCTTCGTCTCAGGAGAGAACTAGGAGTTGAAACTGAAGGAACCATTACACTAAGGACTCTTAATCAATTCTGATTAGTTGTGAACTTTTCTCTTTTTCCCTTTTGGAAATTGGAGAGACCTGGCCATTTGGCAGGTGGAGGTATTAGCTGGCAGAGTCAGGGAAAACTCTCTGAACCAGTGGTTCTCAAGGTGTCATCCCCAGACCAGCAGTACCAGCAACACCTGGGAACCTGTTAGAGATGCAGATTAACAGGCTAAATCCCAGACCTGTGGAATCAGGAATTCTGAGTTGAGATCCAACAATCTGGTTAAACAAGGCATCCAGGTGATTCTGATACAGGCTCAAGATTGAAAAGTGTTGCACGGTGATATATGCCAGGAGCTACTAGCTGTTGGGACTCCTCATTTTCTATTCATTTTGCTCTCTATGCAGGTTAGTAATTTACCATTGAAGGCAGAATTATAAGAGACTCAGACAAATTTGAACTTAAATCCCACCCCTGCCTTTACTAGCTATATGATGCTGAGCAAATGACTTTTCTGGCCTCAGGCTCCTAATCTGTAAAAATGGGGATCATAACATAAATTGGGGGAGATTAAGCATATATGTTTGTAAAGCGTATAGACTAGTGTCTGGGACGTAGGAGACTGTCAAAGCAGCTATTAATTAGCACTCACTCTTTTCAAAACACCACATTAGGCACGAAGATCCTCGATGCATTGATACCTCCACTTCATTCCACAAAATACTTGAGGTGTGCAAGAATGCCTTCTATGAATTAAAACTGGAACTAGGAGGGAGGAAACCGTTGGGCTTTCCAGGGTTCTATCTCCTTTGCTGCATAGGTGAATGCACCTGGTATCCTGGCGTTCAACACCATCTATACACTTTCAGGTCCCCACTTCGTGTCACCAGCCAGACCTCACTGTCTCTATTGCTGTTCCCACTCAGGTGTCTAATGAGCTGTCTTAAACTCACATGAACTCCAGATCTTCCCCCACAAACATGCTCCACCCACAGCCTTTCCTATCTCCAGGGCAACTCCAACCATCCAGTTGCACAGGCCAAAAACCTGGGAGTCATTCTCTACCGTCTCCACATATACCCAAATCTAACTGCTTCTCACCACCTGCACTATTCCACTCTGGCATGAGCCCTGTCATCTGCTGCCTGGATTTCTGCAAGAACTTCCTAACAGGTTTCCCTGTTTCCACCTATACAAGAAAATTTTCCACTTACAGCACTTGCATAGTGGATTTGAAAACGGAATGCTATGCTATACCACAACTGGTTCTAACCAACTGAAGCAGATCAAGGACTGTGAACTTTGAGTGACCCCTGTACCAGACCCTTGTTAGACCTAACCAAAGACTCCTTTCTGTCCAGTAACAAAGGGACGTGTTTTATCAACACTGTTCCAACCTATCCGGAGCACTACTTTCCAGCCCTTAATTCACATAACCTCCAAACTCCCTTCTGTCTTTCTCACACTTGAAAAACCCTGACTTTTCCTAACTCATGAGTTACTCAGTGAACTTTTTCCCTGGAGTGTTCCCATCCATGCCTGGCAGTATATAAACTCATCTTTGATTTTTTTTTGTTTTGTTTTTGAGTTTTGTTAGGCTTTGCTTTATATTTTGACATAAATTTGTACTTTCATAGTCTATTGTCAACCTGACAGGCAGCAGGATCCATTTAAAACATAAGACATGTCATGTCTCTCAATATTCACATCCTGCAGCGGCCTGCTTAATGTTTTTAAAAGCAGTTGGGAAAATTGAAATTTTAATTTTTAGAGTCTGTATATTAAGAAAAGCAGTAACAGGGAATATTTGAATACCCATCTCAGGGTAAAAGCTTCCCTGATCTGGCTTGCCCCCGTCTTTCCATTCCTCCTGGATTCCTCCAGGCTCGGTCTGTTTCGGCTGAACTGACCACCATTTTGTTCCTGGAACGTATCAGGAATGCTTCTACTCCAGGGTCTATGCTCTAGCTCTCCACCTGAAGTGCTTTCTCCCCACCCTCTTCTCCCTGGTTCTCTGCTGGGCTCACTGCCATGCTTCCTCTCAGTCTTGGCTTAGTTATGATTTTATTGGTGAAGCATACCCTGATCACCACTGTTAATACTGCAGCTTATTACACCTACCCTCAAGTCCCAATCCTCCTTACCTTGCACTCATTTTCCCCCCATAACACTTATCACTTTCTATAATACTATATACTTTACTTACTCATTAAATGTGCTGTTATTACCACTCTTTCCCCCCATTCGTTTTGCTCGCTGATGTATTCCAAGCTTCTGCAATTGTAACTGGCACATATTGGGCACTCAGTAACACTTTTTGCATGAATGGATAGATGAATGGATGAATGAACAGAACTAAAAGATAAAGATCATTAAGACATAGTCCATCTCCTCCAGGGAGCTTAAAATCTGGTGGATAAGACAGACATACAAAATACAGAGAACAGGAAGGAACCAATCAAAGGAGAAAAGAGGAAAAGGAGTATTAAATGAAAGCAACTCTGGGTTCTAGCCATTTCTTTCTTTACCCAGCCTTTTCAGCTTCTTTAACTGATTTTTCTTTGATTTCAGTTCTCTCTTTCATCTAGTCTAAAGCCCACAGCAGTTAAGTTAATAAGAAGAATATGGCACCTTGTCTGCTTATTCAGGATGCAGAGGAACCTGCTCCTTTTGTCTCCTGTGTCCCTTATTCCCTGCGAGGTTTCCCTGGGTGTTATTCTTAAAAAGAAGTCAGCTCACGAAGCCTAAGGTTTAAGTCTGTTCAACTTAGTAGTAAATTATGGTAACCTAGGGTAGAGCAAATAGACCTCAGTCAGGTTCATGCAGCAGGATGAGGGTAGTAGCTTCTGAGTGGGTGGGCTGAGCTCTGTATTAATGTGGATCCCATATTTGAAGATCCTTATTCATATATTCCTAAAGAAAACTAATTCCCTTGCAGTTTCTAAATCTACGTGAACTAAGGTCTCATCAGTGACCACTACCACAAAACATATATACCTTTACTAATAAACATACTGGATTTAGATGTGAGAATTAAGTATGGGTTTCTTCCATATTTTCCTTCCAAGCTGACTGACAGAATTCGTAAGCTTATATTCATCTTTCTAGCGTTCTTTAGAAATGTTTTTGGGACAAACAGCCAGGTTTAACATGAATCAAAATCTTTTTTTTTTTTTTTTTTTTTTTTTTTTTTTTTTTTGAGACGGAGTCTCTCTCTGTCGCCCAGGCTGGAGTGCAGTGGCCGGATCTCAGCTCACTGCAAGCTCCGCCTCCCGGGTTCACGCCATTCTCCGGCCTCAGCCTCCCGAGTAGCTGGGACTACAGGCGCCCGCCACCTCGCCCGGCTAGTTTTTTGTATTTCTTAATAGAGACGGGGTTTCACCGTGTTAGCCAGGATGGTTTCGATCTCCTGACCTCGTGATCCGCCCGTCTCGGCCTCCCAAAGTGCTGGGATTACAGGCTTGAGCCACCGCGCCCGGCCATGAATCAAAATCTTGACCTGCCCTTTCAACTCCTCCACAACAGGCTCCAGCACCACTCTGACTTTTTTCTCTACTGCAATATTTAATTATTAATCTTGTGAGTTTTGAAAAATGTCATGTGGTTTGGTAGTCTTTCAATTAAAAGGAGGGAAATAATACCCTAGTATATTTCTCGTTCCTTCCACCTCCCCTTACCATTGTCCTCTCTAGTGCTGAGAAGTACTTTCACGTTGATTTTTTAGGCTGTCCTTAGTTTCTGAATGTTCCTGAGCACCATTATGAAAGAAGCCTGCTTCACCCGTCATTCGATTGTACTTAATATTGCATTGCTTGGTGGTAACTAAGAGCCGTGGAAAGCCATTCAGGGGAAAAAAGGCCATCAAACAATGTATTGAGGGATGTTTGTGTTTCTACTGCTCCCTATTATTTAACTGCTTGTAACTGTAAAATTCCCAGCAAGAGTAAGTAAAGGCAAAAATCAACATATTCAAGATGCAGATAAATACCAGAAACAATGAAAAAATTAAAACAGTAAAATAATGACAACTGCAGAGACAAAGATAAAGTAGGAGAGACACAATTCTCTCTGCCAAGTCTTGTGTGAGTTCCCTAAATGAAGAATCGGGAATTGACCATTTTGCATGGCCTCGCAGGGTGGTCTGAGGGCAGGCATCACAGCTAGCACGCACACATACCTGTGCGGGGTTTTCCAGAAAGTAAATTCTACTTCCTTTAAATGTTATTACTTTAATTTCTGGTACTGTAACAACAAGTTAAATTTGATATTTTAAATCTGATAGGCTGGGCGCAGTGGCTTACGCCTATAATCCCAACACTTTGGGAGGCTAAGGCGGGTGGTTCACCTGAGGTCAGGAGTTCAAGACCAGCCTGACCAACATAGTGAAATCCCATCTCTACTAAAAAAAACCTACAAAATTAGCTGGGTGTGGTGGTGCATGCCTGTAATCCCAGCTACTTGAAAGGCTGAGGCAGGACAATGGCTTGAACCCAGGAGGCAAAGGTTGCAGTGAGCTGAGATTGCGCCGCTGCACTCCAGCCTGGGTGACAAGAGCAAAGCTCCACCTCAAAAAAATAAAAATATATAAATAAATAAGTAAAATAGATCTGATATTTTAAAACCATGCATGGTCAGATGTCTTTATGACCATGAATTAACAAGTATTTGAATTATTCTTAAAAATATCAGCAAAGAAATAGTCTGTGCAAAATCTCAAGGGGAATAATTTTGTTTCACCTTTAGTCTACATTATGGTGAGCATCTGTATCCATTCCTAAAGTTTTCAAAACTAATTTTTTAAGTTAACAAACAATAATTGTATATATTTATTGTGTACATGATGTTTTGAAATATATATATGTTGTGGAATGGCTAAATTGAGCTAATTGACATATGCATTACCTCACATACTTTTTTTTTTGTGGTGAGAACTCTGAAAATCTACTCTCTTTGCAATTTTCAATAATACAAAACATTGTTTTAACAAGGGTTACCATGCACTGTCATAAAAGTTTGATGCTTCGAAGCCCTTTCATAATTTATACAGGCAAGGAAATATTAGTAGCAGAGTCTTTGATCTCCGTAAAATACGTGTTCTGTCACACTGGGAAAGGTGATTGCCAGTAAGAGGACTGCTCTTTTCGGTGGAGTAAATATGATTTTCATTTTGACAATGTGATTTTGCTTCTTGTGAATCATCTCACACCAAAAAAGCCATAGGATTTGAGAACAAGAACTGGATCTTAAATATTTATTGGAGTCTGGTTTTGGAAGTATCCCCTCCACTTCCGGCTACGGTTTGACAAATTACTCAGCCTGTCTAAACCTCAGTTTCCACAGTTTCACGTTTTTAAAAAACGGTAAAAATAACTACCGAAGATGAGTTGGAAGAATTGAATAAACTAAAGTACCATGGAATTACCTAGCAGATGGCAGATATTCAACAATGTCACTGTAATAATAATAATCATTATTATATAAAAGAAACCTGAGGCCCAGAAATGAAGAAACGTATTGAAGACCATGGCAGGGCAGAGACATGACTTCCAGGCCAGGGGCTCGTCTTTGGTTTCATCTTAAAGTCCACTTCATTAAAGTTGTATATATCTATGGTGTTTTATTTGGCGGGGCACTCTTATAATTATTGTTTTAATCTCATAATAATGTCGAAGGCTACAGAATTAAAATTCTACTGCTCTAGTAAAATGATAGCACAGATCAATACAGTAATATCATAAGAGGTGAATGAAATGACTCCTCAAGAGGACTGACATTAAAAGGTTATTAGCCATAGCTTGGACTTCCCTGAAATCACAAGCTGAAGCCTAGCCACTTTCTACAAGTCAGGGTAGGCCAAGTTATGCTGTGATAACAAAGAACCCCCAAATCTCAATGGCTTAAAACAGCAATTTGTTTTTTTCTTCCCACAACAGGTTCTTCCAGGATCCTGGCTAGTGGAGTAATTTGGGTCACTTGTAGCAGAGAAAAAAGAGGGTTATGGAGGGTCTCCATAATGTTGATTTAAATTTTCTGGTAAGAACTGACATTTCATCACTTCACTCACACTCATTGGCCAGATCAAGTCATATGACCACACCAAACTTTAAGGTACTGGGGAAGTTCAATCCTCCCATTGGCTGGAGGGAAAGAAGTGGGCCCGTCTGTGAACTGCCCTAGTGACTACCACAGGCTTTGACATGTTTTCTTTTCTTCTTAGACAAATAAAAAACAGCAGCCTGAGAAAGGATGATGGAAACTATTTTCATTTTCCTATGAATTATCAAGTCGTAAAGAGCAGATTTAAGTTTTTATCATTTATACATTTTTGTTTGTTGGCTTTATACATTTTTGTTATAGTCACCGATGAAATATGAATGTTTTTAAAAGCAGTTGGGGAAATTGAAATTTTAATTTTTAGAGTCTGTATATTAAGAAAAGCAGTAACAGGGAATATTTGAATACTGTTTTTTTTTTTCTTCTTTCCTTCCTTCCTTCCTTCCTCTGTTCCTCCCTCCCTTTCTCCCTTCCTTCCCTCCCTCCTCCTCCCCTCCCTTCTTTTTTCCTTCCTTCCTCCATTTCCTTCCTTCCTTCCTTCCTTCCTTCCTTCCTTCCTTCCTTCCTTCCTTCCTTCCTTTCCTTCCTTTCCTTCCTTTCCTTCTTTTCCTTCCTTCCTTTCATACAGGCTCTTGCTCTGTCACCCAGGCCGGAGTGCAGTGGCATGTTCTCAGTTCACTGTAGCCTCAAGCTCCTGGACTCAAGCAATCCTTCCGCTTCAGCATCCCGAGTAGCTGGGACTACAGACATGCACCACCAAGCCCAGCTAAATTTGTGTGTGTTGGGTGGGGGATGAGAGGTGGGGGTACTGGGAAGGGTGGGTCTTGCTTTCTTGCCCAGAGGGGTTTCAAACTCCTGACCTCAAGTGATTCTCCTGCCTCAGTCTCCCAATGTGCTGGGATTACAGGCATGAGCCACCAAGCACAGCCTCTACTATACTTCTGATGAGAATTTATTAATCATCTTAGATGTAATAATGGCTATTTTAGATTTTGTAGGGTTTTTAAAGATTTTTAAATTTGTTTCATCTTTCAGAAATATGTACTGAAGTGTGAATCAAATGATAAAATGAGATTTATTTCTAAATAATCTGCAGGGTGGGTGGGGACAGTGGGCGGGGCTAGAGATGAAAGAGGATCAGCTGTGAGCTGGTGATTGTTGAAGCTGGGTGATCAACGCATGGGAGTTCATTATGTTAGTCTCTCTAGTCCCTCTACTTTTAGGTATGCTTGGAACTTTCCATAATAAAAAGTTCAAAAAGACAAAAAAAGCAATGCTAGGCCTACAGCTACTTCAGATCTAGATGAAGCTCCACTAGAGACGGCTAGCAAGGATCTTAGCCCATTGCTGGTGCAGGTGGGGCCTGCCTGAGAGTGCATCAAGCCCTAGGAAATATTTCCTCCAAAGAATTTTCACACTCGCCGAACGTCTGAATCAACCAATCTTAGCCCGCAGTGGCAGCCGATGGTGCCCATGCTTTGCAACATCTGGTGGGACCTCAGGATCACCTGCTCTTGTCCTGTAAGGAGACAATGCTCAGGAGCCTCCTGAGGCCATGGTTGCTTGCACAGGTTAGCACAGAAGGCTTGAGTCCAGCTCTGAGCTAATTTCCTCTTCTCTGGTTAGTCTGAGACCCTGGTAGGACACTGAAGTTCCTTTGCTCATTAACATGGTGCTCACAGACTTTTGATGTCTCTGAGGCAGGCAGAAGCGTGTGAGGCATGAGCCTGGGCCAGACACAGGCCTAGGATATGACCTGAGAGCTGCTGCAAATGCACCTCCCTCCTCCTGAGGCCCCTGCTTTCATCACAGCTCCTCTCCCTTGAGCAGCCTGCTCTCAGCTCTAGCTGCTGCCAGCCCCTTCCTATCAGAGATGCAGGCTGTGAGCATCACCAGAGTGAAGGCTGCTGCATCACCCGTTGGTTCTCCCTCTGAGAGCGCGGCTCCCCGGCCCACAGCGGTGGACCTCTGGCACACCACACAAGCTTGTTCTTCACGGTCTTGCCTTCCCTGCCGTAGCTGATTGGCTGTGGACTCCTTTCCCACATTGGCCCAACCAGATTCTCTTGAGCATTTTCTCCAATAAATATGTACATTGAAGATGAGTCTGAATTATGTAAAACGTGAAGCTTACAGGACTGTCTATAAACTTTTGCTACAGAGTTGCCCTGAGCCCCACCCTCCCAAGACTGGTTGCTCAGCATTTTCGTGGACACCATTGAAACTGAACTTTATATATATATATACAGAGTTACATACATATATAGTTTTATAGTTACATATATGTATAACTAGACACATATAGTTACATATATAGGAAACTATATAGTTACATACATATGGAGTTCCAATGACATATATATATGATTGAGGTTGCTTTCTTTGCCGAGTGCCTTGAAGGGTGTGGTAGGCAGCCTCTAAAATAGCTCTGATTATCTCTACATTCTTCTGTAAGCACTCTCACCCCTTGAGTGTGGGCTGAAGCTAATAACGTGTCTATTGAATGAAACACGGCTAAAGTGGTATGCTTTTACTTCAAGGTTAGGTTTAAAAAATCTGTGTGTCAGCCTGATGTGGTGGCTCACGCCTGGAATCCCAGCACTTTGGGAGGCCAAGGCAGGTGGTTCACCTGAGGTCAGGAGTTCAAGACAAGCCTGGCCAATATGGCGAAACCCCATCTCTACTAAAATACAAAAATTAGCCAGGTGTGGTGGCAGGTGCTTGTAATCCCAGCTACTCGGGAGGCTGAGGCAGGAGAATTGCTTGAACCCGGGAGGCGGAGGTTGCAGTGAGCCGAGATTTCGCCACTGAACTCCAGCTTGGGCGACAAAAGCAAAACTCCACACACACAAAAGTAAATAAATAAATAAGTAAATAAGTAAATAAAAATAAATAAATAAAAAGTGTGTCTCTCTCTCCCCCTTCTAGGGAAGGAAAGATGCCATGTTAGGGTATTCCTATGGAGAGGTCAAGAAGCACCTCTAGCCCACAACCATGTGGCCCTGAGGCCCAGCAGCCAGATGGGTGAGTTGGGAAGCTACGTGGGGGCCTGGCGGTGATTGCAGAGCAGGCTGGTGCTTTCGTTACAGATCTGTGAGAAACTCTGAGCCAGGCGCACCCAGTGAAGCCACACCCAGACTCCTGGTCATCAAGTTTATTTAATTTGGGAGTGATTTGTTACAAAGCAACAGGTAGCTAATACCAGACGCTGTGAATGTGCCAAATAAAATGAAAATCTTAAGAACTGATGAAAATGAAAGGAGCTCTGGATGAATCCAAGGTGATGGGGGCAGTTTTAATACACCCCTTTTGGTATTAATAGAAAAAGTAGGCAGAAATCACTAAGGACAGAGGAGACTTATACAACACTCCCCACCAACTTGGCTCACTTGATGGTGATAGAATGTTCACCCAGGAAGCGCAGAACACGCGAGCTTCTCCATTGCTTCCGGTGCATGGAGACACACCGTATGCTGGGCCGTAAAACAATCCCGGAAAGTTTACAGAGACTGAAATCACACAGAGTATGCACTTTGACCACCACAGAATTACAATAGAAATCAGTATTAGAAAGATATCAGGAAGATGAAAATCCTTCCCTGTTTGGAAGTAAAACACTTCATTGCAAAATGATGTATGTGCCAAAGAAGAAATCACCGTGATTAGAAAGTAAGAATGAAAACCTGAGCGTCAAAATTTCTGAGATGTTTCCTCAGACATTGCTTACAGGGAATAGGATAGCTTTAAATGCTTATGCTAGAAAAGAAGAAAAGTTTAAAGTGATACTTAGTTTTTACCTTAAGAAGATAGAAAAACAGAATATGAAGCTCATATAAATGGAAAGAAGGAAATAGAGATAGGAATAAAAATGATTGAAATAGAAAAGAGAATAGAGAAATATCACTTTGTCAAAAAGTTGGTTATTTGAAAAGATCAGTTTCTGGCTGACTGCTTCACTCACATCCTTTTTTTTTTTTTTTTTTTTTTGAGACGGAGTCTCGCTCTGTCACCCAGGCTGGAGTGCAGTGGCGCAATCTCAGCTCACTGCAAGCTCCGCCTCCCAGGTTCACGCCATTCTCCTACCTCAGCCTCCTGAGTAGCTAGAACTACAGGCGCCTGCCACCTCGCCTGGCTAGTTTTTTGTATCTTTTAGTAGAGATGGAGATGGTGTTTCACCGTGTTAGCCAGGATGGCCTCCATTTCCTGACCTCATGATCTGCCCACCTCGGCCTCCCAAAGTGCTGGGATTACAGGCGTGAGTCACTGCGCCCGGCCCTCACTCACATTCTTTATTCTTGAAATTTGGATCTCCTCTCAACTATTGGACATGATGTTCAGCTCCATCCTCATGATAAAGATTTCAGCTTCTCTAACCCGTATCCTCTCTCTATAGTTTAAACTGGAGGGAACTTATTAGAAAAATCACACTGTTATTAAAATGGCTGAAGGCACATATTGGGCTGAGCTTTTAGGGACAGCATCCACAATCTCTTCATGGAATCAACCTGGTAAGGAACGTCTGAGGTCTCAGAAGCACCCTGCCTCTGCCTCCACCACATGGACAACATGGGGGCCTAGGCCCTGCCCACTTCCTCTTGCGGCTGGCTTCTAATCGGCATCTCACGCTGATTTCATCGGGCGGATGGAACCCAATCACAGGTCTGCATCCCAGTGGAAGGAAGGCTGGGAAGGGTAGGATCTGGGTTCCACACTCGAAGGTGAGTTCACAACCTGGGAAATCATCAAAATATGAAGGAGGCGTTTAGAAGGTTTTGGATGGAGACTAATGACAGATGAACACCTTAGCTCTCCCTTGCCAACCAGCGAGGCTCCTGCTCTAAATATCTTTCCTCACACAGCTGTCCCCACCATCCCTCCACCCTTCCCGCCAAGCGGGGAGCTCTCTTTTCTGGCGCACTTGTTCCTGAAGGTTCGTCCCACACAGGGCATATGATGCTCAGCATATCGTTCATGCATTAGCTCAGTATATACTCACTGAGCCCCTGTTACATGCTAGCAGATGTACCAGCACAGGAGCCACAGTGCTGAGCGAAGCAGCACAGCCGCTGGCCCTGCAGACTCCACCACCGCTCAGCAGACACTTCCTTGGAAGGTGAGGAAAACGAACTCAGACCAGATTGGGCCGGAAAGGTAGACGTTATCATGAGGAAAAGGAAGTGTGCCATGGAGCCCTGAGGACGGGGCTGTGGCTGCGTCCCAGGAAAGGATAACACTTGGAAAAGGAACGTCTCTGAGGGAACTTTTTCTCTATGTGCCTCTCATCAGCTTCAGTCCTGTCCCTGAAGATGTGTGTTCCGGTTACTCCAACCCCATGGCATAAAACACGTCCGCTGAAGTCTGCATGGAACAGACAGAACCAGAATGTCAGACTCATTTTCAGGTGCAGGAGTAGAGGCAGGGCCCACCAACTGTGTCTGGGAGGGGGTGGGGCTGAGGGTGGAGTATTTCAGTGCCCCGCAGTCCTGGGTGCTCTTCTATTCCTGTAGGTAACAAGGGCGGTGAGAGGATCACTGTGAGCCTGGCCGATTCCGCCGCATATCATACCCGCCAGGCCTAAGTCTCACACGTGGGAATCTGAAAGTCCTTGCACTGACTGCTGCAGGCTGTAAAATCACCAACGGTAACCCATTTTGGGGTTCATCAGAAATTAATGGGAAAGCCGATTCCCCCTACCCCTTTGATATTTTGTGTTTTTGAGACGGGTTCTGCTCTGTTGCACAGGTTGGACTACAGTGGCGCCATCACGGCTCACTGTAGCCTTGACCTCCCGGGCTCAATGATTCTCCCAACTCAGCCTCCCAGGTAGCTGGTACTACAGGCACACACCACCATGCCCAGCTAATTTTTATTTATTTTAGTAGAGATGGGGGTCTCACTATGTTGCCCAGGCTGGTCTTGAACTCTTGAGCTCAAGTGATCCTCCCACCTTGGCCTCCCAAAGTGCTGGGATTACAGGTACTTAATGGGAAAGTCTGGAATCAAATACAAATACTAAAAAGCAGGAAAGCGAAATGAACTACATGTTAAATCTTTGCTCAAGTCACCCTCTCCTGAGCTCTGCTCTGGCACCATCCCCATCAAAGCTCTTGTCATTGTCACCCGGCACCCAGGTCCTGGGATGTAGACCATGCAGCTGCCTGAGGCCCACGAGCAGAAAGCAGAAAATGTTGCTCATTGATAAATTCTCAAATTTACAATGAAAACATTATTTAATTTTTTCTCAAGCAATCTGTTCCTATTCTAGGAAGGGAGAAGGGGCAGGCAGAGGAAGTGAAGGAGAGCCAGGTTTTCCAGAGCTGTGACTGTCCCTAAGCTGCCTTGCTTGGGACCAAGAGGATCTTTGCTCCCCAGCTCTCCCCAGGAGTTCACGGATCGGTCGGGCTTGTCCTTTCCCTGCTCTCTGGTTCCCCAGGGCTCCCAGGCCTCTCTGGGGGAATTTCCCCTCCTCCTTCTCAGGCCCAGCTTTGCATTCCCGGATCACAGTCTTGCCAGACTGTTCTGCCTCCTTGCCTGTGGTCTTTGCAGAGCCAGGTCACCATCCTGTACTATCTCAAATTTGCTTTGTAAATGCTAGTTTAAAAATACATTGTCCCACAATTAAGCATAACAGTTTGCACAGGTTGCTGCTGTACATACGATATAGGATCCTCCAGAGCCTAAAATGTAAAATTTCAGAAAAATCAAAACAACGAAAGGTGAACAAAAGAGATGTTACTTTTACTATGGTTTTGGGGGACACTTGTGAAGGCACGAAAAGCAAAGAGACTCCCTTCTCCCTACAGCCGTCCACAAATGCAGTAGAAACGCGCCAGTGTTACATGGACAGTTCAGTCCATGGTGCTGGACATTGAGGATTAATTTTTCTAATTTTTTTTTATTTTTTTGAGACGTAGTCGTGCTCTGTCGCCCAGGCTGGAGTGCAGTGGCCCAATCTCGCCTCACTGCAACCTCTGCCTCCCAGGCTCAAGTGATTCTCCAGCCTCAGCCTTCCGAGGAGCTGGGATTATAGGCATGAGCCACCACACCTGGCCGAGGATTATTTTAAAGCTTTTGCTTCCTGATTACTTTTCTAGGTATAGAAGTTTGTATTTTAATGGGGACTTATGAAAGAAAGTAATGCAGATATTTTAGAAGCTGTTTTCTCCACTTATGTTGCATCGGGATGTTTTATGTGGGTTATATTATGAGAAAGTAAGGGTTTAGATAAAATACTTAATACACACATTCGAAAGCTATATTAAATTAGATTTGTTTTCCTTGTCCATTAAAAAGGTAAACAGAACATCGCAGAATAATAGAAATTGTTAAATATCATATTGTTTAATTGAAAAATCTCTTGATTCATAGAAGTTTCACAGCTACTGGCTCTACATCACGGTTAAGGCTTAGACTCAAGCCTACGACTGCCTGAGTTGCTTTTTGTTTGGTTGGTTTTTAACTTTTTATTTTGAAGTAATTATAGATTCATGCACAGCTGTAAGAAATAAAAACAGAAATCCTGTGTACCCTTCATTCAGTTTCACCCCGTGGTAATACCTTGCATACCACTGAACACTACTGAAACCGGGAAACTGACACTGGGACAATCCACAGAACTTTTTCAGATTTCACCAGCTTAAATACATTCGTGTGTGTGTGTGTATTTCATTCTGTGCAACTGTATCACACATAGATTTCGGTATCACACTACCACCACAATCAAGACCCAGACCTGTTCCATCGCCACCTGACTTCTCATCCTACCCTGCTATGGCTCCAGCCACCTCCCTCTCTACCCCTCTAACCCAGAACCCATTCTCCATTTTGATAATTTTGTTTCAAGAATGTTACACAAGAATGTTATGGAATTAGACAGTATGTGACCTCTTAAGATTGACTTTTTTTCCTCCATCAAATTCCCCTGAGATTTGCCTGAGGTTTAATACTGGCTTCCTGCCTCACTGGCTGTGTGCTTCGGGGCAAGTTATTTAACATCCCTGTCTCCGTTCCATTCAGACGTAGGCCCGCCTGACCATGATGAAGTCTCACTGTCTACACTCCACACACCTTCTGCTTCTCACTTGCAGTTGAGAAGAGGCCTTCCATAAGCCGTATTCTGTGTCTCTGTGGAACCTTGGAACATGGCTGGGACCTTGAACTTCTATTTTTATTTAGAGATGAGGTCTCACTCTGTTCCTTGGCCTGGAATGCAGTTGGCACCATCATAGCTTATTGCAGCCTCACACTTCTGGGCTCAAGGATCCTCCCACCTCAGCCTTCTGAGTAGCCGGGGTTACATGTGCATGCCACCGTGCCCTGATAATTTTTAAATTTTTTTGTAAAGATAGGATCTTGCTATGTTGCCCATGCTAGTCTGGAGTTCCTGGCCTCAAGTGATCCTCCTGCCTTGGCCTCCCAAAGTGTTGGGATTACAGGAGTGAGCCACTGTGCCTGGGGGAGCATGCGCTTCTAAACCTTTTCTCAACATTTTCAGATCAATGCAGTATACAGAAAAACATGATTGAGCAATACTCTTTGGATAGTTTTAGGTATTTAGATTTTGTCACAGTCTATTATTTTGATAAGTAATTCAATAGATGTTTACAGGAACACTGTTTTGAATGGGAGCCCATTTCTACTGCTACCAGTTTTTATTTTTGGTCGGTTTCTCTTTCATCAGTGGGGATGCATACGCAGGTGGCATTTACGCCTCTTTTAGAGGTCGTTTGATTTAGCCTTACACTGTGACAAAGCTCTGGGTGTACTGCTGAGGGAACAGTTCCCCTGCTGTGCCAGCTGGCTGATTATCTGTGGTGATCCTGTGTATAAAGCATTTTTATAAGTTCACAGACCTCTCTGCTCAAATGTCAGGTCAACCTAGAGGCCTCCCTGACCGCCTCTAAAATAGCATCTGCCTCCTGTCTCTCTTCATTCCTTTTCCCTACTATATTTATCTTCAGAGCACTTGTCACCACTTGACACGTTATATATTTATTTGTTTACTGTCTGTCGCTCACCTTCAAAATGTAGTCTTCAGGAGAAAAGGAACTTGTCCTTTTCCCTGCTTTGCTTGCTTGCCCTCCCTCCCTCTTTCTTTCTTTCTCTTTCTTTCTTTCTTTTTTTTTTTTTGTTTGAGACACAGTTTCACTCTTGTTACCCAGGCTGGAGTACAATGGCATGATCTTGGCTCACTGCAAGCTCTGCTTCCTGGGTTCAAGCGATTCTCCTGCCTCAGCCTCCTGAGTAGCTGGGATTACAGGCACCCACCACCACACTTGGCTAATTTTTGTACTTTTAGTAGAGACGAGGTTTCACCATGTTGGCCAGGCTGGTCTTGAACTCCTGACCTCAGGTGATCCTCCCACCTCGGCCTCCCAAAGTGCTGGGATTACAGGCGTGAGCCACCGCGCCCGGCCTCTTGCTATTATTTCCGTTGCCTGAAGTGGTCTCTGACGTGTGGTATTTATAGAACAAATGAACGAAATGAGGGAGCGAATGAATAAATTCTCCCACTGCTGATGGAGGGAGGAAGGAGCAATCTATACTTGAAGAAGCAGAAGGAGCAGGAAGGACTCAGGGTATGCCAAGATCTCCATTTGGGCCAAAGAGCAGAGTGAAACAAAGGTAACCACCACAGTGACCCTGTGGCAGGGATATAGATGTACCCGTCTACAAACTTGTGTGTGCAAGAAAAACAACTTCATTTTTCTATAAGTCAACTCAGTTTCTATTCTGAGGCTTGATTTTGACAGGATGAGGCACTTAATAGCTTTAGAGTTGTAGTCCAGCCCCACCTCTGCCCAGAGGTGAGGGGTGGGAGTGGAGGCGCGCACTGCCTGTGCTGGGGTGTAGCGTCTAGTTCATCCTCGGATGCTGAGACGGTGCTCATGCCTCTCCGCACAGGCCAGAGAGACCAGCACTCGGCGGCACCCTGAGCCTCGCCCACCAGGATTTTCCTTTCGTCACTTCTTTCTTGCTCACCCATTGGGTGCTATGATCAAAAGGTGTTTGCTCTACAGCTATCTTCTGCTTTTTAGCCACGGCTTCAGTTTCTGTTCTCAATTCCAGGGTAAGTTTCAGTTCTTTATTCTCATCCCTGATGTAAGACCTGATTCTCAGGTCTAATGATTTGGTAATGAAATGAGGTAGTTTTGCTTGAAGACTCCTACGCTGCCCTTTTATCATCATAAATATTATAGACCATTTCCTAACTAAGGCATTTCTTAGTAGTATTCCTCCTAAACCAAGTACTTTGTTTCACTTAAATGATGAGTATATATATATTGGAACCATATTGGTTAATACAGTATTGGTACTTGGATTTCTTTTTTTTTTTTTTTTTTTTTTTTTTTTGAGACGGAGTCTCGCTGTCTTCCAGGCTGGAGTGCAGTGGCCGGATCTCAGCTCACTGCAAGCTCCGCTTCCCGGGTTCCCGCCATTCTCCTGCCTCAGCCTCCCAAGTAGCTGGGACTACAGGCACCCGCCACCTCGCCCGGCTAGTTTTTTGTATTTTTTAGTAGAGGCGGGGTTTCACCATGTTAGCCAGGATGGTCTCGATCTCCTGACCTTGTGATCTGCCTGTCTCAGCCTCCCAAAGTGCTGGGATTGGTATTTGGATTTCTTTTATTATAAATTAATTAATTATCTAAGGTTTCTTTTCTTTTGAAAAATCCAATTTAAATGGAATCATAGTACTAAAATTTTGTGAGGGAATTTTTAGCATTATTATTAGACACTGTTTTCCTTTGTCTACAAACTGGGGGTTTGAATATAAAATGTTAGGAATTAAAGTAATTGAGGTCAGTAGCCAGCAGTATATGTCAGTGTCATCTGTGGGGGCTTCTTAAAATACCAAAGTCCGGGTCCCATCTGCGAAGTCCCTGATTTGGAGAGTTTCCTGGAGGTCCGAACCTTGAATCCCGTGGACCACAAGCCAAAAGTCCAGTCCAGCCCGCTCATTCTTTCTACTGATGAAGAAACTGAAGGTCCTAAAACCAGGGATTTGTGCAGCCTCCCACATGTGAAAGAAGTGGTTTCAACAAGTACATCCCAGCAGACTCTGACTCCAAAGCTGGGGTAAAGCTTTCTGGGTGACGACGTTTACAACAGAACTCGATGCTTGTCATCTCTTTGCACTTCTGCAAGTGAAAATGATGAAAATATTCTTTTTACTGGAATCTCATCTCTTTGCACTTCTGCAAGTGAAAATGATGAAAATATTCTTTTTACTGGAATCAACCCTCGGGTAGTCAGGTTAGCAGTTCCCAAAGGTCATATTTACATTTTACCCGAGTCAGTTGTCTAAAGAGAAAGTGTCTTTCATCCCTGCCTGTGGTGAGGCTTAAGTTTACAACAGGAGTGGGGGCATGCAGTGGACACAACCGTGATTACGAAAGGGTGGAGAACGCAGGGGACCAGCAACCCCATCATCGCTCGGGCAGCCTCACGGGACTTGATGCTCGGAGAGGCAGTTGACATGTATTGCAGGCACATGGCTGAGTTCCTTCAGGACATGGACAGAGGAGGAGGCCTCGTGACACAGACTTGTCTATATCATCGATGTCACTTTCCAGAGAGTTTAAACACGGGCTCACCTGGGCTTTGGTGTATTCTTGCCTGCAGCCAGGATTGAGAACTCTTGCTTTGGGAGATTTTCATTAGCCTTTTATGTACGTTACTAAAAAAGAGGAGATGGATTGCAGATAATTTAAGATGCCTGACACCACTGCCCTACATGCATGCACAGGCAAGCCCACACATGTTAAAGAGTGAAAGCCCAAACCCACGTTAGCAACAAATCTTAACAAGACGGACTTGCAGAGTGGTTTGGATGAAATCACCACCTTCTTCTTGGTCTGAATGTCTCGCTCAAGTAGCCTGACCTTCACTTGGAGAGTAACTGGCTACTTCTCAGTTCTTGCTGCATTCTCTGGCTGGAAGCTGAAGACCGTCAGTCACCAGCCACCAGCCCACCAGCCACTAGCCCACCAGCCCACTACCCACCAGCCACCAGCCCACCAGCCACTGGCCCACCAGCCCACCAGCCATCAGCCCACTAGCTCACCAGCCCCCATAGCCCACCAGCCACCAGCCCACTAGCTCACCAGCCCCAGTAGCCCACCAGCCCACCAGCTCACCAGCCACCAGCCCACCAGCCACCAGCCCCACCAGCCACCAGCCCACCAGCCACCAGCCCCACCAGCCACCAGCCCACCAGCCACACTAGCCCACTAACCCACAAGTCACCAGCCCACCAGCCCACCAGCCACTGGCCCACCAGCCCACCAGCCACCAGCCCACTAGCTCACCAGCCCCAGTAGCCCACCAGCCCACCAGCTCACCAGCCACCAGCCCACCAGCCACCAGCCCCACCAGCCACCAGCCCACCAGCCACCAGCCCCACCAGCCACCAGCCCACCAGCCACACTAGCCCACTAACCCACAAGTCACCAGCCCACCAGCCCACCAGCCACCAGCCACACTAGCCCACCAGCTTACCAGCCACCAGCCCACCAGCCCACCAGCCACTAGCCCACCAACCCACAAGTCACCAGCCCACCAACCCACCAGCCCACCAACCCACCAGCCACCATCCCACCATCCCACCAGCCACCAGCCCACCAGCCCACCAGCCACCAGCCCACCAGCCCAGCAGAAAAGACAGGATATAGTTTCTCAGTAACTTACATTAGTTCCCTTTCTTAGGAAAACCTTAATATTTGGTCTTTGTATTTGACACTCCTCAGTGTCACTACGGTGAGACTACAGGCAGATTTATTTTCATGTATCCTGCTCATATTTCTGTGTGCCTTTTCAGTTTGAGCAGTCACCCTTCTTCAATTCTGGTGAATTCTGCTCCATTATCTCTTCAATATGTTGCCTCTCCCTTACTCTCCCTATTCTCTCCTTCGAATCCCTATTAGATTTACATTGAATTTGTCATTCTACTCTTCACATTACATTGATTTCACTTTCATAATTTCTGCTCTTTCTTTGTGTTTTGGTCTGATTTCCTCAGAATCATCTTCCAAACCACAAGCCCTCTATCTAGTCATCTAGTCTAACTTACCTAGGGAGTGTTTTAACCTTAATGGCTATCTATTTTATTTCCATTTGCTTCCTGATTTTCCCCAATATCCTCTCCCTGTCCTGTGGATTCTGTCCTTTCCTTTATTTCTCTGAGCATTGTAAGCCTCTCAGACTGTTTAATTATCATTAGGTCTTGCAGTGTGGGTCCCGCCGTTGGCTGTGTCTGCTGAGTCTCTCTTCCTTATGATCTCATGTGGACATAAATAGTCACCTTACACTTCTTCAGTAATGTAATTCGTTTTTCAAGATAATATTCACTGACTTCCTACACTGAATGCTCAGTTTACAGACTACTCTTCCCACTGATTTCCAGACCTCACCTTTCGTGTGAGATAGCTCATAGCGTTTTAAAGCCCTGATTGGAGGAGAGTACTGTGGGCTGACTCTTCTATAATTAAGATTGGGATGGGGGAAAGGAAGAAGAAAGCATGTTTCCAAATAACTTGATCAACAAGGTTTAGCATATGGCAATTTGATTTAAAAAAAAAAACACAAAAAACGGCTTGCTAGGATGTTGTAGCTACGTCACTATGAATGCTAGATTTTAAGGTTAAAAAAACCCCTAACAATCTTTATTCCTTTAATATCACACACGATTAACATAACATAACTTTAACATAATATAAATTAACATAATATAACTTTAACATCACATGATTATATGTTCTCAATGGAAAACTCTTATGTTTCCACCTGTTCCCCATCAGAGGTCATTTCTAGACTACTAGACATTCGTGCTTCGCTTGTTTGTGTGTTTTTGGTGTTGCCACGACAATCCATCAGTGTGCAGGGATGAAACACAACGTCACACCAGTTGAGAGGACACAAAACCTTTGCCTTTATCCTGGAACCTGAGCTTCTATTCATGCAGCCTGAGATCATCAAACATTTTAGATAACATCACACCACTGAGTATAAGGTTCAGTCATCTAAAACCTTGAAGATCTCACACAGAACCTGCTGCCTGGACTCTGGAGGCAGCTGGTTGTGGGACTCCTGCTATCTCATCATTGCGACCTCAAGGAACATCTATAGAGACGGCGTGATGTGCTGTTGCACTCTCAGTATCCTGCCATGGCCCTTGCCTGGGTCTTGAATTTAGGAGTCAGTCACAGAAGGAAATGGAATGAACTTAGGCCTCTGCCCAGAAGGACCATCATCTTTCTGAGGGAGGAGCTCTCGCCTATGTGAAACAATGGGAGTACACGGCCAAATGCTCATCACGTGGACCAGACTAATGCTACAGGAGGGAAGGGGGAGGCCAAGGGTTGGTGAAGCTTCATAGGCAGACTCAGCTCGAATCTGGCCTTGAGGGATGAGTTGGGCCTGTGCATACAGCCCTGGAGGTGCACGTGAGGATGGGTGCATGCTGGCAGCTCAGGCTGCCCCTGGGTATGAACAGGTGGACAAGTGTTGGTCATGGGTGGTAGTAACAGACAGGGGTCAGGGGTAAGGAAGCTAGAGGGGAGAGGGGAGCCTGCTGATAACTCTCTGAACATAGGAAGGGAGGTGGTGGCAGGCAGGTGACAAGCAGGAAAAGGTAGTAACATAAATAGCCACTGCTCACTGAGTGCTTTCTATGTGTCGGGCTTTGCAGCTCTGTTACATGAATTATCTCATTTAATCCCCACACATCCTGTCAGGTAGAGGAGGCTACTCTCCTCATTTTCCAGATGGGGAATCTGAGCTAAAGGAACTTATTCAAGTTGCTCCAGGGTGTACAGATAACAAGTGATAAAGTGTAGATGCGAACCCTGGCCATCGAGTTTGTGTTCCTAGTGATCATGAAATCCTCCACCTCAGAGGATTGCAGTGACTTGTCTTAATGCTGCTAAATATTGCAGGGTGGATCATCTCAGTCATGATCCTTGATTTCCATGGACTGTCATCTTTGGAAGTAAGGCATTGCTCACTCAACAGTTATGATGCTGCCAATCCCTGGCCTCATATTGTGTATTGAGGACATTGAGATGAATGAGATTGGTCACTGCTCTTGAGGAGGCGACAGTCCCCGCAAGGAGGTCACAAGAAGAGCCACATAAACATATCATTATATTGCAGCATGGCACATGATGACTCAGGCGATGTTTCTACAAAGTGCTCAGGAATCTCAGGAGAAGGAGTGGCCGATTCTATGAGAGGGGGCTGGGGAAGCCTTCAGAAAGATGAGGATGGTTAGGATAAGTTTTGAAGGATGAATAGTTAATCAGATAAATGTGGGAGCGTAAAGGGTTTCAAAGCAGAGGAAGTAGGGTTCAGAGGTGTGGCGATATGGGAGAGCATGGAAGGTCAGAGAATGGGCACAGCTGGAAGAGATCCAAGCATAAAGTCCAAGTCTCAATTATGTTCTGCAGATTACTGTCTCTGGGCGAGTTGAGTTCTGCAGTCAAATGTGTGGCAAGCCTTGTATCTATCATCTTGTTTTAGAGATTCATCATGCGTGTAGCATACTAAAGGTGCTAAGAAGTACTGCAGTCAATTAACCCATTTAAATCTTTTTAAACATGAGTTTCCATTTTAATTGTACACAGAATCCTTTTTTAACTCCCAAAAAACACTTTAGCTTTTCATTTCTTTTTTTTTTTGAGACAGTCTCGCTCTGTTGCCCAGGCTGGAGTGCAGTGGTGCGATCTCCACTCACTGCAAGCTCTGCCCCCCAGGTTCATGCCATTCTCCTGCCTCAGCCTCCCGAGTAGCTGCCACCACGCCCGGCTAATTTTTTTTTTTGTATTTTTAGTAGAGACGGGGTTTCACCATGTTAGCCAGGATGGTCTCGATCTCCTGACCTCGTGATCTGCCCGTCTCAGCCTCCCAAAGTGCTGGGATTACAGGCGTGAGCCGCCAAGCCCGGCCGCTTTTCATTTCAAGAATTTTTATTTTACATAGTTTTCATCTCTCTGCTGAGATTCCCTACCTGTTCACTCACCAGACCACATTTTGCTCTAATTCAATGAACAGAAGTTTGACAGCTGCTTTAAAGTCTTTTTGGCTAATCCTAAAATCTGGTCCATTTTAGGTTTGCTTTCAACTGACTGCTTTTTAAACAGTAATAACTGTGGTTCACATTATCCTGTTACTTTGTATGCCTAGCCCTTCTTGATTGTTCATTGGACATTGTGATAGTGCATTTTAGAGAACACTGATTTCTGTTCTTTCTCCAAAAAATGTTGATATTTGTTTTAACAGGGTTATTAATTAGTGTCTGATCAATGTGAATTTATGTAGGCTAATTTTTATACTTGGTTAGTGCAGATATATGGAAAGTTCAAGACACTTTCCAAGCCCTTCTAATTTGGCAGGACTCATCTGCCAATCTCTTTATCCCATGTGAACCTTGTTCTAAAACCCTTCAACTTTATTTTTTCTATTTTTATTTTTTATTATACTTTAAGTTCTAGGGTACATGTGCACAATGTGCAGGTTTGTTACATATGTATACATGTGCCATGTTGGTGTGCTACACCCATTAACTCATCATTTACATTAGTTATATCTCCTAATGCTATCCCTCCCCCTTCCCCCCACCCCACAACAGGTCCCAGTGTCTGATGTGCCCCTTCCTGTGTCCAGGTATTCTCAATGTTAGGTTCCCACCTATGAGTTAGAACATGTGGTGTTTGGTTTTCTGTTCTTGCGATAGTTTGCTGAGAATGATGGTTTCCAGCGGCATCCATGTCCCTACAAAGGACATGAATTCATCCTCTTTTATGGCTGCATAGTATTCCATGGTGTATATGTGCCACATTTTCTTAATCCAGTCTGTCATTGATGGACATTTGGGTTGGTTCCAAGTCTTTGCTATTGTGAATAGTGCCGCAATAAACATACGTCTGCATGTGTCTTTATAGCAGCATGACTTATAATCCTTTGGGTATATACCCAGTAATGGGATGGCTGGTCAAATGGTATTTCTAGTTCTAGATCCTTGAGGAATCGCCACACTGTCTTCCACAATGGTTGAACCAGTTTACAGTCCCACCAACAGTGTAAAAGTGTTCCTATTTCTCCACATCCTCTCCAGCACCTGTTGTTTCCTGACTTTTTAATGATTCCATTCTAACTGGTGTGAGATGGTCTTTCACTGTGGTTTTGATTTGCATTTCTCTGATGGTGCGTGATGATGAGCATTTATTTATTTATTTATTTATTTTTTAGATGGAGTTTCGTTCTTGTCACCCAGGCTGGAGTGCAATGGCACAATCTTGGCTCACTGCAACCTCTGCCTCCCAGGTTCAAGTGATTCTTCTGCCTCAGCCTCCCAAGTGGCTGGGACTACAGGCGTGCACCACCAGGCCCGGCTAATTTTTGTAATTTTTTTAGTAGAGACGGGATTTTCACCATCTTGGCCATGCTGGTCTCAAACTCCTGACCTCATGATCCACCCGCCTCGGCTTCCCAAAGTGCTGGGATTACAGGCGTGAGCCACCGTGCCTGGCTGAGCATTTTATCATATGTCTGTTGGCTGCATAAATGTCTTCTTTTGAGACGTGTCTGTTCATATCCTTCACACACTTTTTGATGGGGTTGTTTGCTTTTTTCTTGTAAATTTGTTTGAGTTCTTTGTAGGTTCTGGATATTAGCCCTTTGTCAGATGAGTAAATTGCAAAAATTTTCTCCCATTCTGTAGGTTGCCTGTTTACTCTGATGGTAGATTCTTTTGCTGTGCAGAAGCTCTTTAGTTTAATGAGATCCCATTTGTCAATTTTGGCTTTTGTTGCCATTGCTTTTGGTGTTTTAGACATGAAGTCCTTGACCATGCCTATGTCCTGAATGGTATTAACTAGGTTTTCTTCTAGGGTTTTTATGGGTTTAGGTCTAACATTTAAGTCTCTAATCCATCTTGAATTAATTTTTGTATGAGATGTAAGGAAGGGATCCAATTTCAGCTTTCTACATATGACTAGCCAGTTTTCCCAGCACCATTTATTAAATAGGAAATCCTTTCCCCACTTCTTGTTTTTGTCAGGTTTGTCAAAGATCAGATGGCTGTAGATGTGTGGTATTATTTCTGAGGGCTCTGTTCTGTTCCATTGGTCTATATATCTGTTTTGGTACCAGTACTATGCTGTTTTGGTTACTGTAGCCTTGTAGTATACTTTGAAGTCAGGTAGTGTGATGCTTCCAGCTTTGTTCTTTTGGCTTAGGATTGTCTTGGCAATGCAGGCTCTTTTTTTGGTTCCATGTGAACTTTAAAGCAGTTTTTTCCAATTCTGTGAAGAAACTCGTTGGTAGCTTGATGGGGATGGCATTGAATCTATAAATAACCTTGGGCAGTATGGCCATTTTCATGATATTGATTCTTCCTATCCATGAGCATGAAATGTTCTTCCATTTGTTTGTGTCCTCTTTTATTTCATTGAGCAGTGGTTTGTAGTTCTCCTTGAAGAGGTCTTTCACATCCCTTGTAAGTTGGATTCCTAGGTATTTTATTCTCTTTGAAGCAATTGTGAATGAGAGTTCATTCATGATTTGGCTCTCTGTTTGTCTGTTATTGGTATATAAGAATGCTTGTGATTTTTGCACATAGATTCTATATCCTGAGACTTTGCTGAAGTTGCTTATCAGCTTAAAGAGATTCTGGGCTGAGATGATGGGGCTCTCTAAATATACAATCATGTCATCTGCAAACAGGGACAATTTGACTTTCTCTTTTCCTAATTGAATACCCTTTATTTCTTTCTCCTGCTTGATGGCCCTGGCCAGATCTTCCAACACTGTGTAGAATAGGAATGGTGAGAGAGGGCATCCCTGTCTTGTGCCAGTTTTCAAAGGGAATGCTTCCAGTTTTTGCCCATTCAGTATAATATTGGTTGTGGGAATGGTAAAGGGATCAATTCAACAAGAAGAGCTAACTATCCTAAATATATATGCACCCAATACAGGAGTACCCAGATTCATAAAGCAAGTCCTTAGAGACTTACAAAGAGACTTACACTCCCACACAATAATAATGGGAGACTTTAACACCCCACTATAAACATTAGACAGATCAACAAGACAGAAAGTTAGCAAGGATATCCAGGAATTGAACTCAGTTCTGCACCAGGTGGACCTAATAGACATCTATAGAACTCTCCACCCCAAATCAACAGATTATATATTCTCCTCAGCACCACATCACACTTATTCCAAAATTGACCACATTGTTGGAAGTAAAGCACTCCTCAGCAAATGTAAAAGAACAGAAATTATATCAAACTGTCTCTCAGACCACAGTGTAATTAAACTAGAACTCAGGATTAAGAAATTCACTCAAAACCACTCAACTACATGGAAACTGAACAACCTGCTCCTGAATGACTACTGGGTACATAACGAAATGAAGGCAGAAATAAAGATGTTCTTTGAAATTAATGAGAACAAAGATACAACATACCAGAATCTCTGGGACACATTTAAAGCAGTGTGTAGAGGGAAATTTATAGCACTAAATGCCCACAAGAGAAAGCAGGCAAGATCTAAAACTGACACCCTAACATCACAATTAAAAGAACTAGAGAAGCAAGAGCAAACACATTCAAAAGCTAGCAGAAGGCAAGAAATAACTAAGATCAGAGCAGAACTGAAGGAGATAGAGACACAAAAAACCCTTCAAAAAATCGATGAATCCAGGAGCTGGTTTTTTGAAAAGATCAACCAAATTGATAGACCGCTAGCAAGACTAACAAAGAAGAAAAGAGAGAAGAATAAAATAGACGTAACAAAAAATGATAAAGGGGATATCACCACCGACCCCACAGAAATACAAACTACCATCAGAGAATACTATAAACACCTCTATGCAAATAAACTAGAAAACCTAGAAGAAATGGATAAATTCCTGGACACGTACACTCTCCCAAGACTAAACCAGGAAGAAGTTTAATTCCTGAATAGACCAATAACAGGTTCTGAAATTGAGGCAGTAATTAATAGCCTACCAACCAAAAAAAGTCCAGGACCAGACGGATTCACAGCCGAATTCTACCAGAGGTATAAGGAGGAGCTGGTACCATTCCTTCTGAAACTATTCCAATCAATAGAAAAAGAGGGAATCCTCCCTAACTCATTTTATGAGGCCAACATCATCCTGATACCAAAGCCTGACAGAGACACAACAAAAAAAGAGGATTTTAGACCAATATCCCTGATGAACATAGATGAAAAAATCCTCAATAAAATACTGGCAAACCGAATCCAGCAGCACATCAAAAAACTTATCCACCATGATCAAGTGGGCTTCATCCCTGGGATGCAAGGCTGGTTCAATATACACAAATCAATAAACATAATCCAGCATATAAACAGAACCAAAGACATAAACCACATGATTATCTCAACAGATGCAGAAAAGGCCTTTGACAAAATTCAACAGCCCTTCATGCTAAACACTCTCAATAAATTTGGTATTGATGGAACGTATCCCATTTGACTTTAGACTTTGATAGGACGGGTTTTGAGTAGATGTTACTTTAGCACTTGTGTGGAGACAGAAGTGACTCCATCTTGGATAGTAACCCGCCATGTTGACTTCTGATTAGCCCCAGTCCTGTGAATTCCTCCTGATGCCTACTTTATTTACTGTCCTCGTGGAAGAACATGTCCACCTTGGTGTCATCACACAGAGTGCAGTTTTGACACAGACAGCATTCTTGCCTGTTCTGGAGGATGTTCCTTCACTGTCTTACACAAAGCACATCCCCCCCACCTCCCAAAACGTGTAATCCCTGAATCTAGGTACTAGCAGTGCAGAGATCTACCTGTCTTGCTGCCACCTAAGATCATGCTTCTTTTTGTAAGTTCCCCTAACAAAACACCCTTTACTGACAAGCTGAATTTGGTCTGCCTCATTATTTGGTTTCTCAGTGCCTTTGGCATTTGGGGCCACTTTGCATCTAAGGCCCCTTCTTTAATAAGCTTTGTTCGTGCTCCTAAGGAGCAGGCTTTCCAGTGTCTCATCTGGATGCCACCGGTGTCAATGGGGTGTGAATAAGGTCTCTTCACTCTGGCAGGCTGGACTCCAATGTCAAGTACTTTTCAGCCTCTAATATCTCTGTTCCATTCTCAATATGATGGCAATTGCTGTCTGGTGAACCACAAGAGGTCTTGCTCTGCACGTGGACAGCTCATCCCTCAACAGATTCATAGACGTTCCCCATGTGGACTATTGGGGCCCCCTTTCTGCATAGCTCCCTCCTCTGCTATGTCCCACCACAGATTCCAGCTGCCTTGGCTGAGCCAAACTATCATTTGTGCCTCCCCAGCTTGCAGACCACAGTGCTCAGGTTGGACTCCGGCTCTCAGATATTTGGATAGTCATGAGACTCACCTTGTAAGTTTCCCTTCTGTCAGGGATTAGTCTTATGTCACCTGTTGTTCGCTGCAAAAGAAACAATTCCTCTCTACTTGGTCCAGTTTTGTAGTTGTTTATGGAGGGAGGATTATTCTGGTATCAGTGGCTCCCTCATGGTCAGAAACGGAAGCCCAGTGTAATACTGTTCAATAGTGTACAAAACCAGCAACATGAAAAATATACTTGGAGAAACATTGAGATAAGTGTATGTTTAATTTTAGTGCCACTTTCAGCAGTAAGAATGTGTGTATTCCAGCAGCTTGCTTTATACCTCTCCTTTGATCTCCAATAGGCCTCATAACTTAATATGTCTAAAACAAAAGTCTTCATTTCCAAAGACTCAGTGCCAAGCCTGCCCTTTCCCCAGACTTTCCCATTGCAGCAAATGGCCACTTCACCGTTCTAGCTTCTCAGGCCAAAACTCTCGGTGTTGGTGTTGTCCTGGACTATTTTCTTTCTCTTGTACCCCACATTCAGTAAGTCGGAAAGCTGTTGCTCTATCCTCAAAATATAACCAGGAACTGACCATGTCTCACGACCTTTCCATACCGGTTTTGATCAAATAATCATCACCTCTCACCTGCACTACTGCAAGAGCTTCCAACTTGGTCTTGCTCTTTCTTTCTTGGCCCTTTTAATCTATCGGTCACCTGGCAACCAAAGTGACCCTTTTAAAATATAAGCTTATGTTGTGCCTCTGCCCAACCCTCTCTAGTGGCTTTTCCTCACATTTAGAGTAAATTCAAAGTTATTTCCATGGCCTCAAAAGCCTGGATTGATTTGAACCCTGGATATCTCCCTTCTCCTCTTCCTTTTGCTCTCTCAAGGTCTTTCAACCACACTTGCCTCCTTGGTAACTTCTCGTGAATATGCTAGGCACACGCCCAGGAAAGGGCCTTTGTAGCTGCCAGCCCCTCTTCCTGGAATGCTCTCCCTCCCAGCTTCCACATGGCTCCCTCCCTCACTCACCTGAACACCCCGTCACTCTCTACTGCCTCCCACTGCTTCACTGTCTTCATAGCACTGATCACTGCCTGACAGATTCTATCTCTTCGTTTGTTTCTCTTGCCCACTCAGAGTAATCTCAGTAAGAACAGGGGCCTTGTCTGTTTTGTTCACTGCTGTATCATGGGTGCCTAGAGCAGTGCCTGGCACCTAGTAGGCCCTCAGTAAATTAAGTTGAATACATATGCATTAGGATAAATGTATTTAAATTGAATTTTTGTGAGGTGGTTCAGAGTGATGAAGAAAGACTGAAAAAACATATCCTCCATTGCAAGTACGTTGGGAAAAAGCTGGTGATTTTATTGCTCTTATGAACAAAGGTCATTAATATAAAAGCACTTGTAGGTTGCTTTACCTGGGGAAAGTCTTTTGGTTATTTTTATCTAGGTGAAGTTTTCTGGGCTCAATCATCTTTTCACAACAGGTCAATTTCAATAACAGCCCAAACTATTCCCCCCCCAAAAAAACTATTTTCTTCTCTTCTCAAACAAAAACAATGGCATTTGGAGCTGAAAATAGCCTTCATTACATGAAAAGTTTGTGATGCACAGGTTTGCTCTGAAGTATGAAAAATGTGTCTGGAACTTGTGTTTATGTTCACATAAAACATGCAGAAAACTACAGACTTCTTCAGAAAGAGATTGCCGAATGAAAATCTGCAAAGATACTTCGATCTTTCTACATCCTGGAGATTTTATGAAACCAAAGGGCGCCTCTCAAAGCAAATAAGGGGCCAGAGAAGCCAGGGCAGTTTAGCTACTTCTTTGGTATGAATTTCTACCCAGGACTATTCCATTTGTTCTATTCCATTTGCTCCATCATGGCCCTTCAACCACACTTGCCTCCTTGGCAACTTCTCACGAATATGCTAGGCACACGCCCTAGAAGGACAAGCTATGGTAATGATGGACATATTATTCCAAGTCATTGTAATCAACATCGCAAGGAATATTGCTTGCAATATTCCTTTGCAATATTTAAAAAGATAAAATTCCAAAACAGGGTTATAAAAATGTGGTGTATTTTAAATGCATTCATTTAACAAACGAATGCTTTTTTGAAAAGAACACACAATGCACTGTCATTGTGCTATTTGGGGTATCCCTGTGACTGTATAGAGTGCCTTATTTGAAGACAATATCACAAATCTAAACTTCAGCTGCTTCAGGAAAGTGACTCTCTTTGTGATGAATTCTATTCACTCTCTGAATGTTACTAGGGTGTGCCACTGGTCAGTCAATGATTCTGAGCCTTAAAATTTGTCTCTTTAATCTGCACTCATCTCATAGCCATTTGATGAATAAATAGATGCCTCAATTTGATGAGGTTTGCCTTGGTGGGTAGAAAAAATTATTTGACTAAACTAGCTAGTCTCAGGAAAGTGATGAAAATATTCCAACTGATTTAAAAACTCTATTCTTAAAATCTCATTACCTGCTAAATAAAAGATGAAACGTTAAAAGCAGGACTCATATGGAAAATAGTATGGAGATTTCTCAAAGAACAAAAAATAGAAGTACTGTTAGACCCACCAACCCCACTACTGGGTATCTACCCAAAGGAAAGAAAAAAATCATTATATAAAATATCATTATATAAAAAATCATTATGTAAACATGTACTCGCATGTTTATGCAGCACTTTTCACAGTAGCAAAGATTTGGAATCAATGGATGATGGATAAAGAAAATGTGGTATATATACCCAATAGAAGGCTCTTCAGCCGTAAAAAAGAATGAAAGCATGTCTTCTGCAGCAACATGGATGGAGTTGAAGGTCATGATCTTAAGTGAAACAACTCAGAAACAGAAAGACAAATGCCACGTGTTCTCACTTATAAATAGAAGCTAAATAATATATACACGTGAACATAGTGTGAATGACAGACAGTGGGGATGGGCGAGGATGGAAGGAGGAGGGAGAGGGTGAGGGATGAGAAATTACTTAATGGGTACAATGTTTGTACACTGTTTGGGTGATGGTTACACTAAAAGCCCAGACTTCACCACTATACAATACATCCGTGTAACAAAACTGCACTCGTACCCCTTAAATTTATACAGATAAAATTTTTAAAATTAAAGAACTTTAAACACATATGTAGACAAAATTAAACAACCATCACCAATGAAAGTGTGGCTCATAAAACTTACATTTTGAAGGGTGTTTGGGATCCGTTGAAGGTAAACCTCAGTGAGATTATAGCTGTATACACACAAGAGGCTTATGGAAAACGTTAAGGCATGGAGTAAGAAAGTGATCCCATTGGGAGAATCACGTGGTGCAGCATTGACTGAGGATATTAATTAATTAATTAATCCATCTATCCAACAAATATGTGTTTCTTGTGTCCACCCATTCATCCATCCAATTCAACCTTTATAGAGTGCCTATTCCGTGCCAGGCACGATGCTAAGCATTGGGGGTCCAGAGAAGAATTTAGGACAGGAGCTCACTGGCGGTAGAAACAGAACCCACAGTTGCAGCCCAGGTTGCCAGTGACCTAACAGAGGTGAGCGGGTTTCTATGGTGTGTAGGTTAAAGGCAGCTAACAGTCTAGGGAGATGAACAAGGGCATGTCCCAATTCCTAGTTTTTTTCCACTTTGTTTTTCAAGAAGAATGCCCTTGGAGCTACAAATAATAGGATATTAGTATGAAGCAACTGATAATCTGAGGAAGAGGCTCATATTTACTTATTCGAAGTAAATTTAGAGTTCTTTGAATGTTTTATGGGGTATCAAGAGTAAAGAGGTTTTATTTATTCTATGTATTTCCTGGAGGCAAAACTAGGACCAATAGAAAAAAGTAAGGAAAGGGGAGATTATAACTCAGCATATAAAAGGTATTTAAGCGAACATGACTTTGAATTGTAAGAGGGTTTTTTTTTTTTTTACCCTGTAGAAAAATTAAAATATGCAAGAAAAATATTAACATGAAGATAATTTAAATTATACCCCGTCTCGCAACCCAGTCATAAACGTTGTTGACAATGTGGCATATCTCTATCCAGTTCTGAAATGCATCATAGGGTTGAGGTTACATAATGTGACAATTCTATCTTTCTTATTTACGTAACATTAAGCATTTCCCACATCATCACAGATCTTCACTGAAAGTAATGTCAGAGTTCTGATTCCAGTCAAGAGGAATAGCTGTATTCCTTCCAGATCTTTCCTCTTACAACTAAAAGGCTCTGCACAGGACGCAACAAACACGCTTAGGAAAGCTCTGACAGGTGGAAAGAAGTCGCACTCACTAAGGCCTTGGGACTTGGGGAACAGCATAGTGGTGAATTCCCTGGGTTTCCTTTTTGGCTCCATCTATCTTGAATGGAGCATTGATGAAATCTACAACCTGGAACCACCAGCAGGCACAGTAATGGGAGAGGAAACGCTCCAAGAAAAAGCCTATTCCCCTTGAATAAAGGATCAGGAAAAGAGAAACAAAAGACAACAGAGTATCAGCCCTGCTCCAGCAAAAGACCAATGAGAAAACATTCCCACCTGGCCCAATGGGAAGCTCATCTTCTATCTCCCCCTAACAGCCCCAAGGAAGCAGGAGTGAAACTCTGATTTACCCACCCAGCAGTGTTGGAAGGTCCGAAAAGGGAGCCTGTTTTCCATCTGCCACCCAGTGAAAGCAGACAGTACTCCAATTTTCCTGATTTGGTCTTGTCAGTGGGGCTGAGTGCTTCACTGAGCATCCACCCCCTCATCTACCATCAAGACAATGGAAAGATTCAGTTTGTGGCCCGGCTAGTCAGCCATCCCTGTCCTCCTGCCTCCGTGTCAGCTAGGTCTAGCAGGGAGCTGAGTTTATACCCCATTTGGAGACAAAGAGGCAGTGTGAGTTGGTGCTAACAGTTGCGGCACTTCCATCCCACTCATAGGCACTAACCGGCGGTGTGAGCTTAGCCTTTGTCAGGATGGTGTCAGCAAGGCCCAGGTGGCTGCTGAAAACCCACTTACAGCTTGACCTGCATGCTCCACCTAAAATGGGTGACCGTCTGCTACAAAAAAAAGATAAAATATTAAATGGGGTTCAGAGTCTTACAATGTTAACAACCAAAATGTCCAGGATATAATTGAAAATCATTCATCATACCAACGTTCACGCACGTCCGTGTGAAGAGACCACCAACAGGCTCTGTGTGAGCAATAAAGCTTTTTAATCACCTGGGTGCAGGCGGGCTGAGTCCGAAAAGAGAGTCAGCGAAGGGAGATAGAGGTGGGGCCGTTTTGTAGGATTTGGGTAGGTAAAGGAAAATTACAGTCAAAGGGGGTTGTTCTCTGGCTGGCAGGGGTGGGGGGGGTCACAAGGTGCTCAGTAGGGGAGCTTTTGAGCCAGGATGAGCCAGGAGAAGGAATTTCACAAGGTAATGTCATCAGTTAAGGCAGGAACCGGCCATTTTCACTTCTTTTGTGATTCTTCACTTGCTTCGGGCCATCTGGATGTATACGTGCAGGTCCCAGGGGATACGATGGCTTAGCTTGAGCTCAGAAGCCTAACACCAACAATCAAGAAAAACCACAATCTGAGCAACAGAGGCCAACACTAAGATGACTCAGATGTTGAAATCATTTGACAAGGACTTTGAAGCAGCCATCATAAAAATGTTTCAACAAGCAGTTACAAACATATTTGAAACACATGAAAATACTGATAATCTCATAAGATATATAAAGTAGATTTAAAAATAACCAAAGGGAAATCAAATTATAGAACCGCAAATACAGTCAGCAAAAATGTTTAAAAAACTCACTCAATAGACTCAATGCCAGAAAAAACACGACAAAGGAGTGAATCAACGAGATTGAAGATAAAACAATAGAAATTAACCCAGTCTGAACAACACAAAAAAAGTAAATTGAAAAGAAAAAGAACAGAGATTCAGGGACTGTAATGAAAAAAATTTAACATTAATATTATTACAATCCTAGAGGGAGAGGAGAAAGAATATGCAGATGAAAAAGACTTGAAGCAATAATAGCTGAAATTTCCCCAATTTTGGAAAAAATATAAAACAACATATTTGAGAAAACAAAGGAATACCAAACAAGATAAAGAATTTTACACCAAGACACGTTAGAGTCAAACCTCTGAAAACTAAAGGCAAGTAAAAAAATCTTCAAGTATTTTCTCAATCTGTTTTATGTTGCTACAAAGGAATATCTGAGGCTGGGTAATTTATAAAGAAAATAAGTGTATTTGGCTCATTGTTCTGCAGACCGTACAAGAAGTATGGTACAAGCGTCTGCATCTGGCCAGGGCCTCAGGCTGCTTCCACTCCTGGTGGAAGGTGAAGAGGAGCCAGCCTGTGCAGAGATCCCATGGTAAGAGAGAAGGCAAGAGAGGAGGGGGAGAGGTGCCAGGCTCCTTTAAACAAGCAGTTATTTGGAACTCATAAGGGTGAGAACTCACTCACCCCCAAGGGAGGGCATTAATCTATTCATGAAGAATGCCCCCGTGAGCCGAACATCTCCCTTGACGCCCCACACCCACCACTGCTACATTGAAGATCAAATTTTAACAAGAGATTTGTTGGGGACAGACAAACCATATCCATTGCATAGCAAGCATCTAGAGAGAATTAATACTTTGTGAGTATAGGAAAAAACAGTTTGAAAGACAGCAAACTTCTCATGAAGAACCAAAGAGACCAAAAGGCAGGGGTGCAATATTTTTTAAGTGCAGGAAAAAAAAAATCCTGCCTACCATGAACTCCGAATCTGGCCAAATTATTTTTTAAGAATGAAGGGATAATAAAGATATTCTCAGATAAGAGAAAAGTAACAAAACTTGTTGCAAATAGATCCAGTCTAGAAGGATGGCTACAGGACATTTAGACATGACTAAAGAAATAGAAGAAGGCTTGGAACTACAGAAAGGAAAGAATGACAAAATGGGGGAAAAAAATCAAACCACAAAGTGGTGGGGGAGCTAAAGACTATGTCATTCCTCAAGTTTTTTTTTTTTTTTTTTTCCAGACAGAGTCTTGCTCTGTCTCCCAGGCTGGAGTGCAATGGCACCATCTCAGCTCACTGCAACCTCTGCCTCCTGGGTTTAAGCGATTCCTCTGTTTCAGCCTCCTGAGTAGCTGGGACTACAGGTGCCCGCCACCATACCCGGCTAATTTTTGTATTTTTATTAAAGATGGAGTTTCACCATGTTGTCCAGGCTGGTCTGGAACTCCTGACCTCAAGTGATCTACCTGCCTTGGCCTCCCAAAGTGTTGGGATTACAGGCGTGAGCCACTCTGCCTAACCCCTCATGAATTTCTTAAAAAATATGTACTAATTGAAGCAAAAATCATATACCATTGATGTGGTACTCAATGGCTATACAAGAAATATCAAGTAATTATATGTATATTTGTAGTGGATAGGTGGAAGTAAGGTTCCCACACTTCACTTAAAGTGGTAAAACATCATTAACAGTAGACCATAATAAGTTAAACATCCAACTATATTGTAGACTTACAGACAAATCCACAGATATACTTCAGAATGTAAACACCCCACTGTCAGCAACTGATAGAACTACTAGACAGAAAATCAACAAAGGTGTAGAATATTTGAACACGACCCCCATCCAACAAGGGCTAATTGACTTTTAAAGACCATTCAACCAGACAACAGAATAATACACATTCTTTTTAAGCACCCATGAAACATTCATGAAGACACATCATTCATATCTTGGACCACAAAACAAATCTGAAGGCACTTAAAAGACTTAAAATCTTACAAAGTAAGTTTCTTGAAGACAATAGGGTCAAGATAGGAATCAGTAATGGAAAGTCCATAGGAAAATCTCTAAGCACTTGGATATAAAACAATAGAATTCTAAATCATCTATGGGTTAAAGAGGAAATTCCAAAAGGAAAAATACACGTAACTGAATGGAAATAAAATACAACATATCAGTATTTGTGGAATGCATCTAAAGCAGTGCCAAGAAAAATAATAAGACCAGAAACCGGTGAGATTAAGTAATGTCAGTGAAAATGGCAGAGTAAGACTCTACGAAACTCCTCTCCTCCATAAAAGTAAACAGAAAGAGGCAAACTTTTCTTTTCTTTTTTTTTGAGACAGAGTCTTGCTCTGTCGCCCAGGCTGGAGTCCAGTGGTGCGATCTCAGCTCACTGCAACCTCCGCCTCCTGGGTTCAAGCAATTCTCCTGCCTCAGCCTCCTGAGTAACTGGGATTACAGGCGCCCGCCACCAAACCTGGCTAATTTTTGTATTTTTAGTAGAGACAGGGTTTCGCTATATTGGCCAGGCTGCTCTCGAACTTCTGTCCTCAGGTGATCCACCTGCCTCAGCCTCCCAAAGTGCTGGTATTCCAGGCGTGAGCCACCGCGCCCAGCCCAAACTTTTCTAAATCAACATTTTTCAGAACTCTGGAAATTAACCAAAGGCTTTCAGCAATCCAGGAGTATTTATTCAATAAAAAAGGCTGAGTTCCAGAACAGTGAATTTTCTGGCATTTAAAGTTTCCCCATTCTCATCTTTCCTCACATCAGTTCGGTGGTAGCTTTGTAAACCAACTACCCACAGTGAAGACGAAAGCCAACAGCCTGGCAGCCCCCAGAGAGTTCAGAACAGGACTGGATCTCCTCCCACGCCTCATTCCCTGAAAACTGTCATTATTTGACCTCTCAGAAGGTTCCCTGCAAGGCTATCTTTATGTACCTGACTTGGTGTTTTCCCTGTGTGAAAAGCCTTGTCTCCGAGGCATTTGTTGAAGACATCCAGAGGGAATTGCTTAATTTCACTGCTGCCTGAGGTGGTAGATACCAATAGGGAAAATAAGAGCTAACAGAAAAGCTTAAAAGGAAAAGGTGGGGAAAAAGATGTCCCAGGGGCTTCGAAAAGCTCCAACATATTCCTAGGAGTCTAGAAATCCACATACGTGCATAGGGTTGCGCACAGGCTCAGAAAAGGCCTGAAAAATCCCTAAGCTCTCACCTCAGGCTGATCGCGAGACTGAAAAAACAGGAAGCGAACCGAAACGAAGGCTTGTAAACTGCCTGGCTGGGTGTTTACCCGAATATACGTACGTGAAACCTATCCTCAAAGACTGAGAGATGTATTGGTCCAGAAGTTAAAAGAGATCTCTCCAGTTATCACCCAACCATTGAGCTAAATAAGCAGAACTTCAGTGGCTACTCATGATGAAGAATATAGACTTCACAGAATCAATTAGAAAAAGCTGCTAAAAAAAAAAAAAAAAACCATCAAATAATAATAGCAAAAAATAGCAATAATAATAAACCCTTGGGAGGGGAAAGAATCGGATTTCCAGAGTTGCCACATTATATTAGTTTAAATGTCCACTTTTCAACAAAAAATTGTAAGACGTTCAAAAAAACAAGAAAATATGGCCCGTATACAAAGAAAAACAATATTTAGTAGAAATTGTTCCTGAAGAAGCCCAGATGTTGGAATTACTGAATAAAGACTTTAAGTCAGCCATTTTATTTATGTTCAAAGAACTATAAAAAGAACCAAACAGAAAAGTACAATAAATGAAATGAAAATTCACAAGGATTTTAGAAAGCAGAATAAAGAGTCAGTGATCTTGAAGATAGGCCAATTAACATTATTCAACCTGAGGAATAGAAAGAAAATGGAATGAAGAAAAATGTACGGATACTTCCAGAGTCTTCCAGAATACCAGAAGAAGAGGAGATGGAAAAAGGAGAAGAAATGATATTTTAAGAAATCACAGCTCAAAACTTTACAAATGTAATGAAAAACATTAGTTACATATCCAGGAAACTCAACATACTTCAGGTAAGACAAACTCAGAGAGAGGCACATCTAGAAACACAGTTGAACTGTTGATATCCAATAATAAAAAATGAATCTTGAAAGAGCCAAGAGAGAAGAAATTCATTATATACACTAACAGCTGATTTCTCATCAGAACGCACATAGCCAGAAAGCAGTAGGATAAAATATTCAGATTCTGAAAAAAAAGCACTATCAACAAGGAATCCCATCTCCAGCAAACTATCTTTCAAAGAAGAAAGCAAATTTAAGACATTCCTAGGTAAACAAAAACTGAGAAAATTTATAACTAGCAAACTCACTGTGCAAGAAATATTAAAGGAAGTCCTTCATACTGAATAAAAAGACATTACATAGTAACTTGAAGACATAAAGGTCTCTAGTAAAGGTAATTACAAAGGTAAACATAAAAGACAATATTAATTTTTTTTGTTTGTAACATTTTTTCTCATATCTGATTTATTATTATTATTGCTTTTATTTTTTTTTTGAGACAGAGTTTTTGCTCTGTTGCCCAGGCTGGAGGTGCGATGGCGCCGTATCTGCTCACTTCAACCTCCGCCTCCTGGGTTCAAACTGTTCTCCTGCCTCAGCCTCCGGAGTAGCTGAGATTACAGGCGCCTGCCACCACACCTGGCTAATTTTTGTATTTTTAGTAGAGATGAGGTTTCACCATGTTGGCCAGGCTGGCCTTGAACTCTTGACCTCAGGTGATCCAACTGCCTCGGCCTCCCAAAGTACTAGGATTATAGGTGTGAGACACCACACCTGGCGTCTCCTATCTAATTTAAAAGACAATTGCAATAAAGCAATAATTATAAAACTATGTTGACAGGTACACAATGTATAAGGATATAATTCACATGACACAGACAGCACAAAGGAAGGGGAGGGAGCAGAGCTATACATAAGCAAAGTTTTTGAATATGATTGAAATTTATTTGATATCAATACAATTTGATTTTTGGTGCTAATAGTATCCCAAAGGCAACCACTAAGAAAATAACTCCCCAAAATATAGTTAAAGAAGCACCAGCCAGGCATGGTGGCTCATGCCTGTAATCCCAGCACTTTGGGAGCCTAAGGTGGGCAGATCACCTGAGGTCAGGAGTTGGAGGCCAGCCTGGCCAACATGGTGAAACCCTGTCTCTGATAAAAACACAAAAAAATTAGCCAGGTGTGGTGGCGTGTGCCTGTAATCACAGCTACTTGGGAGGCTGAGGCATGAGAATGACTTGAACCCAGGAGGCAGAGGTTGTAGTGAGCCAAGATCATGCCTCTGCACTCCAGCCTGGGTGACAGAGCGAGACTCTGTCTCAAAAAAAAAAAAAAAAAAAAAAAAGTCATATAAAGGAATCATGCAGTATACAACCTTTTGAGGTTGGCTTTTTTTCACTCAGCTAGTGCCCTTGAGGTCCATTCAAGTTACTGTATGTATCAGTAGTCTATTCCTTCTTACTGCATTCATACATGGTAAGAATGTACCACAGTTTGTTTAACCAGGTACCCATTAAAGGACATGTGGGTTGATTCCAGTTTGGGGCTATTATTTAAAAAACTGCTAAGTTGTCTCTTCACTTTCTTGGTAGTATCCTTCGAAGCACAGTAGGTTTTGATTTTGGGTAAGTCCAATTTATATGTATATTCTTTGGTTGCTTGTGCTTTCAGAGTCATAGTTAAGAAAGCATTTTTCTAATCCAAAGTCATGAAGATTTACCCTTATGTTTTTTTCTAAGAGCTTTAGAGTTTCAACTCTTAGATTTATGGCTTTGATCCATTTTGAGTTAATTTTTATATATACCGTGAGGTAAGGATTCAGCCTCATTCTTTTTGCAGGCGGATATCCCATTTCCCAGCATTATTTGTTGAAAAGAATCTTCCTTCTTCCATATCAATGTTTAGAATCAGCTTGTTAGTTTCTTCAGAGAAACCAGTTAGGATTTTGGTAGAAATTTCACTGATTCTGTAGATCAAATTGGAGAGTAACGCCATCTTAACAAGACTGAGTCTTTTTATTAAACTCTCTCCAAGTAGATAGTGAAGAACTTTTTCCCAGGGCCATTTGACAGTAAGTTGCTGATCTGAGGCCCCATCACGCATGTGTGTGTTACTTACAAAGACATTCTCCCTTTTTTTTTTTTTTTTTTTGAGAGGCGGTCTTGCTCTGTTGCCCAGGCTGGAGTGCAGTGGCGCGATCTCGGCTCACTGCAACGTCTGCCTCCTGGGTTCACACCATTCTCCTGCCTCAGCCTCCTGAGTAGCTGGGACTACAGGCGCCCGCCACCACACCTGGATAATTTTTTGTATTTTCAGTAGAGATGGGGTTTCACCGTGTTAGCCAGGATGGTCTCAATCTCCTGACCTCATGATTCGCCCGCCTCGGCCTCCCAAAGTGCTGGGATTGCAGGCATGACCCACCGTGCCTGGCCCGACTCACTTCTTAATTTTAAATTTCTAGCAGCAGCATTTCATGGACGTAGAGTAAGGAGGAACATTTTAACATTTAAGCTGTTGAAACTGGGATGGGCTGTGCAGGGAGCTGGTAGAGTGCGGTCATTGGTGAGGGTCAAGCACTGGCAGTGTTTTCGTGAGTCAGGAACAGTGTAGAGGAGACACCCATACTGATGTCCTGGAGCACTAACCAAGTGCCAAGCATGGCGCCAAGTTAACTGCTAAGCCCTCAACAACCCTATGAGGTAGTGATATTATTATTGCTCCTTTGCAAATAAGGAAAGTGAAGCACTAAAATTTATTCAAAAATGCCAAAGGCCAACTGACATTGGGGTGCTGTTATTTAACCAAATTTTAGAAATCAAAAATTGTGCAGTGGACATTGGAGCTTTGCTCTACACTAAGGCAGACTAAACTTGTTGGCCTTGCCACCCCACGTCTCCCTAGATTTTTTAAAATAATTATTCTTTTAAATAGTTTTTCATTTTCAGTGACTAGTCACCTAGGGGCATGTCTAAACTCTGTCAGGTGTGACAAGTAACATTGTCAGTGATTCTGACATGGAATGAAAGGTACAAATTAGTTATAATGGGCTATTTGTATTTTAACATAAAGTTATAAAGTGTTACAGCTATGTAGAAAAATGGTTAGTCAAAGACATTAGAAACTTTAAAAACCAAAAACCCAGAAATAAGTAGAGCACTGATCAGGAAATGGGAAGTCTTTCTAAGACTGTGAGTGAACGGAAACTTCTGCGTGTGTGGTCTCCTCCCATTCCTTGTGGTACAATACAAGTGAAATTAATGGTGAAGAAGGTTTCTAGAGTTAGGAACAATCCCTGTCATTGATGCATTCCTCCTTTCCGCACACTAGGCACCCTCTGCTATACAGTCCCCCTTGGCCCCTGACCTCACAGGCTCAGCCCCTCACATGCTCCCAAGCTGGCCCTCATTCCAACAGTCTTTTAAGCAGCAAGTTGTGAATCAGGGTGTGTCTGAGCCTTCCAGAGCTGCTGTAACAAAATACCACAAACGAGGTGGCTTCGAGGAACAGAAATGATTATCTCACAATTCTGGAGGTTAAAAGGACGGAATCAAGGTGCGGACAGGGCCATCTCCCTCTGGAACCTGCAGGGAAAAGGCCTTTATTTACCTCTCCCTAGCTTCTACCAGTTTGCCAGCAGACGCTGGTGTTCCTTGACTTGTAGATGCATCGCTCCAGTCCTCCCCATTTACATGGCCATCTTCTTTCTGTGTGTCTGTCTCTGTGTTCAAATTTCTCCTTTTTACAGGGATACCAGTCATACCGGATTAGGGCTCACCTGAATGACTGACTTCATTTCAACTTGATTACGTCTGCAAAGACCCCATTTCCAAATAAGGTCACAGTGTGAGGTACAGGGCGCTAGGACGTCAACATATCTTTTCCGGGGAACACGATTCCCTGCATGGCTGGGTGCTAGGTCCAGGGTTCGGTTACATGTCCTTCAGCACTTATGAAACCGAGAGGACTCCATGGTTCGGCTTCCTCAAATTACTCCTATCTTTGGGCCGACCCAGGAGCCCGCTGCTGTGATGCCAAGTGCCTGGGGTCCCAGATGACACAGTGGGCAGGCTGTCTCCATGTGAATAACGCATCTGACGGCTCCCCGGGGCTGGAGGTGACCCTGGAGCCCTCTGGGTTCATCTGACCAGGTCTCCTCGCTTTCCCTTCACTCGAAGGGCTATTTTTATCCTGTTGTGCTGTGAGTTTGCTCTCACAATTCTCCTCAACTGTTTCAGGCAGGAAATAAGGTATAAACATAAATTACATGAATGGCAATTCCCTACCACAGTTTGGTGGCTTCATTATATAGCAGCACAGGGGCAGGCTGTGAGTGCCAGGGCCCCAGTGTTGCCATGACAACTGCAGGTCCCCGCCTCCTCCACTTGGCCCTTCCCCAACCTCCATTGCCAACGCCAGCTCAGTCTCACGCCTCTGCCTTCTGAGAAGCCACCCCTGAACAACAGACAGGGCTGCAGCCCTCCACACGCTGTCCCAGAATCCTGGGCCCCTCTGGCTACTGCACGCGCCGCGTGGCCTTCCCTTAGTTCTGTCTTTCTAGGACACGAGCTCCTTGAAGTCAGGGACCATGCCTGTTCCATTGTTTACTCCCATCAGCATCGAATTCAGAACTCTACTCATAGTAATTGCTCAAGAAATGCTAATGAATGGTAGAAGGGAAGAGCCTATGGGGAACTGCCACAGCAGACTGGAGGACCAGGAGCTGTGACCATGGAGAGTGTCCCCAGAGCTGCCGTTACATATTGCCACATGTGCCTATTTAAATTCAAGCTTAGTTAAATTTAAATGAACTAAAACTAAAAATTCACTTCCTGGCTGGGCGTGGTGGCTCATGCCTGTAATCCCAGCACTTTGGGAGGCTGAGGCAGGTGGATCACCTGAGGTCAGGAGTTTGAGACCAGCTTGTCCAATATGGTGAACCCCCGTCGCCACTAAAAAAACATAAATTAGCCAGGCATGGTGGCACACGCTTGTACTCCCAGCGACTTGAGAGGCTGAGGCAGGGGAATTGCTGGAACCCGGGAGGCAGAGGCTGCAGTGAACCAAGATGGTACCACTGCACTCCAGCCTGGCCAACAGAGTGAGACTCTGTCTCAAAAAAAATTCACTTCCTCAGTCCAACTGGCCACAAATGCTAAATGGTCGCATATGGCTAGTGACTATCATATTCGACAGTGCAGCTGCTGAACATTTCCATGATCACAGAAAGTTCTGTTGGGCAGTGCTGCCCTAAGAGGACTCCATAACCAGTGCCCCTGGGGTGCTCTTGCTGCTTGTTAATTGCACTCCTAGCCCATTGGAACCCTTTAACTAGATTTAGCACTAGGAACCAAGGAGAAAATGTCAGCAGTCTATCCCTCTGTCAGGATCATGAGCTAATGTCCCCTCACCAGAGAGAGGAACACAAGTGACTCCTTAGTTTTTCAACAAGCCTCGACCTTTATGCCTCCACATCTTTGCATATTCAGTTCCTCTGCCCGGGAAGTCCACGCCGATGAGAACTCCTGAGTTCTTATCCATGCCTCAGGGGAAGGCACAAATGCCTGTACATGCATAAATCCTTTTCCCCCTCATCCTCCCCTCAATAGTGTGTGTGTGCATGTGGGTATGTAGAATCTATCTTCTCACACTACATCTTATCTAGCCATTATGCAGTGGCATGGAAATTGATGAGCAGATAATGTGTCGTAATTAGCCCAGAGGCAAAAATCAAGCGGAACCAAAAGTGCCCTAGAAAATCTCTGAAGTCTGTTGTAGAGCATGCATCCTTGGTTTCATTTATGTAAAGTTATACAGAAATTCTTATCCTCGTAAGAGGGGGTGGCACATGAAGAGAGGTACAGTCATTGGACGCAGGCGGGCTCTAACGTTACAGTCAATTAAAATGGAGACCAGGTCTGAAGAACCCCTGAGCAGACACAACCATAAGTCAGGCCTCACAAATGACCACGACCTTGCTTGATGTGTAAACATAAGCAAAACTTAACTCAAGCTATTTCTTGTAAATGTTTGTATTAAAGGAAAACAGAATTTAAGCTCAACCCGTCAGAAGCATCCAACAAATTTGTAATTATATAACTAGAGACTTTCCAACAGGATAGACTAGGGGTTCCCAACCCCTGGGCCGTGGACCGGTACTGGTCCGTGGCCTGTTAGGAACTGGGCCGTGCAGCAGGAGGTGGGTGAGCAAGGAGCATTAGTGTCTGAGCTCTGCCTCCTGTCAGATCAGCGGCGGCATTAGATTCTCAAAGGAGCACGAACCGTATTGTGAACTGTCCATGAGAAGGATCTAGGTTGCACGTGCCTTATGAGAATCTAACTAATGCCTGATGATCTGAGGTGGAACAGTTTCATCCCGACACCACCCCGCAGCCTTCCCATTCATAGAAAAATTGTCTTCCACGAATTCAGTCCCTGGTGCTAAAAAGGTTGGGGACTGCTGTTCTAGTGGATTATTTTTAAAGTAAACTTTTTGGTCTGATGCGGTGGCTCACACCTGTAATCCCAGCACTTTGGGAGGCCGAGGCGGGAGGATCACCTGAGGTCGGGAGTTTGAGACCAGCCTGGCCAACATGGTGAAACCCTGTCTCTACTAAAAATACAAAAATGAACTGGGCTTCGTAGTGGGCACCTGTAATCCCAGTTACTCAGGAGGGCTGAGGCAGGATAATTGCTTGAACCTGGGAGGCAGAGGTTGCAGTGAGCAGAGGTCGCGTCACTGTACTCCAGTCTGGGTGACAGAGCAAGACTGCGTCTCAAACAACAACAACAACAACAAACTTTTTAATTGAAGTTTCAGGTTGTGATAAAGTTTATGTTGTGCTGGCCTCTTAATCTTTTTGTCTTTTCTCTGTAAAGGTTTACATAATACCGTGGGATGTTGGGAGAAATTTTCTATTGACCCCATCAGAGCTTGGCGTTTTCTTTGTAGTAGATTTTAAATTATATATTCATTTTTACCTAATAAATATAGAACGACTTATATTTTTTATTCCTCGTTGTGACTATTTTGGAAAATAGTGCTTTTCGAGGAATTTACTCATTTCATCTAAATGTCTAAGTTTATTGGTATCAAGTTATTTATATTACCTTCTCATTATCCTCTTATTGTCTTTAGGATCTTTATAACTGTATATTGGTGTTTTATGCTTTTTCTCTATTTTTCTTCATTGGTTCAGGTAGGAGATTATCAGTTTTATTAGTCTAAAAACTAATTTTAGGCTTCTTTGATTTTTCAGTATTTATATGTTTGTTTTTTATTACATTGATTTTTGTTCCTTATTGTTTTCTTCTTTCTATCTCTTTTGGTTTTAATTTGATAATTATCTTCTAGGTTTCTTGAAATAGTTACTTAGATAATTGCTTTTCAGTCTTTTTCTCCCATTATAAATGCATTTAATGCCATAAAGTTCCCTCTAAGTATGGCATTAGCTGAATACCATACATTGTCTATTTTTATTGTCATTTAAAATATTTCATAATTTCCATTGTGATTTCTATGTTGACTTCTGAATTATTTAGAATAATCACATTTTCTTGTTAAATTTACTCTTTTATTATTACCAAATGCTCTTTATCTCTAATAATAGCTCTTATCTTAAAGTCTACTTTGTCTGATATAGCATAGCTACACAATTTACTTTTGGTTACATTTTTTCTATCCTGTTAATTTCAACGTTTCTGAGTTTCTATATTTAAAATACTTCTTTTAAGCAGCATAGTTTTTGGCTCATTTTAATTGAGTCTGACAATGTTTTCAGTTTTTTATTACTTAGTTCGTTTACATTAATATAATTACTTCTATATCTGGGTTTAAATCAACCGTCTTATCCATCTTTCTATTTGTTCTATATTTTCATTGTTTTTTAATATTTATCCTTTCTTGACTTCTTTTAGATTAACAATGTTTTTTTTGGTTGTGTTTTTGTTATTCCATTTCATGCCCCTTCCTTTATTATTAGTTACATATTCTCTTATTATTCGCTTGCCTTAGAGATGGCAAAATGCATTTTTGACTCTTTGAGTCTCCCTTAAATTAATGCTTTCACCAGTTTTCAGACAGTGCAAGGACCTTAGAACGCTTTATTACATGCATTTTTGGAGACAGGGTCTCAGTCTGTCACAGGGGCCAGAGGGCAGTGGCACAATCACAGTGAACTACGGCTTCCACCTCCTGGGCTCAAGCAATCCTCCCACCAACGCCCCATCCCCACCCCAGGGACGCTGGGACTACAGGTGCACATCACTGCATCTTGCTAATCTTTTAGATTTTTGGTAAAGACAAGGTCTTGCCATGTTGCCCAGGCTGGTCTTAAACTGGACTCACGGGATCCTCCCACCTCAACCTCCCAAAGTGAGGCATGAGCCACCACACCTGACCAGAACACTCTAATTTTATTGCCTTCTTCTTGCCTTTTGTACTATTGTTGTTATGTGTTTTAATTGAACATATAAGATCCTCAATAAAAAATACTATTTAAAACTCAGAATTGACTTGGATTTATCCTCATGTTTCTGCTGGTTCTCATCATTCCTTCTTGCACCTCCAGCTAAGATCAATCTCTACTTGCTTAAAGAAAACCTCTTCAGTTCTCTGTGAGTGGACTCTGTGGGTAATACAGTCGCTGAGGTTTCTTGATTTTTTGTTTGCGTTTTTGAAAATGACCATCTCTGCAGCTTTTGAATCCTGTTTTCCCTGGGAAGAGAATTTCAGGTTGGCAGTTGTCTTCTTTCAGGACTTGAAAGATGACAATGCATTTCTTTGGGCTTTTACAACTTCTGTTGAAAGTTAACTAGAAGTGTCATTGTATCTTTGAACGTCATGTGTTTTTATTCCCTTTTCTATTTTAGAAATGTCCTTAAAATTTGCCCTTTATCCTTTTTACGATGTGCCTGGGTGTGGTTTTCATTACGTGTATCCTGGGAGGATTCTTTAACCTGTGACTCGATACCTTCTATCACTTTTGGAAAATCACAAGTCAGATTATCTGCAGTCACATTCACTCCTCTCTTCTCTTTCTGGTTCTTCAATTCCATGCATGTCAGACTTTTTCACCATGTCCCAGATGTCTCTTATGCCCTTTTTATATTTTCTATTCTTTGTTTTTCCTTTCAGGACTTCAACTTAGGTATTTTCAACTTACTTATTTTCCCATTCCTTAATTCCCTCTCCTGGGTCCAGTTTGGTGGTATTCTTCTGGGGAGAGCTGGTCTGATACTAGCTAGCCCGTCGTAACTGAAGATACCCTCTGTAATCATTTTAAACTCTCTGGTCATTTAAATTTCACTTTGTTCACCTTTCTCAATTCTCTTTCCCTTTTATCTTACTGTGCTTCCAACTCAGTTTCTTCTCTTGCGAGTGTTGCTTTACTTCCGGGCATAAGTGGTCTTCCCACCTAGCCTCCCAAGTAGCTTGGACTGCAGGCATGAGCCACGGTGCCCAGCCTGTATTTCTGAAATGGTTTCACTTATTTATTTATTTGTTTATTTATTTGAGATGGAGTCTCACTGTGTCGCCCAGGCTGGAGTGAGTGGCGCCATCTCGGCTCACTGCAACCTCTGCCTCCCGGGTTCAAGCGATTCTCTTGCCTCAGCCTCCTGAGTAGCTGGGACTACAGGCGCCGCCACCTCGCCCAGCTAATTTTTGTATTTTTAGTAGAGACAGGGTTTCACCGTGTTAGTCAGGATGGTCTCGATCTCCTGACCTCATGATCCGCCTGCCTCGGCCTCCCAAAGTGCTGGGATTACAGGTGTGAGCCACCGCGCCCAGCCGAGAAAGTTCTTTTATCCTCTATTGTTCCCAGACAGACACCATAAGCAGGGTAAGAGAGGTTGCACCACGCTGCCTCACCATCAGAATGCCAATCTAGCTTGTCTGTGTTTTTTCTCACTCAGTCCTGCCTTTCTTAGGTGTTGAGACTGTGGATTTAACCAGCCTAGCGAGTCTCCAGCCACAAACCTGTAGACTGTTCTTATTGGTCCAAAAAGGGGCTGTTGGCTTTGCTACTCAGAGCATGTCCCTTACTTTGAGGAACTAGGCTTTCCTGGCTTTAACTGATGGTTCCAACTGTGGCTATCTTCTCTTATGATCTTCCCACATGCCTGCTTGACCTTCACTGTATCTGGAAGTCCTTCCTCTTCTATTTTAGTTCAGGGTTCAGATGTCTCTTAATTTCTTTCAAGATAGAGTTTTGTTCCTGTTTCTTATTCTCCTTCTCACTTTTGGGTGATTTCTCAGAGAAGAGGGAAATGGTCCTCTTTATGCCACATTTAAAAACCACAAGCTTACCCTCAGAGTCTTTTGCATTCTGCGTTATTTTTAGTTTCAGTTCTGCATCACATACAGTCTTTTTATGTTTTTAGAGACAGGCTCGCGCTCTGTCGCCCAGGCTGGAGTGCCGTGAAGCTCACTGCAGCCTTGAACTTCTGGGCTCAAGTGACCCTCCCACCTCAGCCTCCCAAGTAGTTGGGACTACAGGCATGAGACACCACATCCAGCCTGCATCATATATAATCTTTAAAGAGTCATTTAAAATCAGGAATAGGGACCTGAATTCAAGTTTAAATTCAGTCTTGGCTGGTGCTACCAATGCAAATAGCTCAACTGAAGTGACAATCAAATCATCCGATACAGTCACACATGGCTAAACTCGCATATGTGCAGCCGGTGACAACCCCCTCTGTCTGACTGCTGGTAAGTGTCATTTGACATAAATGTAAGATGCTTCCCAAAAGCAGGAATGTAAAAATGTGAACAAACGATGAATGGTATTTCAGCTGGGGCTGAAGAATGGTCCAGCAGGCTGGCGAGGACGGTGAGCACGGAGCAGACAGATGCAGGCGGACAGAGCTGCGGCAGCGCGGGGCTTACGTGCCTTCCCTGGAGCAGCATCGACTTTTGAAAGGCTGAAATTTCAGGGTGGGTTTAGGAATCAAATAGCAAACAATCCAATTGGGGAGGAAAATAGTGTGTTCTGTGACACGTGACAGCTCATTGTCTATTGAATCGAATGCCAATTCTTTGCCTCAGAAATGAGCTCTGCCCTCAACTTTCCAACACGCCTATTGTCTTCTCCTTGTCTGCAGAACAATGCTTACATGCTATAGCCTGCCACTCAAATCCCTCCACTCCATGAAGCCAGAATGAAAGGGAAGGAATCAGGTTAAAGAGCCAGGCAGATTCCCTCCCTCTGAGATCTGGCAGCATCCTCTCCCCTGCGCCCCTGCTGCGGGCGACTGGTCTAAGCTGTTCACCACCTGTGCCTTGCATTTGTCCCACACCTGTGCCATTGCTCATTTGGACTCTTCCGCCATGATTCCTTCTCTTCCCTGATAACCAACTCTGCTGCTCAAAACCCTGCTTATCCATCAAAGCCCCACAGGCCTTTACTGATCCCCCAACCAGATATGAACTTTCTGTCTACCTCTGGGAAGTTTTTCACAATCTTTTTAGATCAGGTACTACTCCCTAGGGAGGCAAGGACTATCACTCTGACGCCTCATCTCGCTCCTCTGCCCTGCCAAAGCAGCCTCAAACTCCCGCTGTCCTGGCTCTCACCGCCCAAACCCAATTTTTATGCTCAACTGGTCTTTCGACTTTGTTCCTCTATGCTTCTTGCTTTGACCTGGAACTTTCAGATTTGGGGCCTACTGTCTCCATCAGTGTCTTGGCAGTCCTAGCTCCTGGCTGTAAATGTAGATATATGTTCCCTTGATACTACTGTACTGACAAACCAGTCAACAAGTTTCCAATTTCCAGAGCCCTTTACTCCAGCAGCCATTGCTGCTGCCCTTGTCAGACCCCAGGCCACACTCTCCCAGCTGCCCACTGAGCACTGCTGGCCAGGCTTTAGCCATTGGGTCATGTCATTAACTTCATAGACATAGAATATTTTTCTTGGATCTTAATTCTTTGTGTGCTTGTCTCACACTCTTGGCCTCTCAAGGGTGGAGTCTGCAATGCCCGGCCCAGTGCCTTGCAAACAAGAGCTCAGAAGATATTAACTCAACACTGTTTGAACACGGGCACCTTAAGGTGACTCGGGCAGCTCCCAGTGGGTTCCAGCAATGGCCACAACTCGGGGTGCTGCTCACTCACAGCTAGGCACAGGTTATGCTGTCTCTTAAGGTTGATAACTGGATACTTCCAGAATGAAAAGGACCAAATGTCCCCATTTTGAATGTATGTCCCCTGCTGTGTTCCTAGGACCCCTCAGTGTCCTCCTCTCCTGCTTTTCCTCAACTTGTACGTGATGACCAGTCACCAGAAAAAAGAGACTCTCTCCGGCTGGTCTGTGGGGTCCCTGAGGCCAGGTGGTGGGCCTTTTTGTATGTCTGTATCTCCTCAGGGCCAAGCCCATGCCTGCTCCACGCTGCGCCTAGAGTTTGCACTCATTACAGTTTGTGGCTTGAACACCTTCTGCCCTAGCCGTGCCCTCTGTTCTTGCCATGTTTGCTTTCTGTGGTTGCTAGAATCTTTCTTCTCTCCTTTAAACTTCTGCCTGAACATTTAATAACATTTGCAGTTTTTTAATTATTAATGTATTCTCCATTTATTATTTATAAGAGAAAAGGTGGAAGACAGAAGGGCCTGTGGGAAACTGATGGCATCACCCAGGGGTCAGACAAGCTTCTGTTGAACCCTGCCGTGCTAGCTCTCTATGGCTATGCAACTGATTACCTCCACGTGATTCATAATAACACAAGTGTTTCTTATTTCATTTTCAGTGAGGCAGGAATTTAGGGGTGACTTAGCTGGGAGGTGCCAGTTAAGAATTTCTCATGTGGTTGCAGTCAAGATGTCAGCTGAGGCTGAGTTATCGGAAAGCTTGACTGAGGTTGGAGGATTCACATCTGACATGGTTCACCCACTTGGCTGTTGGCAGGAGGCTTCAGTTTCTCGCCATATGGGCCTCTTCATAGACAGCGTGAGTGTCCTCATGACACGGCGGCGAAATTCACCCTCAGCAAGCACTCCGAGAGATGGAAGGCAGAAGCCACATGCCATTTACGGCCTGGCCTCAGACCTCTGCCATATTCTCTTGGTCACATGGACCGATCCTGATTCAATGTGGGGGGTGGATGGGAATATGGAAGGGCATGGATACTGGAGGTAGGACTCATTCGAGGTCGTCTTGGAGGCTGGCTACCACACCTGCTTCTCCGGGGAGTGTCTTTGTGCAAGTTATTTAACCTCCCGAAGCCTCAGTTTGTGTATTTGTAAATAACAATATTTACAGGGATTTGTGAAGATTGAATACTTATCAAGTCCTCTTACAAAGTGCTTCAAACTGCCCCAAAGTCTTCCCCACATTACCCAGGACTCCTCCAGGAAAGCCAACTGCAGCTTCTCTTTTAGAAACCCTCCATCCTCTGCCCTCTTCTCCTCCCCTCTTCATCCTTTCCCTCCTCACCTGTCGGGAAATTTTCTAATCTGGCAGGGGTTGTAAGGGGGTGAGCCTCATTCTTCAACCCTCATGTCCCCAAATACAATGTCTACGCTGTGGTCTTCCATGTTTCCCTAGGGACCATGCTTTGGAAACCACGCCTTCAGATGACTGCAGACCCAGCTGACACTTTTGACTGTATCTATGGGAGAAATTCTGGACTGGAACCATCCAGCTGAGGGACTCCCAAATTCTTGCCTCATGGAAAGTGCGAAATAAAAATCTTGTTTTAAGTCACTTTGGGGAGAATCTTGCTGGTAATTTCCGCCATCCCCCACCATCCTGTCATCTCCCTGACCATATCAGGACTGATTATTTGCTTGGAAAGAACACCAGAAAAAAAAAATGTTTTTTTAATAATAATAACCAAGAAATTGGTTATTTTAGAACTCTTATTTTACCAAACATAGGATAAATATAAGACATCACAGGAGTTTCACTCACATCCGTGTGAAGAGACCACCAAGCAGGCTTTGTGTGAGCAACAAGGCTGTTTATTTCACCCGGGGGGCAGCGGGCTGAGTCCGAAAAGAGAGTCAGCGAAGGGAGATGGGGTGGGGCCGTTTTGTAGGATTTGGGTAGGTAAAGGAAAATTACAGTCAAAGGGAGTTGTTCTCTGGCAGGCAGGGGTGGGGGTTACAAGGTGCTCAGTAGGGGAGCTTTTGAGCCAGGATGAGCCAGGAGAAGGAATTTCACAAGATAATGTCATCAGGCCATTTTCACTTCTTTTGTGATGTTTCCGTTACTTCAGACCATCTGGATGCGGGTCACGGGGGATATGATGGCTTAGCTTGGGCTCAGAGGCCTGACAAGAAGTATCTCCTAACTTTGACTGGCTTCTTGGAGGAGATTACAATGAAGTGCAAATGATCAGCCACCCAGTGTCTTAGTCAAGATTCTCCAGAGAGACAGAACCAATAAGCTAGACACATAGATGGTTAGATAGATAGATAGATAGATAGATAGATAGATAAGATAGATAGATTAGACAGATAGATTAGATAGATAGATTAGATAGATAGATAGATAGATACATACATACATACATACATACATACATACATACGTAGATACATAGATAGATAGAGTAGGTAGGCAGACATAGGGGAGGGATTTTATTAGGGAAATTGGCTTATGTGATTATGAAGGCTGAGAAGTCCCACAACAGGCTGTCTGCAAACTAGAGACCCTGGGATGCCAGTAGCCTGGCCCAATCCAAATCCACAGGCCTCAGAACAAGAGAAGCGGATGGTGTAACTCTCAGTCCAAGGCCAAGGACCTGAGAACCCAGGGAGCCTCTGGTGTAGGTCCTGGAGTCCCTAAGCTGGAGATCCTGGAGTTCTGGTGTCCAACGGCAAGAATAGAAGGGTGTCCTGCTCCAGGAGAGAGGGAGGAAATCACCTTTCCTCTGACTCTTTGTTCTTTCTGGGCTGCAGCTGATTGGATGGTGCCCACCTACGTTGAGGGGGGGGGGATCTTCCTGATTCAGCCTATCAACTCACACTCTGGTCTCCTGGAGACATCCTCACCAACACACCCGGAAATAATGCCTTCCTAGTTCTCTAGGTATTCCTTAATCCAGCCAAGCTGACACCTAAAATTCACCGTCACATGCAAAGTATCAGTTTCCTGGGCTGCTGTAACAAACACCACCAACTGTGTGGCTGAAGGTAGAACTGTGTGGCCTCACAGTCCTGGAGGCTGGGAGTCAGAGATCAAGGTGTCAGCAAGGCCTGCTGCCTCTGAAGCCTGGAGGGGGTTCCTTCCTTGCCTCTTCCTGGCTTCTAGGGGTCCCCAGCATCTGTGCTGTTCCTCGACTTGCAGCTGCATCACTCCCATCTCTGCCTCTGTCATCCCATGCTGCTCTCGCTGTGTGTCTTCACATGGTGGTTTTAAAAATAAGGACATTATCATATTGGATTAGGAACCTACCCTACTCCAGCATGACTTCATCTTAACTAATTATATCCACAATGACACTCTTCAAATAAAGTCACATTCTGCAGTACTGAGGGCCAGAACTTCAACACATCTTTTTTGGAAGAGCACAATTCAGCCCATACACTTGGAGAGGGATGGGGCAGGCCCTGGATTCGGTTTCGGCTCCTTGTGTAGAAAGTGACTGTGTAAACTCAGGCGGGTGTGGAATATTTCTGCCCCTGCTGCCAGCAGGGATTGAGCCGGGGTGGGGGTGGCTGGCACCAAGTTTCAGGCCGAAGATAATTAAGGAGGTTAGGGAATCAGGGTGACCAGAAGTGAGTCAAAGACAATAGTCAGACAGTGAAAAGGAAGATGGTCCCAAATGGAAGCTGGGACAGGCAGGGAACAAAGAAATGAGCATGTTTAGATTACCAGATACTCGTGTAAGTTGAAATGTTGAAACACTTGAAAAATGACAGTTAGTTAGGATGGCAGGAAGAGGGAGGCCCAGGCAGAAGCTTCAGACACCTTTGTATGAGACAGTTGTGGGAATAGAATCGACTTCCAGAGGCATGTTCTCGGGACTTCTGGAGATGGTGTGTGTTGTCCAGGTACAGTGTGGAGAAACACTCACTTCTTTGAAAAGTAACAATGGAACAATTTTTTTCTCTGCTGGGAGGCAAAGATGAAGGCTTATGTGCCCCAGTGTGGAGCCCTCTTCAGCTAATATTCACTGTCTCATCTCCTTCCCCAAGTGGCTTAAACCAGTCGAAGGCCACTGTTTGGCTTCAATAATGGCTCCCAGACTGCACTTGTGACTTAGCCTACTCCCATTATCAGCTGACACCCACATTTTGTTCAGTTGGTTTATTTAATTAATTAATTAGTTAATTAATCTATTTAGAGACAGTGTCTCCCTCTGTCGCTCAGGCTGGCATGCAGTGGCATGATCTCGGCTCTCTGCAGCCTCTGCCTCCCAGGTTCAAGCGATTCTCCTGCCTCAGCCTCCTGAGTAGCTGGGATTACAGGCGCCCACTACCACACCCGGCTAATTGTTGTAGTTTTAGTAGAGACAGGGTTTCACCATGTTGGCCAGGCTGGTCTTGAACTCCTGACCTCAGGTGATCCACCTGTCTTGGTCTCCCAAAGTGCTGGGATTACAGGCATGAGCCACTGTGCCCGGCGGGTTTAATTATTTTAAAAAGTCGCTCTGCAACTTCAAAGTGGCTGCTTTGAAGTTATCATGTGAGCAAAACTTGCTCATGTGAAAGGAAGAGAAATCTCAAGACCCCAAAATCACAAAGCCAAGGGAAAAGTCAAGCCAGGAACTGCATCAGGCAAACCTGCCTCTCATCTTATTCCTAAATAAGATAGCTACAAAGATTTTTAAAAAGCTACATACCTTCCTTACAATTTGTCCACAAGAAAATTCCTTGTAGGCCTTACGATCTTACCATAAAACAGTTCTCTTGAATTGCACCCTGGCAATGTAAACTGACAGCTTACCTTCACAGGTGTGGGACAAAAGCCATCCCTCTGCTCGCCTGAGACAAACGCATATTTGATTGCTTCCTCTGCCTTATTGCTTATGTGTAACTGCAGATTCACTGAGCCAGACTAAATTGTGTATTCATCGAAAGGCTGATCAAGGACTCAAAACAATGCAACCTTTTGTCTCTTTTCTACCTTTGCCTCTTATCTACCTCCCCCTCCCCTTACCGGACCAAACCAATGTACATCTTACACATATTGATTGACATCTCATGTCTCCCTAACAAGTATAAAAGCAAGCTGCACCCTGACTACCTTGGACAGATGTCGTCGGGACCTCCTGAGGCTGTCGTGGGCACGCCCCTTAACCTTGGCAAAATAAATGTTCTAAACTGATTGAGATCTGTCTCAGATACTTTTGGATTCCCATCCATCACTAAAGGCAAATTTCATACTGACTGCTTCATGGAGAAATGTAGGCAAGTTTGGAGAGACATCTGTTCCTGCGAATTCTATAAATAGTTTCCAATTCATCCAATCTTTCAAAAATGACTCAAGTGTCTACTGTGTGCCTCAAAATGGAATGTAAGGTCAGCCGAGAGAGAAGGGACAAGAGATCCAAGTTCAGGCAAGCCTTTGTTAACCTGCCGGCCGCCCTCGAACAGTCAGAGGAGTGGCCCTGAGCTTACAAAATGAGGAGTTTATACTGGGGAGGGGAGTTTGGGGGGGTTCTTTGGTATGGCCGCATCCCGGGGTTGTTTGCTGGTTAATTTTGCCACATATTGCCTTGTGACACTTACGGTAGAATTTATAGGCGGGTGTAGGTAAAGTTGGTTTATGCTTCCCACGACCTCCCCCTGTGCGGTCCGATGGCTTATAATTGGGGTTTGCTTATCGCACCAAGGCCTGATAGGTGAAGTCTGCTGGCTTCACTTCGACGCCTCGACAAGGGCTTAGAAACATAACGGGGCTCAGGGGAAGGGTGGGCGGCACGAAGATTTGCAGAGCATAAGCGGGAGGAGTGGGCAGCGCGGAGAGGTTTGGGGGAAGTGTCGGCAGTACCAAGAAGCTTTTGCGGGGAGGTTTGTCCCTAACAGAAATATTCTGCCTTTTCTAAGGAATTACTCACCTGGTTTGTAAACTTTACGTATGTGATATCTTCGGGTAAGTTTTTTAGTTTAAAATACTTCTATCTTAGCCTGTTGCTTTCTCTCATCTAAGTCTCTTCTTGCTGTCTTTTTAAAAATTTTTTATTTTAGCAAGGGTAATTTTAGAAAATGATTTCTAAATTAGAAGTAAAATTCTTAACAATAACTTAATACTAACAATAACTTCTTTTTTGTTTTGTTTTGTTTTGTTTTTTTGTGACGGAGTTTCACTCTTGTTGCCCAGGCTGGAGTGCAGTGGTACAATCTTGGCTCACTGCAACCTCCACCTCCTGGGTTCAAGTGATTCTCCTGCCTCAGCCTCCCAAGTAGCTGGGATTACAGGCGTGCGCCACCACACCCGGCTAATTTTGTATTTTTAGTAGAGGCGGGGTTTTCCATGTTGGTCAGTCTGGTCTCGGACTCCCGACCTCACGTGATCCGCCCGCCTCAGCCTCCCAAAATTCTGGGATTACAGGCACGAGCCACCGCGCTCAGCAACAATAACTTCTTAATAATTTTGGGTCCTCTTCAAACTCATCGTTGAGAAAAATATTTTCAACCAAAAGCCTTAGACTATTCAAGGAAAGTTGTTTCCTAATTTGGAAAACTTGTTATTGGAACAGAGAAGGCTTTTTCACATTGGAGAACTCACCAACACAAATTGTTTTGTTTTTAAAGGGGAGCACAAGATGAATCTCAAAAACATTATACTGGCTAAAAGAAGCCAGACACAAAAGAGTGTATTTATGTGAAATTCTAGAAGAGTCTAAACTAATCTATAGCGACTAAAAGCAGATCAGTGGTGGCCTGTGGCTGGGATGAGGGAGAAGGCTGACTGCAGAGAGGCTAGAGGGAACTTGCTGGGGGAATGAAAAGTTCTATATCATGATCGTGCCAGTGGTTACACAGATGTCTACATTTTCCAAAGCTCATCAAAGTGCACATTTAATTCTATGTAAATTATACATCAGTAAAATTTAAAAGCAAGAACATAAATGCAACCTGGAGCTAGGATCTGACCAGACAGGAATTTTGAAAGAAATGAATATATATATATATATTCTCTTTCTGTTTTTCTTTGAAGAGTTTTATTGAAGTATAATTTAGGTACCGTAAAACTCGCCTGTTTTAAGTGTACAATTCAATAACGTAGTAAATGTATGGAGCTGTGCAACCACCATCATAATCCAATTTTACAGTGTTTCTATCACCCCCATAAAATCTCTCATGACCGTTGGCTGTCAGTCCCCACTGGGCTAAGCAAGCACTTTTAATAGGCTGAGCTCATGTGCCAGGGAGCCCGTGCAAGACTTTAGCCTCCGTGGGCTCAGCTTTCTTTGGGGCAGCTTCAAACGCTGTCCCTCAGGGGCCCCACACAGGCAGGCTCTTCATCTGCCTGCAGTCGCAGGTGTGATGTCTACTCTGCGCCTTGGGTCCCCAGTGCACAGGGCAGGAGGAAGACTGTGGCCGTCCTGCTGCTCTCTGCAACCAGCGCTGTCCAGTCACAGGGCAGCAGAGGCCCTCACTCCCTGCTGTCCCGGCTCCAGGCCACCTGCTTCCCTTCTGTGACCAGGCTGCGACTGGACACAGGACAGGGCTCAAGTGCACAGCCTCTGCTCCTGCAAGCTGCCTGGGAGCAGGCCCAGGAGGAGCCCGTCCTGCCGGTCAGCTGTTGTCTGGAGCAGTGACAAGCGCTGGACTGAATCTCCCCGCAGCAACACGGCAGGTAGAGAGAACACACGCGCGCTCACCGTAGACTTGGAGCAAAACTTAGCCCCACGTTAGGCAATAATTGTGTCTGATCTAAAAAGGCCGACACATACCCAGAAACAAGTGGTACAAGTGGTAAAGCTGCAACCTTCATCTTCGGATGTCAAGGGGAACCGGCTGGCAGGAAGGCGGAGGACAAATGAATCTCCCTTCCGCGCGTCCACTGGATTGTAAAATCCAGGCAAGAGCTCACGACTGACTTTTTATGTCCGTCCCTGGGATTCTATGGGTAGAATTTAGAAGTGAACAAAATAACCATAATTGACTTACACGAAGACTGTCACAAGCGAAGAGTATGTGTAAGAGAGTGAGCTCTGTTGCAGGGGACGGTTAGCTCTTGCTCTTTTAAGGGAGCCGATAACTGGTTTGCTCAGTTCTGAGCTGTGGACCAGCTGCCAAGACGGGTCCATCTTTTGAGAACAGTGTGACAGGCTGAGTGTCCCTGGAGAGCTACTTTTAGTATTAAAAATAAGTTTTAAAAATCTGGAATGTTGGGGCTGGGTGAAGTCAGCCAACAAGCAGCTCGTGGGCTCCTGGGCACATTCACGTTGCTTTTCTAGACAGCGTATTAGGTGACTGCTATCAAGGCTGGGTATATCATTTTCAAGGGCCAGTGCAAGATAAAAACATGGCTCTATCTGCTTATGAAGAAGGAAAAAGCCTTGTTTCCTTTCCCTTGCAGGCTCTCTTTTTCTTTCTTGGCCTGATAAGGCATTTTTAAAATTTGCTATTTAGTATGCTCTTTTGGTCATGGTGGCATGCCCAGGCACCCAGCAGGAGTGGAGGGCAGTGGCAGCTGCTGGTTGAGGGTGAGAGTGGGCGACTGAGCCCAGAAAGGCTGGGAGGCAGCAGGAGTGGGACTGCATGTGAGCTGAGGCTCCAAACTCGCTGGAGCATGTTCCATTGGACTTCACTCATAGAGCATAGATTCAAAGATCAAATTATTAGGAATTTCAACATGCCAGTTGCAGAGCACCAAAGCCCAGGAGAGGCCCCTGCTTAGCATGTGGTCCTGGGTGGCTGGCAGGTTGCAGGCTTAGGCAGTCGGCCCTGATGGCTATTTCTCTTTTATCATCTCTGTGGAACCTCCTGCTGGCAGGATTTGTACCCAAATGGGCCAGGAGCCCCTGGGGTGACCAGCAAGTGGAAGCCTCTGAAAGGAAGTTGGCTTGATGCCAGTTCTCCTACTTGCTCCTTGGAAAACGAACTTAATCTGTATGAGTCTAACCCTCCTGTCTATAAAATGGACATGTAAATAGCTGCCTTTCAGAGATCTTGTGAGCAGTATCAGAGATATTGCTGCAGGCCTGTATGGACTCACCGCCAGTAACAATAGTACATTCGATCAAATAACTTTTATGTTTTAACCCAAGAAGTAAGTCAGCTAGAATTTCAGAAATTTCAGAAATAAGAAGAAAATACATCTATTTAAATTTATGGTTTTATTATTTTTGGGTCTCTGGCATCAAGTCAAATGCCTCAGCAATATTTGGATTTAGTCTGCCAGGTCTCCTTCTTCCTTTCTCCTTCCTTCCTTCCTTCCATCCTTCCATCCTTCCATCCTTCCATCCTTCCATCCTTCCATCCTTCCATCCTTCCATCCTTCCATCCTTCCATTCTTCCTTCCTTCCTTCCTTCCTTCCTTCCTTCCTTCCTTCCTTCCTTCCTTCCTTCCTTCCTTCCTTCCTTCCTTCCTTCCTTGTTGTTTCACCATGTTGGCCAAGCTGCTGTCGCACTCCTGACCTCAGGTGATCCACCTGCCTTGACCTCTCAAAGTGCTGGGATTCCAGGCATGAGCCACCACGCCCAGCCTCCTTCTTTCTTTTCTACATAACTTTCCTCCTCCTCATGGTGCATACCTCTCCCCAGCTGCCGGGTGCCTTATCCAGTGTTGTTATGTCTGGACTGTGCTCCCCAAGCAGTGGCCTGTGGCTCCAGCTCTCCTGATTCCCCTACCTAAATTGCAATGTACCTGTCAAATGTCCCCTTAGCTTAAGACTTTGCAGGGTCTTCAGAGAGATTAGGTGATGGTGTAATCTATGTTAATCTACCTTTATTATAGTCCTCGATGACAATGTTATAGTAGGTAACTAGTCAGACATGAGCAGGGGCAGGAGAGGCCCTCACCACCCACCCAACCAGGAATGCCAGGCGACCATCAGGTGATGGTCAGGTGGTTGTTAACTGTCTTCTCTAAAATAGTAATTGGTCACAGCCAGTGCCAGGGAACGGCAGTCTCCCAACAGATAGAAAAAAACCTGGAAGTGGTGATCAGCAGCTTCCGGATAGGATCTCAGGAATGGGGTGCGCGGGCTCGAGCACGCATACTAAGAGGCGAAATGGTGGAATTTAACTGGTATATGGCCTATGGGAACACTCAACTGGTAAGGAAAGAACGCCTTAAGTGAGCACGTGTCCAACCCCAGTAAACACACTGCACGTGTTCCCCTCCCAAGTGCTGGCAGGCAGGTCACTGTACATGTGGACAGCCCCCCACCAAAGGAAGAATCAGGGGAGAGCCGATGCAAGATCCCATAAGCAGGCCAACATATAGAACCTCAAGTCAAAGGTCAAGCCGTGCACTTCATCTCTCAAGACACCCATGTGGCCCTCTTCCAAGTGTACTTTACATCCTTTTATTACTGCCCTAACACTTTTTAATACACTTTCACTTCTGCTCTAAAACTTGCCTCAGTCCTCTCTCTGCCTTATGCCCCCTCAGTCGAATTCTTTCTTCTGAGGAGGCAAGAATCAAGGTTGCCGCAGGCCTGTACGGACTCAACGCCAGTAACAATAATACATTCGAGCAAATAACTTATGTTTTCACCCAAGAAGTAAGTTGGCTAGAATTTCAGAACCCCTAGGGCCAGCGGGGGAGGCTTTTGCGAATAGCTGAGGACACCATCTATATGAAGGCGTTGTGAATAAAGCCAGCCTACTTTGGAGGTAGAAGAAACACCCCAGAGAGCAGCTGTAACGTGAGGATCAGCTGAGTCCCTGGAGAGCTTCCCAGCCGGATACACAATTTCCAGGTCCAGGAGCTGAGTTGGACACTCAGACATGCTTGTTTGGTTGGCATTGCTTGGTTTTTAAAAATCTGAATGTGAATGCCTTCAAGTGGCGCCAGCCGTCTCTGGTTCACTGGAGGCCCTACCTCCCCTATTGTCTGAGTGCCTCCCTTTTGGCTGGGTCATTCGCTCATGCCCCCATAGAGGTGCACAGCTGGTCTGGTTCACTGAAAGGTCAAGGCCAGAGGGCCCGGCTCAAGCTGGGCTCTGCCTTTGCCCCTCCGATCCTTTGCCATTTTTCGGGCATGCCTGTCCAGATGTGCCTTGACTCCCAACAGCCAGCACCTGGAGTTAACCTGACTTGGTGTGCTGGTTTACTAGGGCTGATGCAGCAAAGTTCCACAAACTGGGCGGCTTGAAGCCGCAGACGTTTATTCTGCCACAGTGAGGGCAACTGGAGTGAAGGCACCCTGCAGTGAAGGTGTCGGGAGGGTTTGTTCCTTTTGGAGACTTGGAGCGGGATCTGTCCCACGCCTCTCTCCGAGCTTCTGGTGGCTGCCAGCGATTCCCGGCGTTCCTTGGCTTGTGCCTGCTGCACTGCAACCTCTGGCTCTGTCTTCAAATGGCGTTGTTCTGTGTGTGTGTGTGTATGTGTGTCTGTCTGTATTCTCTCCTTATGAGGACACCAGTTGGTGGATTAGGGCCTGCCCTACTCTAGCATGACCTCATCTTAACTGTTTACATCTGCAAAGACACTTTTTCCAAACAAAGCCACATTCTGGAGTTCTGATGAACATGAATTTTGTTGGGGGGACATTATTCAGCTCAGGAACCCCGAGCTCAGGAAGAATTCAGAATGCCTAGGAATTTACACCCCTCCAACTCCTTTTGGCGGAGGAAGTCTATAAGTCCTCTACCCCCTGGTCTAGGACTGGCTACATAATTTACTGGGCCCAGTGGAAAATAAAAACATAGAGCCTCTTGCTATTAATAGAAAATTGTTGAGAATTTCAAGATGATGAGAGCAGAAGGTTAAACCAAGCATGGGCCCCTCTGAACATAGGGTCCTGTATAATTGCATACTTCCATGAAGACCCCCACCCTTGCCTCTGATCAGAACGACTCAGAGAGGACACTTGTACTTGTACTGTCCCTCCTCCTCCGCGCAGGATCAGGCCAACATCACCCTCTGGGGATCACGCCCCCTTGTTTGCCTCCCTCACTTCTTAGTACCACCTCCTCATTCCCCTACTGGTTATTCAGTCCTTCATAAATCCCTTTTACCCAGATTCCATCTCAGGTCTACTTCTGGGGAACTGAATGTCAGACAGGCAAGGGCAGCTCTGCTCTAACTGGATAATTATTTAAAAAAAAAAAAAAAAAATGTGCCTCAGCAGCATGGCCTTAATGTGGGGGAAGGCAACGTGCTCCATTCCTTTCCTCCTCCTAAAGATAACTTCCAAAATAAGTCTTAAAGATGCACTAAGGGGCTGGGCGCAGTGGTTAACGCCTGTAATTCCAGCACTTGGGGAGGCTGAGGCGGGCAGATCACGAGATCAGGAGTTCAAGACCAGTCTGGCCAACATAGTGAAACCCTCTCTCTACTAAATAGCAAAAAATTAGCCGGGTGTGGTGGTGTGCACCTGTAATCCCAGCTACTCAGGAGGCCGAGTCAGGAGAATCGTGTGAACTCAGGAGGTGGAGGTCGCAGTGAGCCGAGATCACACCGTTGCACTCCAGCCCGGGTGACAGTGTGAGACTCTGTCTCAAAAAAAAAAAAAAAAATACTAGGGGACTTCTGCCGAGAGAGTATGTGGACTTTGCGTATTCTTCCTGTGAAGCACAACTAAAAACCTTGGACATATGCAAAACAAACATAAGAAGACTCTGAAAGGTGGAGAGGAGAAGAAAGACGGGCTAGGGACTTCAGGACCGAAGGAATAACATGATGATGAGTTCCCTGGATTTCTCCCCCTCATGTATACCAAAGTGAAAACAGAAGCAACTGGGAAACTGGAAATGCCAATGGCACAGACAAAACAAAACATAACAAAAAGCCTCAACAACGCTTGCTCTTCCTAGCCAAAGAGCCAGGGGAGGGACAGCCTAGCAAGATAGGAGACTGTTAGACAATAATTGCTCTGTGCCAGCTAAATGCTACAGAAAAGACTGTGTTCCCACTCCCACTTACGCAAGCGAAGGATGACTGGAGAGCCAAGAGTTCTACCCTCATCAGGCTGTGAAGGGGTGTCCCAATCTCCCTACCCAGGTGGTGTCAGAGAAGGTCTAGTGGAAAGTCAGGATGTTCACCATCGCCTTGTGATGACAAGGCCACCCCCAATGGTGTCACTGGAGACCGTGTCGGGACAGTATGGATAAACTCCTATTCTATCCCGTGAAGAAGGTACAGCCCAGTGGGGAGCCAGAGCTTCCACTGTATTCAGTAGTAATGAGGACCCCCCACTCCCGTAGCGTCAAAGGAGGCCACCTGGGGGACCTGGGCTTTTATCCTCACCAGGCAAGAATGAGATGGCAACAACCTCACTTCTTCTGTCAGAGTGGCATCAAAAGGAGGAAGCTAAAAAGAGCATTTAAATAAGATCCAAAGTCTCACAGTATCACAACCAAAATGCCTAGGATTCAATTTTTAAAAACTCATAAAGAACCAGAAAGATCTCGGAATGAAACAAATCAACAGATTTCAACACTTAAGATGACAAAGATGTTAAAGGTATCTGGCAAACATTTTAAAGCAGCCGTGAAACATGGTTCAGTGAGCAATTATAAACCTGACTGAAGCAAATGAAACAATAGAAAGTCTCAGCAAAGAAATAGAAGCCATAAAGAAACGAATGGAAATTTTAGAACTGAAAAGTACAACAATCAAAAAAGCAGTAGAAAGGCTCAACAGCAAGTGGAAGAGACAGAGGAGGGAATGAGTGAAAATGAAGATAGCACAATAGAAACTACCCAATGTGAAAAGAAAATAAATCTCAGGACCCACAAATCACTAAGGCAAAGGGAAAATTCAAGCTGGAAACTGCATCAGGCAAACCTGCCTCTTATTTTATTCCTAAATAAGATAGCTACAAGGATAAAGAAGCTACATCCTTCCCTCACCATTTGCCCACATGGGAATTCCTTGTGGGCCTCAAGATCTTTATCCTAAAACAGTTCTGTTGAATTTCACCCTGGCAATGTAAATTGATAACTTATCGTCCCAGGTGCCAGAAGAAGGACAAACAGAACTAAAAGTCATCCCTCTGCTCACCTGAGTCAAATGCATATCTAACGGCTTCCTCTGCCCTACTGTTTATGTGAAAATGCAGATTCACTGAGCCAGATGAAGGCATGACCATTCTTCTATCTTCACCCGCTCCCCATCCACATATAAACTGTGTTTTCAATGAAAGGCTGATCAGAGACCCAAAAGAATGCAACTGTTTGTCTCTTATCTACCTGTGACCTGGAAGGCCCCACTTCGAGCTGTCCCGCCTTTCTGCACCAAACCAAAGTACATCTTCCACATATTGACTGATGTCTCATGTCTCCCTAAAATGTATAAGAGCAAGCTGTACCCCGACCACCTTAGGCACATGTCATCAGGACCTCCTCAGGCTGTGTCACGGGGGCTCCTTAACCTTAGCAAAATAAACTCAATCGACTGAGATCTGTCTTGGATACTTTTGAGTTCACACCCAAGGTGAACAACAGAGTAAAAACAGACTAAAAATAAATAAATACATAAACAGAACCTCTGGAACCTGTGGGACTATAACAAACGATCTAATATTTATCTCACCAGAGTCCCAGAAGGAGAAGAGAAAGAGGGCAGGGCTAAAAAAGTACTGGGAGAAATAATGGCTGAAAAACTTCCTAAATTTGGTAAGAGATGTAAACTCACAGACTGAAGAAGCTGAGCAAACTCTAAATAGAACTAACATAAAGAAATCCATGCTGAAACACATTATAGTCGAATGTCTGAAAACTAAAGTAAAAGAACATAAATCTTTAGAGCAGCCAAAAAAACAACAATACATTTGTTGTAATTTAATTACAACGAACTTCTCATCCAAAACCACAGAGGCCAGAAGGAAGTGGCACATATTTTCAAGTAAATAACTATCAATCCAGAATTCTATATCCAGTAAAAATAGCTTCCAAAAATGAAGAAGAAATCAAGACATCCTCAGATGAAGAAAAATTAAAGAATTTTTTACTAGCAAATCTACCCTAAAATAATAAATAAAGGAAGCTCTCTAAACAGAAAGAAAATAATAAAAGAAGGAACTTTGGAAGAGTAGGAAGCAAGAAAACACAGTAAGCAAAAATACAATATACTCACTTTTTGATTTTCCTAAATGATATTTGATGATGGTGGAAGCAAAAATTGTAATGTTTCCACTTTTTGGAAGCAAAAACTGTCACTATTGTGGTTTTAAATGTATGCAGGGGAAATATTTAAGACAATTATATCATTATTATCTACAATTATATCATTATTATCTTAAATATTTAACATATTACATTAAAAAGCTATTCAAAGATATATATTGCCACACGCGTCCATGTGAAGAGACCACCAAACAGGCTTTGTGTGAGCAATAGAGCTTTTTAACCACCTGAGTGCAGGCGGGCTGAGTCCGAAAAGAGAGTCAGCAAACGGTGGTGGGATTATCATTAGTTCTTATAGGCTTGGGATAGGTGGTGGAGTTAGGAGCAATGTTTTGTGGGCAGGGGGTAGATCTTATAAACTACATTCTCAAGGGTGGGGAGAATATTACAAAGTACCTTCTTAGGGGTGGGGAGGGTATATTGTACAAAGTACATTCACAGGGGTGGGGGAATATCACAAAGTACATTATTGCAAGGGTGGAGAGGGTGTATTGTCACAAAGTCAATTGATCAATTAGGATGGGGCAGGAACAAATCACAATGGTGAAATGTCATTAGTTAAGGCAGGACCTGGCTATTTTCACTTCTTTCGTGGATCTTCAGTTGTTTCAGGCCATCTGGATGTATAAGTGCAGGTCACAGGGGATATGAGGCTTAGCTTGGGCTCAGAGGCCTGACAGTAGGGGGATCTCCTCACAGAGTGAGGGCAAGGACAGGGGACAGGTCTCCCCAAGGAGTCCCCCTGTCCTGGATCTTCGGCACCTAAATGTCATGCTTATCTGTCGGTGTGAAGAAACCACCAACAGGCTTTGTGTGAGCAACAAAGCGTTTTAATCACCTGGGTGTGGGTGGGCTGAGTCTGAAAAGAGAATCAGCAAAGGGAGCTAGGGGTGGGGCAGTTTTATAGGATTTGGGTGGGTAGTGGAAAAGTACAGTCAAAGGGGGTTGTTCTCTTGAGGGCAGGGGTGGGGGTCACAAGGTGCTTGGTGGGGAGCTCCTGAGCCAGGAGAAGAATTTCACAAGGTAATGTCATCAGTTAAGTCAGGAACTGGCCATTTTCACTTATTTTGTGATTCTTCAGTTGCTTCAGGCCATCTGGATGTATACAGGGGCTTGGGCTCAGGGGCCTGACATACACTTTTAAAAGGCATAGATAAATCAAAACGGAGTTCTAAAAGATGTTCAAGTAACCCAAAGGAAGTAAGGAAAAAGGAAAACAGAGAAATAAAAAGCAGAGAGAAAAACAAAAAGCAAAAAATCAGTAGCAGCCATAGCCCCGAGATCTACCATGTTAAACACTAATCAAAAGAAACCTGGATCGATTAGTTTGCTAGGGCCACTATAATAAAATACCATAAGCTAGGGCAAGGTGGCTTAAACAACAGGAATTTACAGTTCTCCTAGAGTTGTGGAGGCCTTGCTCAAAGATTCAGGCTTTACGAGGGCCACCCCTCTGAAGGCATTAGGAAGGGCTCTGTTGCAGGACTGTCTCCTACCTTCTGGTAGGGCCTTGGCTGGTGGCAGGATAACTCCAGTCTTCCCATGATATTCTCCCTGTGTACGTGTCTGTCTCCAAATTTCCCTTTTATATAAGGACATCAAGTTATATTGAATTAGGGACTCTATTCCAGGGCTGTCTTAACTTAATTAATTGTATCTGCAACAACGCTATTTCCCAGTAAGGTAAAATTCTGAGATACTGGGGTTAGGACTTCAGTATCATTTGAGGGTGTCAGAGGTGTATGAACCGAGCAACTCCACCTGAAACAGGAGCTGGGTAAAATGAGGCTGAGATCTACTGGGCAGCATTCCCAGATGGTGAAGGCATTCTAAGTCACAGGATGAGACAGGAGGTCAGCACAAAATACAGGTCATAAGGACCTTGCTGATAAAACAGGTTGCAGTAAAGGAGCCGGCCAAATCCCACCAAAACCGAAATGGCGATGAGAGTAACCTCTGCTCGTCCTCATTGCTACCCTCCCACCAGCACCATGACAGTTTACAAATGCCATGGCAGCATCAGGAAGTTACCCCATATGGTCTAAAAAGGGGAGGCATGAATAATCCACCCCTTGTTTAGCATATCATCAAGAAATAACCATAAAAATGGGCAACCAGCAGCCCTCGGGGCTGCTCTGTCTATGGCGTAGCCATTCTTTTATTCCTTTACTTTCTTAATAAACTTGCTTTCATTTTGCACTGAAGACTCGCCCTGAATTCCTTCTTGTGTGAGATCCAAGAACCCTCTCTTGGGGTCTGGATCGGACCCCTTTCCTGTAACATATTTCTGGTGACCACAGAAGGGATTTATAGTGCAGAAACCCTGCCCCAACGGCTACCTTTGGGTAAGTGCTGGGGTCCTGTAACATATTTGTGGCAACCACGGCAGTGATTTTACTGCGGGCACCCCTGACCCAAAGGCTAGCTCTGGGTAAATGGTGGGGTTCGGTAACATTTTTCTTGTGAGCCACAAAAGGGACAATACTGAGGAACCCCTCCCCCGCAAACCAAAGGAAATAGACTGCAGCACTGATGGGACCACTTTGGGTAAGTGGTGTGGTACCTGGGTAAAGAATGGGATTGGGGGCCGGGCGCGGTGGCTCAAGCCTGTAATCCCAGCACTTTGGGAGGCCAAGGCGGGTGGATCACAAGGTCAGGAGATTGAGACCACCCTGGCTAACACGGTGAAACCCCGTCTCTACTAAAAATACAAAAAAGTAGCCGGGTGTGGTGGCAGCGCCTGTAGTCCCAGCTACTTGGGAGGCTGAGGCAGGAGAATGGCGTGAACCCGGGAGGCGGAGCTTGCAGTGAGCCAAGATCGTGCCACCGCACTCCAGCCTGGGTGACACAGCGAGACTCCGTCCCACCCCCAAAAAAAGAAAACAAAAAAAAAAGGAGTGGGATTGGGTTAGAGGCCCAACGACAGGAGTTACCGTCTCTCCTAAGACAGAGTGGGTTAGAGGTCACTCTTAGTAAAAGGCAAGGATGCTTGACCGACCTTGGGTTAGAGGCCCAATTTAGGAGGGTTAGAGACCCGTCTAAGATTGAGGGAGTTAGAGGCCCCTCTCAGTATATATGTCCTTCTCGGCTAAAAGCAGGTTTGGTACTATGGGATGTTAACTGCTATTCTCTTTGGATTAATCTGCCTTGCACTCTTTGCTGATGGCTGTGGGTGACAGGATTAGGCATGTACAGGATCATAGGACATGGGGAGCTTTTTCCTCCCTAAAAGGGGAAACTTAAGAGCTGATGGGACTGCTGGAAAAGGTCCCTTTGCTACTGACAAGCGGCCACCTGAACTTTTCTTTTTTCTTTCTTTCTTTTCCTCTTTCTTTCTTTCTTTCTTTCTTTCTTTCTTTCTTTCTTTCTTTCTTTCTTTCTTTCTTTCTCTCCTCTCTCTCTCTCTCCCCCCCCTTTCTCTCTCTCTCTCTCCTCCCGTCTCCCTCTCCCTCTCTCTCCTCTTTCTTTTTTTGACAGAGTTTTGCTCTTCTTGCCTAGGCTGGGGTGCAATGGCGTGATCTCGGCTCACCACAACCTCTGCCTCCTGGGTTCAAGCAATTCTCCTGCCTCAGTCTCCCGAGTAGCTGGGATTACAGGCATGTGCCACCATGCCTGGATAATTGTTTTTTTTTTTTTAGTGGAGACAGGGTTTCTCCCTGTTGGTCAGGCTGGTCTTGAACTCCCAATCTCAGGTGATCACCTGCCTCGGCCTCTCAAAGTGCTGGGATTACAGGTCTGAGCCACCACACCCGGCCTTGAACTTTTCATTGTCGGCTGCAATGAGTGGTGTTTTCTCTGGCCTCCCTGAGCTCTTCACCTTCCCCACCCTGCCACAGGCAATACTTTCCTTCTCTACTTTTCCTTTCCTATATTTTCTGTTCCTCAGGGTGACCATCTTGCCCAGAGACCACGTGTTGATACTCCAAGTCAGACGCTGGATTAAATATGACAGGGCTCATCTGGGGGAAAATTTAAGCCTTGCCAGTTTGATATTGGGTGCTAAGCAGAGTGGCTAACGTCTGTGTTTCATCACATGTATTTTGCTCTGGCTAGAATGAAAAAAAAAATTGTCCTTTATAATGTGGCTTGGCCCCAGGGTGATGGTGCCACAAGCTGGATCACTAGGACTGCTCAGAGAAGGAGAACTCAGAAGCTTGGCATGCTGGCAAAAGGGTAAAAATGTCTTACCAGTCAGATTTCTGACTTCTCTCTGTGCAAACAACTGAATGAATGGTTAAAACAAAAAACAAACAACAAACAACAACAACAACAAACAAAAAAACTCTTCTGTTTGGATTAATGCAAAAAAATTCTAAGGCTAGTCTTAAACTGGTGTATTTTGTGCTATGAATTCGTTTTTCTGTGCTGAGGGGAATTTTAGGATAAAACATGGGCTTAGAACACCTGTAAGCCCGCTTTTCAAGACAACTCAGCGAGCTGGTCAGTAACAAACTCCCAGAAACAAACAAACAAACTGGATGAAGTTTCCACCTTGTTTTATGTGCTTGGGAGCTTGCTTGACCTTTTAACCACATAGCAGTACTTTCTCTTGGTCTCTGCCTTCCAGGGAACAGAAATTTTAGGGTTCATGTTATAGTTAGCTCTAAATATCATATTAAATAGTTAAAAGCCTTTGCAAGCTCAAAATTAACTACTCTAGACTCCTTCTGGGAAAAGAAGCAAGGGCTGTCCCATGCTATAGCTCTGTTGCTAAGGGTTTGCCCTTTCACGGTAGCAGTCCAGGTTCAATTCCCCACCTAGGAAGTAAGTCATTTCTGGCTTAATACCTGCATGACCTTGTCTATTCTCTTCTCCTCTGTGGACTGTCTTACATTTTCCTTTCTCTAAGCACCTGGGAGGTTACCTTTGGTAAAGTTCAAAAGTCAGAAATATCAGCCGTTTGGCATAAGAAATTCTAAAAGGACTTTATTATAGAATACTATGGTTAAAATCAGTTTAATTAAAAGTGGATATTTAAGCTCTAACAGCCTGGACTCCTTGGGAAAAACAGAAGGCACCAGAGACTCCTTTCTTGGCCCTGTTCTTCTAAGTGCTCCACCCTAAAGCCAGTAATCCAATTAAGAAACTTAAAAACTGGCAAATGAAAAATCTTACAACTACTATAGTAATCTTCTTCTGTCTTTCTGTGTAGCTATATATGTGTTGTGTGTAATGTTTATATAAAAGAGTCTAATTAATTGGCTAAAACAAAATAAGCACTTAAATATTTTAAAAGCAAAATAAAAGCTGTAATGCCTTTTAGTTGATGTAACTTTAATAATCTTTGGGAAATAACAGCTTTTAAAATGATTGATAAAATAAAAACATTTAGTCTAAATTATGCAGGTCAGAAATTAAGTTTGCTAAAGGCTTTAAGGTCATAAACTGCTTCTTTAACTTGCCCAAAATTGTTCAATTTACCTACCTTAAAGCCATTAGATTCTAGAGAAGGCCTGGGGACATGTGGAATTAGCCATGCCCCCTTGCGATACAAAGAAGATTATAAAGAAAGGGATTTTATATAAGAAGGGGTCTTCTATGGTAAATTCTTGTCCTAAAGTAAAATGACTGGTTGTCTAAAGGGAGGGATGTTTAGGGCAAGTCAGAAAGTCCAATAATATCTCAGATGGTCTGTGTAAGTCATGAAAGGATTTGTGAAGGGGAATTTATGCAAGAAATGTTGTACAATTCAAAGGTTGTTAAGTCTTGTAAACGCTTCATAAAATGCCACTATGACTCTTACTGTACAACTTGTCTGCTTTATAGCTAGGTAAGGCCTGGGGACATGTGGAGTTAGCCATGCACCCTAGCTATGCTGGAGAGTCAGCTCTTATCTACACCTCTGTCTGGTGTGTACTAGGCTAGGCACCACCTGTAGCACGTAATTAAAATCCTGAACTTACCAAGTTTTTCACCAAAAACAAAAGTTGCTAAAAGTTAACATTATAATATGTACCTAAAACTACTAAAAAAATTTTTACTTGCAAGGTGTGTAAAGAAAGTAAAATGTGTTTTTGGTGAAGGATTACAAATAGGCATGAGAATGTGCTTCTTTTTGCCTAAAGGGTTAAAGAATTATTTTAAGTTAGAATAAAGCTAAAGGTTTGAACAACTGTGTAAGGTTTGTAGAAAATTAATTGTAAAAGAGATTCTGTGTGTGGACATTGACTAAATTAAAGGAGTATTACTCAGTTTTTCTATAAATTAAACATTGGAATAAAAGCACAACAGATTTTTCTTAGAGCAAAAACCTGCTTATGATCTGCTACTTAACAAAAACTTGTAAAGGGTTATAAAAGGTTTATAAGAATCTTACCTTATGGTCAAACTGATTAAGATTGGATAGCTATATTTATATTTATAAGGTTTTAGTAAGAATTGGGTTTGACATCAATAATGCACTAATGCAACAGTGACATTTGGCTTATTTGGTACAAAAATCATACAGGAAGCATTATCAAATATAAAATGGTGTTTGGTTTTCTTTGGGCTATATTTGTATAAATATGTTATTGGTATATAAATTCCAAAATCATGGGAAACTCCTATAATTTTGATATGACTTAGTGAACATTATCAGTAATAATGATAATTGTTACATAAAATCATTGTATGCCCTGGAGGTAACAAATTTCCTTGTCAATTGTTTCTTTGACTGTGGTTCCCCTAAAACATTTTGTCAGCCGCATACAATTGTTACCTGGTTTTTTGTTTGTTTGTTTGTTTGTTTTGAGATGAAGTTTCTCTCTTGTTGCTCAGGCTGGAGCACAATGAATGGCGCTATCTCAGCTCACTGCAACCTCCGCCTTCTGGGTTCAAGTGATTCTCCTGCCTCAGCCTCCTGAGTAGCTGGGATTACAGACACCCACCATCATGCTCAGCTAATTTTTGTATTTTTAGTAGAGATGGAGTTTTGCCATGGTAGTCAGGCTGGTCTTGAACTCCTGACCTCAGGTGATCCACCTGCCTCGGCCTCCCAAAGTGCTGGGATTACAGGCATGAGCCACCATGCCTGGCCCAATTGTTATCTTGTTTTAATTCTCCTTAAAAGGTGATTTATAATCAATTATAGAACTCTAATAGGTGTTCTTAAATGCAGGTTTTCTGATAACTTTGGAGATTGTGTCATGAGAAAAAAGGAAAAAACTTTCAGAACTCTCATGGAGAACTGAAATATTCATAACTATCAAACAGGAGTTAACTATATGGACTAAACTGAAGAAGTCTAATCTTTTTAACTTTGCTTAAAACATTGCTGATCCTTTTTTTTTTTTTTCAGAGTCAAGGAAACTTTTCTTTTGAGCTATTTACAGCTTTTAACAGTTGAGTGTACTATGAACAAAATTTGGAGCATATTTATTTCTCTCTACCTGATTTCTCTAAAATGTGGAAACTATTTGTAAGTATTCTTAATTTATGGCAATATAGTTATTTGCACAGGTGCAATAAAGATCCATTTTCTTTTGTAACAGGACACAATTGGAGAAATTGGTTATTTTGCCAAGGCTTTGACTGGAATAGTGTGGCTTCCTTTAGGGAATTAAACCTAACTTATAGAGCCAAGAAAAGCCCCCTGGAGAACTGACCTCATACCTTGCCTACAACAGTCCCTGTGCAGGATTTCTGACCTGTGGTGAGTAAAGAATGTCACTTTCTGACAGGTCCAGGAGCCCCAAGTTATCTTGGGACCTCAAGAGGATAACAATTTACCCAACTCATAGGTATTTGCGGGTACAAACCCATGGCTGGGCTTGGCTTTAAAAAACTCTTATCTGAGGCAGAGCACAGTGGCTTACACCTGTAATCCCAGCAGTTTGAGAGGCTGAGGTGGGCAGATCACTGGAGGTCAGGAGTTCAAGCCCAGCCTGGCCAATATGGTGAAACCCTGTCTCTACTGAAAACATAGAAAAAAAAATTAGCTAGGCATGGTGGCAGGGCCTTAATTCCAGCAACCTGGGAGGCTGAAACAGGAGAATCACTTGAACCCAGGAGGTGGAGGTTGTGGTGAGCCGAGATAGTGCCACTGCACTCCAGTCTGGGTGACAGAGCGAGATGCTGTTTTAATTAAAAAAAAAAAAGTCTTATCTGAAATTCCTTCTATGGAACAGAGTTCCATCAAAGCCAATTTAAAAACAGCTTATGTGAAAAATCATTATTCTTGCTGTACTTTATACAAATAATCAGGCCAAGTATAATAAAGCAAATCGGTCTTACCATTGATTTGTCTTTCGTAAAAATAGGAAACTGGAGAGAGAACTATTACGTTTCAAAAACTTGTTATTAGATTCTAGTCTTATCAGTTGTTTTTAAGTTTGTTTCTGCAATTTAGTCTAACCCTGCATATATCTGTGAACCAACCAGTGATGTCTAACTGCTGCTCAGAAGAAGCAAGAGGGATGGATAATATAAAAATCTGGATCAGTATTCTAATTCTGGGCACATTACAATCAGCTATCAACCCCACATCAGCTTAGTTCCAACAGTTGCCCAATTCATGAAAAGCCTTCTAATTTCATTTACTTGGAATAACTTTACTTATTTTGCTTTACTCTTGTGGACTATATTGCTGTTACACTCTTTGTATAGGAATACAGGACAAGCTTACTGAATGTTTTCTTAAATTAAACACTTATTAATCTTCCAAATATCACCTTTTGTTGCAACTCAAAAGTTATAAATGGACCTTACCATGCTAAGGCTTTCTGACTGAGCTCCTCTACTCTGAATGCAAGAGACCCTCACAGTTAGGCAGGAATATCATTGCCCCTATTCAGCATGAAGAAGTTACAGAAGATGGAACTTCATCCCTCTGCAAGCCTTAGGATTAAGGGTTCTCTTATAAAAGGGTGAGGGGAAATGTCAGAGGTGTGTGAACCAGAGCAACTCCATCTGAAACAGGAGCTGGGTAAAATGAGGCTGAACCCTACTGGGCTGCATTCCTAGACAGTTAAGGCATTCTAAGTCGCAGGATGAGACAGGAGGTCGTCACAAAATACAGTTCATAAAGACCTTGCTGATAAAACAGTTTGCAGTAAAGGAGCCGGCCAAAACCTACCAAAACCAAGATGGCAACAAGAGTGACCTCTGGTCGTCCTCACTACTACACTCCCACCAGCGCCATGACAGTTCACAAATGCCATGGCAATGTCAGGAAGTTACCCTATATGTTCTAAAAAGGGGAGACACGAATAATCCACCCTTTGTTTAGCATATCATCAAGAAATAACCATAAAAATGGGCAACCAGCAGCCCTCAGGGTTGCTCTGTCTATGGAGTAGCCATTCTTTTATTTCTTTCCTTTTATTACTTTCTTAATAAACTTGTTTTCACTTTGCACTGCGGACTTGCCCTGAATTCTTTTTTGTGTGAGATCCAAGAACCCTCTCTTGGGATCTGCATCGGGAGCCCTTTCCTGTAACAAGGGGACAAGATTCAACCTATTAAGACTGGCGTGGTGACATTAGTTTCAGACAGAGCTGACTTCAGAGCAAGGAAAATTATCAGGAATAAAGACGAACATTATATAACAACAAAATGGCCAACTCTTTAAGAAGAAACAACAATCCTTAATGTGTTCACCCATTATGAAATTGATCATTTAAATAATTCTATAAATATCACGAAATTGGATTAATAATTTTAAAGTTCCACCAAAGTGGCCAAACTCCCACAGATCCTGACAGTTTCATCTGGACCCACTGTACCCTGCTGAGCCACCAGGGGACTGGGGGCTTCCTGTGTGGTGGTTGGCTTCTGTGTCATGACCCATTTCTACCTTCCCACACCTTATCGTGAAAACACTATGTTCCTATTATTCTGATCACGAGATCTCAGGGTTTGGGCTATACTGTGAAGGTCAGGCTTACCTCATTGCTGGTGACTTTCCTGTACGCAGTAGGCTGCTACTTCATGTTTCTAGAGAGAGTAGAATTTGAATCTGCTAAGAGGGCTATCCACTCTCCTGGGACTATATACGCTTCATAATGCAGTTATGAGCGTGTCTCTGTGCCTTTGGGTTTCATGAGCTTTTTCTATAGCAGCATCCTGCAAAAAAGAAAAGAAACAGCCCATCTGGAGGTCAAGAGGTCAGTCTCTGGCTGTGTTTGTCTCACTGAAGTAATATACCTTTGGTACTTGAATCTTTTCAACCTGTTTTCTTAAATTCCTCCCAGAAAGCAGGAAATGAGAATTGGATTTCTATAAGAGAGGGCACAAGTTTTCTGAGCACGTCACCTTGAGTTTGATGACGTTTAGAAACAGACTGAATCTTGATTTCTACACCCTGATCTCCAAAAACACTTGAGAAGAACTGAAGGCCTTGCGTACGTGTTGTGTCCTTCCTTTGGAGGAGGGATGGGGGCACTAGAGGAAGGTTCCGTTGAGGCCCCTGTAAATGATAAAGGAGCATTTCTCACACAAAGATCCAGGCACACATCTTCAAGGAACTGTGAATTTATGAAAAATTTTAAAATTCTTTTTTGTTTGTTTGTTTTGTTTCTTAGAGCTTGGGGTCTTGTTATGTCACCCAGGCTGGTATTGAACCCCTGGGCTCAAGCCATCCACTTGTGTAGCTGGCACTACAGGCAGATGCCATTGTGCCTGGCTTAAAATTCTTGTGCTTTTATTTCAGTGATAACCTAACAAAAATATTAGCGTAAACACTTTTGAGGTCATCTGGAGGACCCATATGTAGATATGGCCATTGATTACAGCATCATTTGTGTCTTGTAATTTTACTTTAATAATTGCAGGTGCAGGAGAAAGGAACAAAGGAGAAAATAAAGTATAAACAGTGCATTATTCCAAAGCTAAGGCCAAATGATGCCAGGGCTTGAAGAAAATTTCACAGTGGTTTAGAGGGAGACAGTGATGGGAGACCTGAGTCATCACATGGAACACAGTGGTGGAGGAGTTCTCTGTAGCATATTCCAGTGTGAGCAGCAGTTTGGGTCCAGCAAAATCAGTATTATTGATCACATGGAATTGATAATGTCAATTATCAATGAGGAAAAGTAATTAAAATTTAATAGTATATATTGGTTAAAATTTTATTGCATTTGTTGTTTTGCTTGTCTGAAATCTCTAAAATTATTTACATAAGGAAATCCATTATCGAGTTTTAACTTTACATGTTTAAGAAACATTTTGACTAAAATAATCAAAACCAGTACTGGAGGGCCACAAGAATGCTTTTCCTTTAAGTGTTGTGCTGCCATAGAATAATTTTTGAACTGGAAAGTTCTTGGGAGATCTAGTAGAGAGGAAGCTGAAACCCCAAAAGATGAAAAGACTTTTCCAAGGTCAGACAACTCATCCTCAGCAGGGCTCTGATTAGGCCCTGGGTCTCCTGATGTCCACCCCAGGCCCCTTTCCAAGGCATGGCCGTTCAGAAGAGGGATCCAAGGAGGTGGATTATTCAGGCCTAGATGATTGGATGGCCATGCCTTCCCTAAAACAGAGGCTGGGAGCTTTACTTTTTCTTTTGCAGGCCACTGGCACATGGAATATATCAACTGTGGGCCAGGCACAGTTGAAAAACAAGAAGAGAAGTTTAGAGACAAGATTGAACATCAGTCTCCACCCCACTCCCAGCAACCCCACCAAGACCAGCATTACCACATACTCCACCTCCATCACATTTGTATAGGTGCAGAAGACGACCGAGGATGTGCTAAAGGGCTATTTTGAACATTTCTAAATGGATGCCACAGATTGTATGCATTAGAAAATGGGTTTCACAATGGTTCTTTATTGGTAGGTTTGTTTGTTTGTTTGTTTATTTATTTATTTATTTCAGTCAGAGTCTCGCTGTTGTTGCCCAGGCTGGAGTGCAATGGCTCGATCTTGTCTCATCCTAACCTCTGCCTCCCGGGTTCAAGCTATTCTCCTGCCTTAGCCCCCCGAGTAGCTGGGATTACAGGCAGGCACCACCACGCCTGGCTAATTTTGTATTTTTAGTAGAGATGGGGTTTCACCATGTTGGTCAGGCTGGTCTTGAGCTCCTGACCGCAGGTGATCTGCCTGCCTCGGCCTCCCAAAGTGCTGGGATTACAGGGGTGAGCCACTGTGCCCGGCCTGGTTTTGTTTTGTTTTTTTTCCTTAAAAAAAAGAGATCCATTTCTCTGAGGGCATCATCACTGAACAGGGATGATAAATTCTGAAATTTAAGTTCTTGAGTAGACAGTGAAATAACAGCGGTAGTGTAATTACTGATTTTCAGGTTTGTTTTCAACTTACGCTTGTACTGTTTGTAGAGGAAACCCATCTGAAACGTTCTAACATAACCTAAATTTCATTGGTTCTATCCAACCACCAAATAATGCAGGAATTTCTTCAGGCATTTTATAGGGGTGGCCAGGCTACCTTGCAAATGTTTACAAACACATCAAATTAGTTACTGGGTGAGGTTAGCCATTTCTACAGCTTAATTTCTCCTGCTCTGATCCCATCATCTTCACTTCCCAACTGTTTCTTAGGTCCACTTCTGCTCTGCTTCCAGCTGATCATACGACAGCTTCTCCGAGACCCCCACTCCTCCCATCTGGCCACCCCCTGCCTCTGCAGCCCCCCACATGGTGCCTGCATGGCCCTCATCTCCCAGAATTCTGTTGTGAAGAGAAATGCCTGAAAGGGTGTATAACCTACGTTAAGATGATTCTGTGTAGACAGTGTAGTAGAATGAACTTTTTCCTCCTCCTGCTGCAGTAAGTCACCTTTCGAAGCTCCCTAATCAGGAATCTACTTTCTATATCCACTGGAGGATTCTTCACATGAGGTCCACTGACCTCCCCGGAGTCTGAGGATGGAATTTAGGAATCCATCAACCTGGATGGAAAAAATTACACACTTGTTTCACTATCTTTAAACTGAAAAACTGCATTTCCTTTCATTACAAAAGTAGGCAGCAAACCCCAGTAGGAGAGGAGCAGTAGCTCCACTGTGCAGGAGTCCCAGGGACTCTCACTGGTGTCACAGTTGCTGCAGATATCTCCAAATATTTTTTACACTTACCACTCCCAAATGACACTAATTATTAGATTTTCCACTAGAGCTTGTTATTTCAAGGGATAATCATGAAGCACATATATTACTATAGCAATTTCGTTTCTTTCTAATTTGATTTTTTTGAATATTTTGAGAAGTGTGTTTCAATATAATTGATTTCCTTTGCAATTCTATGTATTTTATTTTAATTTAAAAGATGACAATAAAAGAGTAAATGCATTTTTCTTTTTCAGAGAAGAGATTCATAGGCTTCTCAGAGTGCCAAAGGAGTCCATGGCACAAAAGTTTTAAGAAACCCTCAGTCTTAGAAGGTTAATTATCTGAGGGATGTTAGATATTATTTTTCATTTGTAGAACCAGAGATGTTCAAGTTATGGGCTTTGCTCCTGTATCACTGGGACACAAGCCTCAGAAGACCCGGTAGTACCACACTCGCAAGCTTCACTTAGATCTTGGACCCCCTTTACATACGTCATCGTCACCTGGTCCTATAGTTGGGACGTTACCATGTTGGCTTTTGAGTGACCTTTTCTGGCATGATGTGGGTTGAATTGGCTCCCCCAAAATATATATTGAAATCCTGACCCCGGCACCTACGAATGGGACCTTTTTTGGAAACAGGGTCTTCACAGATGGAATGGCGTTAAGATGAAGTTATACTGGAACAGGGTGGGCCCTTGATCCAATATGACTGGTGTCCTGATAAGAAGGGAAGAGCCACACCGAGAGAAGAATGTCACATGATGATAGAGCAGATACTGGAGTGATAGAGCTGCAAGCCAAGGAATGTGAAGGATGGCCAGCAGCAACTTGAAGCTCGAAAGAGTCAAGGAAAGATTTTGCCCAGAGTCTCAGAGGGAGCCTTGCCCCACGGACACCTTGATGTCAGACTTCTAGCTGCCAAGACTGTGAGAGAATGAATTTCTGTTGCTTTAAACCATCAAGATTTCATTACTTTGTTACTGCAGCCCTAGGGAACGAATCCAGTGTATCGGTGCCAATAGATGGAAAGAGGTGGGAAACCACTGAGGTCACAAAACTGGTTGTGTGACTTTGGGAACCTAGTTGCTAATGAGACTTGTACATTGCAGATTCCAGTCTGAGACGTACAATGATTGGTGTATACCATCTGATTGTGAGGTTGTGGGGAATGCAATATATAGCTTCCGCCCACTTCCAACTGGCAGAGCCTGGAGATACCCAAAATAGCAGTACAAATGTTGGACCTAAAGATTGGTTTAGCTCAGCTGAAAACAGAATGCCTCTCTCCCTTTTTGTGTTACACTCGGCTAAAGCTGCCTCCATCTCACAAATGCTTCAAGGAAAATTGTATCCTTCCATTTTTCCTCATTGTCCCTTCTTTCCCTGGGGCCCAGATATAAGTTCATGGAAGGCCAGATGGGGACCAAACTCAGTAGCAAATCTATGCCAGTTCCATGCCACCCTGCCCCCTCTTCCTTTGGGTGAGTTCCCCCCTAGGGAGAGCTCAATCTCTTAGACAGAGACATATGCAAATCTACCTAGTAGGTGTGCTAGACTTCCGTCCTGTCTGCTTCCTAGGAGTAGGCAGGGTCTCCCCTAAGTTGGAAAATACAACAGCCTTGTTTACCTGAGAAGACAAACCATGTCATCATATATTAGGCTACTAATTCAGACACTCGTTTTAGAACACCCTTTGAGCTTCCAGCCTCAAAGTTCTAGGGCTTTGAACTTCTTGCCTCCCTGGTTTGGACACTTAAGGAAAGGATAGTGGGGATCAAGAATCACTAGGGACAAGGAGATCTTGATGCTTGAGTTGGCCAGTCTGCTATAGCTGCTGCTTCCTCCCTCTTAAGTTCTATTTCCTTCGTGCTTGACTGCCTGTGTTCAATAGAGATCTCCCCACCATGATCACTAATTTCTGCTCTTGCCTGGAGATGTATCCTGACGTCTTTCTCCACTCTCAATAGATTGACATTTAAAGCCTTTAAAATACACGAGAGCATTCATAAGAACCACCCAATCTTTCAATAGTTTCTCCTGGACTAAATGCAAAGTCAAATATTGAACTCGATAAACTTATTATACTCGTGTAATCTAATCTTCAAATGTCAGAAAAATAACCTTCAACCTTTTCCTCCATTCTGGAAAGAGAAACTGCAGTTCCTCTGGCCTCACATAAAACCTTCTTCAAAGTCTCCAGTCCTGCCCTCAAATCGAGTTTGCAGTTGTTGCTCGAAATATCTGCCATCTAGACTTTCATGTTACTAAACTACTCTGCTCCATCTGGTATTGAAGCAGCTCTCATTTATTGATTGATTGATTGAGATATAATTCACATACCATGAAACCCATCTGCTTAAAATGTACAATTCAGTGGTTTTTAGTATATATACAGAGTTGTGCAACTGTCACCACTATCTAATTCCACAACATTTTCATCACCCCTAAAGAAACCTGCACCCATTAGCAGTCACTCTTCATTCTCCTCTACCCCCAGCCCTTTGCAACCACTAATCTACTTTCTGTCCCTATGGATTTATGTTCTTTATATTCTACAACCCATTTCCAATCCCAATAATCCAACCCAGTTCTGTTACAGATAGTTAGACAGGCATGAGCGGGCTATGCCCCTCAGTTGAATTCTTTCTTCTGAGGAAGCAAGAACTGAGGTTGCTGTAGACCCTTATGGATTCATTGCCAGTAACCAGGACAACTTCCACCAGTAACAGTTCCAACTAATTACTTCTGTAGTGAAGGCCTACTATACCAGAGACTTGTTTGAAAGGTCAACCATATTAAATCCTTCTTATTCAAAATGTAAAGAAAGAGGAGCAAGTGGCCTTACCCATCCCTAGGAGGAGCTGGGAGGCAGGGGCTAAGAAAATGTGCAGCAGCAAGTATGAAAAAACACTGGACACCCTCACTTTGTCAACTTAAGCCAACATTCTTTATTAGCAATAAGGTTTCTGATAACCATGCAGAATGTTTGTCAAGCTCAGGAACCTTTGTTTCTAACTCCTGGAGCATTGCTGTAGGCAGTTGCTAGCTTCCAGTGCAAATAGAAACAAACTTAAAAGTTCATTGGATAACTGGAAACTTGATTCTCTTGACATAGTCCACTTGGGCTCCATTTGTCTTCACAGCAGCCATTTGCTGTATCTGGTATTGCTCAACTGACATCATTTATGCCTTTCTTATGCCAATACCATATTGTGTTGATTACTGTAGCTTTGTAGTAAGTTTTGAAATTAAGAACTGGGAGTCTTCCAGCTTCATTTTTTCCTTTCAATATTGTTTTCGTTATTTTGATTCTCTTGCATTGCCACATGAATTTTAGCATCAGCTTGTTTATTTCTGCAAAAAGCTGAGATTTTGATAGGCATTGTGATAAGTCTGTAGATAGCAGTCTAGGTAGTGCCACCATCTTAACAATATTAAGTCTTCTGATCCTTGGACATGAGCTATCTTAACACTTAATTAACTCTTCTTTAATTTCTTTAAAAAATGTTATGTAGTTTTCAGAGCATGAGTTGTGTACTTCTTTTCCTAGTTTTATTTCTAAATATCTTATTCTTGATGTTATTATAAATGGAATTGTTTTAATATCATTTTTAGTTTGTTCATGACTAATCTATAGAAATACAATTGATTTTTGTATCTTGATCTTGTATCCTGCAACTTTGCTAAACTTGTTTTATTAGTTTTTATTAGGCTTTTAATGCATTTCTTATAATTTTCTATATATAAGATAAACTCCTCTGAAAATTGAATTTTATTTCTTCCTTTCCAATCTGAATTCCTTTAAGTTCATTTTCCTGCCTAATTAACGTGGCTAGAGCTGGTAGTGCAACACTGTATTTAAGTGCCAAAGCCAATATCCTTGTCTTGTTCCTGATGTTAGGGAGAAAGCAGATAGTTTTTCAACATTAAGTATGATATTACCTGTAGGTTTTTCTTTTTCTTTCTTTCTTTTTTTGTATTTTTAGTAGAGACAGGGTTTCACCATAATGGCCAGGCTAGTCTCGTCTCAAACTCCTGACCTCAGGTGATCCGCCCACCTTGGCCTCCCAATGTGCTGTGATTACATGCGTGAGCCACCACACCTGGCCAGCTACAGGTTTTTCATACGTGCCCTTTGTCAGGTTGAGAAAATTCCCTTCTATTTCTAGTTTGTTGGGTTTTTATCATGAAGGAATATTGAATTTTCTCAAATGTTTTTTCAGTATTTATTGAAATAATTGTGTGGTTTTGTCTTTTATTCTATAAAGGTACATTACATTTGAGGTGGGAATCAACTCTGGAGGCAGGGCTCGGACTCCAGACCAAACTGAGGACTAGCTAAAACAGACACAGGGCGGAAGCAGCTTTTTGTAAGCCATGCCCACCAGTGGGCCATGTCAGTTTACCATTGCCATGGCAACATCCAGAAGTAACTGCCCCTTTCCATGGCAGTAACCCAACAGCCTGGAAGTTACCAGCTTTTTTCTAGAAATTTATGCATAATTTGCCCCTTAGTTTGCATATAATTAAAAGTGGGTACAATTAGTACTGCCTCTGAGCTGCTGCTCTGGGTACAGTGCCTATGGGGTAGCCTTGCTCCACAAGGAGCAGTACCTCTGCTGCCACTATACGTTGCTGCTTCAATATAAGTTGCTGTTTCACACCACGAGTTCACACTTAAATTCTTTCCTGAGCGAAGCCAAAAACTCCCAATTTTGGGGCTTGCCTGCCCTGCATCACGTTGACTGAACTAATCTTGCATTCCTGGGAGAAATCCCACATGTTTATGGTGTAAAATCCTTTTTATACATTGTGGGATTCAGTTTACTAGTATTTTGTTGAAAATAAATGTTTGTATCTATATTCATAAGAAATGTTGGTCTCTAGTTTTATTTTCCTGTAGTGTCTGTCTGGTTTGGGTGTCAGGGTAATTCTGGTCTCATGGAATGCGGTGCAGTGTTCCTTCTTTGTCAATTTTTTGGAAGAATTTTTAAAGGATTGGTATTAGTTCTTTAAATATTTGTTAGAATTTAACATTAAAGCAATCTCAGCCTGCCCCCCCTTTTTGTCAGTAGCTTTTAATTAATAATTCAATATCTTTAATTATTATAGGCCTATTCAGATCTTCCATTTTTTCTTAAGTCAATTTTAGTAGTTTGTGTATTTGTAGAAATTGTTCGATTTCACTTAAGTTTCCTAGTCTGTTGGCCCACAATTCTTCATAGTGTTCCCCTATAATTCTTTTTATTTTTGTAAGGTTAGTTATAATGTCCCTTCTTTCATTCCTAATTTTAGTCTTCTGGTCTTTTCCTTGGTCAGTCTAGCTAAAGATTTGTCAATTTTGTTGATCTTTTCTTTTTCTTTTTTTTTTTTTTGAGACGGAGTCTCGCTCTGTCGCCCAGGCTGGAGTGCAGTGGCTGGATCTCAGCTCACTGCAAGCTCCACCTCCCGGGTTTATGCCATTCTCCTGCCTCAGCCTCCCGAGTAGCTGGGACTACAGGCGCCCGCCGCCTCGCCCAGCTAGTTTTTTTTTTTTTTTTTTTTGTATGTTTTAGTAGAGATGGGGTTTCACTGTGTTAGCCAGGATGGTCTTGATCTCCTGACCTCGTGATCCGTCCCGCCTTGGCCTCCCAAAGTGCTGGGATTACAGGTGTTGATCTTTTCAAAGAACCATCTGCATCATTAATTTCTGCTCTCATCCCTATTATTTTCTTCCTTCCATTTGCATTAGTGTTTAGTTTCCTCTTCTTTTCCCAGTGTCTTAAGGTAGAAAGCAAGGTTGTTAATCAGAGATGTTTCTTCTTTGTTTAGTGTAGACGTTTACAACTATAAAAAGTTCCCTCTGATCGCTGCTTTCCCTGCATTCCACAGTATTGTTATGTAGTGTTTTCATTTTTATTCACCTCAAAGTATTTTCTAATTTACCTTGTGATTTCTTCTTTGACCTATTGATTATTTTGAATTATGTTGTCTAATTTCCACATATTTGTGGATTTCCCAAATTTTGCTGTTATTAGTTTATACTGCACTTTCAAGCATTTATACTGTCTTTTAAACATACATAATCACCTTTACCAGAGCTCTTTTTTCTTTTTTTGCATGTATGTGGTTTTGAATTCCCATCTGAGGTCACTTGTAGACTCTCTTAAAGGAAAAGGGCCAGTTGCGGTGGCTCACGCCTGTAATCCCAGCACTTTGGGAGGCCGAGGTGGGCAGATCACAAGGTCAGGAGATTGAGACCATCCTGGCTAACATGGTGAAACCCCGTCTCTACTAAAAATACAAAAAATTAGCCGGGCGTGGTGGCAGACGCCTGTAGTTCCAGCCACTCGGGAGGCTGAGGCAGGAGAATGGCGTGAACCTGGGAGGCAGAGCTTGCAGTGAGCGGAGATTGCCCCACTGCACTCCAGCCTGGGCGACAGAGCGAGAGCGAGACTCTATCTCAAAAAAAAAAAAAAAAAAAAAAGGAAAACAAGACAGCCACTGTTCCATTACGTTAATTTTCTTTTCCTTCCTTCCTTCCTTCTTTTCTTTTCCTTCCTTCCTTCCTTTCTTTTTCTTTCTTTTTCTTTCTTTCTCTCTCTTTCCTTCCTTCCTTCTTTCTTTCTTTATTTCCTTTCTTTCTTCTTTCTCTCTCTCTCTCTCTCTCTCCTTCCTTCCTTCCTTTCTTCCTCCCTCCCTCCCTCCCTCCCTTTCTGTTTTGCTCTTATTGCCCAGCCTGGACTATTCCCTTACTTTATGTTTCCTTTTTTGAGACCAAGTTTTGCTCTTGTTGCCCAGGCTGGGGTGCAGTGGTACTGTCTCGGCTCACTGCAACCTCCGCCTCCCAGATTCAAGCAATTCTCCTGCCTCAGCCTCCAAGTAGCTGGGATTATAGGTGCCTGCCACAACGCCCTGCCAATTTGTTGTATTTTTAGTAGAGACAGGTTTTCATCATGTTGGTCAGGCTGGTCTTGAACTCCTGACCTCAGGTGATCCACCCACCTCGGCTTTCCAAAGTGCTGGGATTACAGGTGTGAGCCACTTCACCCAGCCATATTATTTTTCTTATAATATTTCTTAAATATGCATCAACATAAAGCTAGTAATAAACTCTTCATGCGTATAACACCTATTGCTATTTTAAAACAAAAAGAAATTTACAAATTGAACACAAAAGACCACCAAACCCAACAAAACTCAAGTTGCCATTTCACGAGATACACTGCTGTTCTGTGGAGACTACGCCTCATCCTGCAGTGAGGCCATGTTCTGACTGTCCCTACCACAGTCTCCATGACTGCATGTGACACGATGATTCCATTTTCCCACCGCTGGTCTCCCTCAAAGTGCTGTGAAACTTTCACTCATAGACAGAGCCTGGACAGTTATTTGGCTTTCACTTTTATGAATGCGCCACTTACATATTTATGGTATTTTCCCATTTCTTTTCTAATTAGTTGAGACATTTAATTTCTGAACACCAACACATAAATAAACACATGTAAACATGGTCACTCAAATCCCATTGGTTAGCAAGACTTCCTTCAGCTATTAATTAATTAATGAATCATAGAGTTAAATATTTTTAAGTAGACTGATAGTCAAAATGAAAACACAATATTAACAAACGTTTATAGAACATTCATGGACATTCAAAAAATTTAGAGAATGTGGGATTGGGAATTCACTCTGAGAAACACTGCCATCGGCTCTTCTTTGATGCATTAAAAATGTGTTGGTCCGTTCTATGTTTAAGACATGGCTAAGCCTGGGCATTCAATGGGAGTGATACGGTGGAGCAGGTCCAGGGCCCAGCAGTCAGTTCAGTGTGAGTGCAGCTTGCGAGGTGCTCTGGAGACTAGAGGGAAGATTTAGATTCATCAAAGCCCGGTGACATCAGTTACTGTGTTTTGATGAATGACGAGGAATTCCCCATGTGTGGAAAAAGAGAGGGGAACTTGAGGCAGAGAGAGCAATATTCCTGGAAAAAGTGTGCGTGCGTACCTAATTTTATGTTATTACAGTTAGTCAAATAAGCAATGAGTATCTACGTTGTGTTCAGCTCAGTAGGGGGCCCAATATAGTTCATGGTCCTGACTCGGAAGCCGAGAATCTAGTTGGAGAAACAAAATCACAACTGAGTACGCAGTGAACCTCCAAGGCAGCATATTATCACCAAAGAGTGTGGCCCAGAGTTTAGGTGCTATAGCAGTGCTGAGTGGCCCAAGTGGCTCAAGAGTGGAACAGTGAGAAAAAGTTTCATGGAGTGGGCGGCTGAATGGATCCCAGGAGGATAGACCAGAACAGAAGCAAACCCTGCAGTCACATGCCTCCAAAAGGGAGGTCAATGAAAAGGTTGGATTGAGAGCAGCCCAAGACTGGTAGAGTAACCTCACACACGGGAAGATCCGGTGTGGCTGTTAGAGTAATGGTGCCAAGGTTAGCCTCAATTTTGATTATCAAGGTCAATATATTTTATCCCATCAATGACATCAGTGACTTCCTTCACCCTGTATTCTCTCTACCCCCATGAATCAACAACTGTTTAGCAAGCAGGAGAGAGTTAACTGATAGGTTGCTTTGTCAACTGTAGCCCACAAAACACATTACATTTAACATTCTGCCCACAGCAATCAGGTTCTTGAAAAGAGTATCCATGACTGAGCTTTAGGAATGTGTAGGCTCTTTGCATTACTTTTTTTTTTTTTTGAGATGGAGTCTCGCTCTGTCGTCCAGGCTACAGTGCAGTGGTGCAATCCCGGCTCACTGCAACCTCCACCTCCCAGGTTCAAGTGATTCTCCTGCCTCAGCCTCCCGAGTAGCTTGTATTACAGGTGTGCACCACCACGCCCAGCTAATTTTTATATTTTTAGTAGAGACGAGGTTTCGCCATGTTGCCAGGTTGCTGTCGAACTCCTGGCCTTGTGTGATCTGCCCACCTCGGCCTCCCAAAGTGCTGGGATTACAGACGTGAGCCATTGCACCCAGCCCCTTATGCATTTCTTATAGTAAGTTGTAAAAAACCCTTATGGGATATGCTGGTTGAGGTCTCAGGCATTGAAGGCTTGCCAGTGACACCAAGGCAAGGATTTGACCAAGGTTGATAAAGGTAACTTTCAATTAATATTGATTAAAATTTTAATTTCCAAGCTTTAATTAAATTAATTTTTGAATAGGTTACACATTTAGAAGACATAAAACAATGTTGGATGAAAAGTCTTCTTACTACCTATGTCCCTACACACTTATTTCTCCTCCCTGGAGTCAACCAATGCTGCTATTTCCTGAGTCTCCTTCCAGAAATAGCTTATGCACAGACAAGCAATCATATATGTATTCTTAAAGAAAATACTTGATTAGCATCAGATTTTTACATTGTAAATAACATTAGGGATGCATTTTTCTTTCACTTAAGGGGGACATAATTATTAGTTTTGTCAAATTACAAAATAATGCATATTTATTATAGAAAATATAAAAAGAAAAAGAAAATGAAAATCACTCATTATCCTTCCATTTGGAGGATATCATTATATCCGTATATAGGTCACCTCAGGTGACCTATAATTATTTGTACTTCCTTCAGCACGTTTACACCCCATATGCAATGTATTTCACTGGTGTTTGTTTTCACTTACTATACTGTTTCAATCTTTCCAAATCATTACGTGTGTCTTCTACACCATTTTTAATGGCTGGTTTGTATATAATATAATTTATTTAACCAAAGCGTCTTGTTTGAAACTCAAGTTGATTACAATTTTTCACCATTATAAAACTTCACTTGAGGCTGGGCACAGTGGCTTACACCTGTAATCCCACCACTTTGAGAGGCCAAGGCAGGTGGGTCACCTGAGATCAGGAGTTCGAGACCAGCCTGGCCAACATAGTGAAACTCCGTCTCTACTTAGAAAAAAAAAAAACAGGTGTGGTAGTGTGTGCCTGTAATCCCAGCTACTCGGGAGACTGAGGCAGGAGAATCGCTTGAACTTGGGAGGTAAAGGTTGCAGTGCGCTGAGATCATGCCACTGCACTCCAGCCTGGGTGACAGAGCAAGACTCCATCTCAGGAAAACAAAATGAACAAAACAAAACACTTCACTTGATATATATTTACCCTTCGTTTATTGATTTTATTGATGATTTTTGTAATTTAAGTGCAAATCTCTTAAGACTGAGGACTATGCTTGTCTTGATGACTTACATCCCCTGAGCACAGTGCTTGAATAACTGAATTTAGCTATTGAAGGCCATAGCTGCAACTAAAAAACTGCAAGTTTTGTTTTTGTTTTTTGTTTTTTTTGAGACAGGGTCTTCTCCTGTCGCCCAGGCTGCAGCGCAGTGGCACGATCTCGGCTCACTGCAACCTCCGCCTCCTGGGTTCAAGTGATTCTCATGCCTTACCCTCCCAAGCAGTTGGGATTACAGGTGCCCGTCACGACACCCAGCTAATTTTTGTATTTTTAGTAGAGATAAGGGCTTCACCATGTTGATCAGGCTGGTCTCAAACTCCTGACCTGAAGTAATCTGCCAACTTTGGCCTCCTAAAGTGCTCGGATTACAGGTGTGAGTCACCGTGCCTGGCTGAAAAAATACAAGTTTTCAGAGAAATTAACTTCATAAAGGGTTGGGCTGATGTTTAGCTGCTTTTGGAATATGTGACAACATTCTTTCCCATACAGCTGCAAACCTGTTGAGAATATACCAAGGGTTTGCTCACGGTCTTCTACAGAAAAAGAGTTGTGACTTGTGGTCTTAAATATATGAACAAAATTGCAAAATGGGCTTCTGGTTTTAGTAAGCAACATCCTCTATATTAGGACAAAAAGTACATTTGACTGCACTGGAATAAACTAGTCGTAGAGCACTCACACATGCTGAAAAACATCAGATAAAACACTCTGTACAAGTAACCATAAGACAAAGCCATTTAACACATTTCTAAAAGTTACTTTCTCAGAACAGTACCCTGTTCCTCAGGGAAGGTTTATTTTAAAAGATCATGGTCACTAGACAATTGTGGTCTTGTTTATTATTATTCTAAATGAGGTAACAGAATCCTTGTAGCTTGTAGCTTGTTCGGTCTGTAAAAAAATCTTTCCCTGTCTCTGCGAGCCTCCACAGCAGGAACAAAGAAGGAGGCACCCAGGGCAAAGGAGGGCTGACAGAGCAGGTTTTTATGGGGGTCCTACTGTGACTCAGCCAAATGCTGCCACTCCAACTCAGAAAGACCGTCTGGAGATGATCATTATTGTGCTGACGAAGCCCCATGCCTGGCTGCGGAGATGCCATGAGTACCCACAACTCTGAGGGCCCAGTTGTTGTAATCACAGTATTAAGAACCATCACACACTTGGGTGCCTGATGCCCTTCTTCCCTTTAAGGGAAACTTGCATAGTCAGCCCCAATCTATGTTTAGATTTGTGCATGGGGAAGAATTCTTCTGCAAATCTTTGACTTTGAATGCATTTGCAAAGACAGAAGTAGAACCACCACAGGTTTTCTTCTTCACTGGAGACTAGACCTTTGACTACGAACCGCAGAAGAAAGCTCTTCTTCAGTTTGTCCTTTCCTGAAGATATAAAAAGCACTTCTACCTGTTAATTTTTTTTTTGATCGTCCTTTAAACACTGTTGGAGGAAGTTCCAATGCCCTGGAATGATACTTTTACTGCTAATTTAGCCCTTATTTGCTCCGTAATTCATCTGACCTCCTAACAGACCCAACAACCCAGAAAAATTACCAGACAATTCTATCTGTGTCAGTTACATATAATCAGCAAAAGTTTATAAAGTCAACTATATAAACTTTGAATCATATGCTATTGTTCTTTTAACTTTTATTTTTAAATAAGTGTAGACTCAATTATTTAAACTGTTGTAAAAGTGGTACTGAGTTCTTTATTCTCTTGCCCGAGTTCCAGGGGTAACACCTTACATAACTGCAGTACACCCCAAACCAGGAAAATGCCATCGATGTTGCTACTATACTTCTTGACATCTGACGGTAGAAAAACTGACAACTCAAAACTCCTAAAACCTAAGAAAAGCAATGAGTTTCATCTCCCGCTAAGATCTACTACTCTCAGGTTCAAGTTCTCTGCACTCCACACTGCTCAGGCAATTTTGGTTTTGTAATGCTCGTGCCTTCTTTGAGCAGAAAAACAGTCTCCTCTAAGATTTGTTAATCTTAGTCTCGAATACACAGAGCACCCTCCTTTGTTCCTTGTTCCCAGTCCCAGACAATTTTCCATTGTCCTATTGGAAAGGGAAGGTGGTAGTATGTCCGGAATTGGTGGGTTTTTGGTCTCACTGACTTCAAGAATAAAGCCACCGACCCTCACAGTGAGTGTTACAGTTCTTAAAGATGGTGTGTCTGGTGTTTGCTCCTTCAGATGTTCAGATGTGTCTGGAGCTTCTTCCTTCTGGTGGGTTTGTGGTCTTGCTGTCAGGAGTGAAGCTGCAGACCTTCCTGGTGAGCGTTACAGCTCTTAAAGGCAGCGCATCTGGAGTTGTTTGTTCTTCCCGGTGGGTTCGCAGCCTCGCTGGCTTCAGGAGTGAAGCTTCAGACTTTCTCGCTGAGTGTTATAGCTCATAAGGCAGCGTGGACCCAAAGAGTGAGCAACAGCAAGATTTACAGCAAAGAGTTAAAGAATAAAACTTCCACAGTGTACAAACGGATGTGAGCAGGCTGCCACCACTACCTCAGGCAGCCTGCGTTTATTCCTTTATCTGGCCCCACCCACATCCTACTGATTGGTCCATTTTACAGAGAGTTGATTGGTCCACTTTACAGAAAGCTGATTGGTCCGTTTTGACAGAGTGCTGATTGGTGCACTTACAATCCTTGAGCTAGACAGAGAGTCAGGGGGTGCTAGTTAGCTAGATACAGAGTACCAATTGGTGTATTTACAAACCTTGAGCTAGACACAGAGTACTGATTGGTGTATTTACAAACCCTGAGCTAGACACAGAGTGCTGATTGGTGCACATATGATCCTGGGGCTAGATATAAAAGTTCTCCAAGGCCCCATCCAGTTCAGGAGCCCAGCTGGCTTCACCCAGTGGATCCTGCAGCAGGGCTGCAGGCGGAGCTACCCGCCAGTCACTAGTGGCGCCTGCACTCCTCAGCCCTTGGGCTGTCCATGGGACCCAGCGCCACGGAGCAGGGGGCAGCGCCCGTAGGGGAGGCTCAGGTCGCGAGGGAGTCCACCACAGGGGACGAGCTCAGATACGGAGGGCTGCAGGTCCCGAGCCCTGCCCCGCTGGGAGGCAGCTAGGGCCCTGCGAGAATTTGAGTGCAGTGCCAGCCGGCCGGCACTGCTGGGGGACCCGGGGCAACCTCCACAGCTGCTGGCCCGGATGCTAAGCTCCTCACTGCCCTGGGCTGGTGGTACCCACTGGCTGCTCCATGTGCAGGGCCTGTGGAGCCCGTGCCCGTGCCTGCTGGAACTCACACTGGCCCATGAGCCTGGCGTGCAGCCCCGGTTCCTGCCGGCGCCTCTCCCTCCACACCTCCCGGCAAGCAGAGGGAGGAGGCTCCTGCCTCAGCCAGCCCAGAGAGGGGCTCCCACGGTGCTGTGGTGGCCTGAAGGGCTCCTCAAGTACCGCCAGAGTGGACACCGAGGCCCGAGGCTGAGGAGGCGCTGAGAGTGAGGGCTGCTAGCACATTGTCACCTCTCAGTAGTTTGGGGAGTCTCTACTAGTGCTGTACTTTAATGTACTTTTTAAGAACTTTTTATTTTGAAATAATTATAGATTCATAGGAAATTGCACAAATATTACACGGAAGTTCTAGGTATGCTTCACTTCGTTTCTCCGAATAGTTACATCTTTAATGCTCATTTTTCCAGGTTACTACACCTGGAAAAGATAATCGATTCCTGGGTTGTGTCCTTTTGTTTTGAACTAGAAAACAACAAACCTTTTCTTTTTTTTTTTTTTTTTTTTTTTTTTTTTTTTTTTTTTTTTGAGACGGAGTCTCGCTCTGTCGCCCAGGCTGGAGTGCAGTGGCCGGATCTCAGCTCACTGCAAGCTCCGCCTCCCGGGTTTGCGCCATTCTCCTGCCTCAGCCTCCCGAGTAGCTGGGACTACAGGCGCCCGCCACCTCGCCCAGCTAGTTTTTTGTATTTTTTTTAGTAGAGACGGGGTTTCACCGCATTAGCCAGGATGGTCTCGATCTCCTGACCTTGTGATCCGCCCGTCTCGGCCTCCCAAAGTGCTGGGATTACAGGCTTGAGCCACCGCGCCCGGCCAACAACAAACCTTTTCATTAACCATTCCTTTTGGCCAGTGAAAGAAGGTGTCTTACAACTGAGAATCTCTAATTCAAAGGATTGGGGCAATTGTTAACCAGTTAATTGGAAAATATAGAAACCATTAAAAACGATACATAGAACTTATGTACTTCCTCTAACTTGCCTCATATAAATGTGTTCATTCTCCAGTCTTCTGACTTGGGTTGTAGAAAACAGTGTTGTACTTCAATGGGAAACTTTGCATCCTCTGTAGCACAGCCTACTGCTTATCAGGCTGATTCTATGGGAGCTCTTGTAGAAATCTCTACATTGTAGGCAACTGATAGACACACAATTTATGTTTTGTCTGCTGGAGATTGGTCTCCCACTCTCATGTGGGAAAGCCCGCCTGTGTCCATTTGCACATTTAATTCAACATTACTGCTTATAAATGTGTTTCTTTTTTGACCTTTCCTTTGAAGGTTAGAACAGTTACCTGGTTCCTTCATTTAATAAGTTTAATAAAATCTTTAATATGCATTCTTTTTTATATTTGAATAAGAGTCATGATTTTACCTTTTCTTGAAAATTATCTAATAGGGTCAAGGTAATTTCTTTGAATATTTGTCTACTGGTTAGAGTTTCTTCTTTCTTTAGAATATTATACTGGTAACAGATCACAGCAAAGATTTCCAGTTTTACTCTTATAAAGTGGAGGTAGAACTTAAAGATAGGTGCCAGACAATGAGAGCTGAGTACTTCTAAATTTGTCTGACTTCTTGTCCCCTACCCCTGGTCCTTTACTGGGGTCTCACCCACTCCTAACTCAGTAGCAGTATTATTTAATGAGCCACCTCCATCTAGTATCCCCAAAGCATTCATTCATCTTTCAGTTTCACAGACATAATAACTTTTCCTCTTTTAATACTTATATTTCACTAATTTATAACATCTAATTAAACTACATATCAGTGTAGCCAGCATAAAAAGATCTAAGAACAAACATACCTGACAAGATAAACATGCAGCCTAACTGGCTGAAGCAGTACCTACACCTGGCTGACTTGCTTGCTATTCATGGGAGCTGATAGTGCTGTGGTCAAGTCTGTGTGCTCCCTGTTGGTTAATTGGTTAATTGTGTAAGGGCGCTGCAGGCAGTCCAGTGAAGAGGGTGTGTGGCAGAGGCTAGCTGCCTGTTTGCACATTTCTGTCTCTTCCAGGACACACAGCTGGGCCTCATATCCCAGTCTCATTTGCAGTTAGTGTCGCCATGAGACTGAAGTCCGGTTAATGGAATTTAAGTGAGAGTAACAATTCTTCTAGGTCTGCCACTGCTACTCTCCAGTTTTCTTTCCCCTTCATCTGGCTTGATGGAGACATTCACCTTAAAGTCAGTGATAAAGATGGCGCAGCCAGAAGACATAAGGAGCCTGGGTCTCTAAATCACTGCTTGCAGGGCCTGCTGACAAGGAATATCCAACTTTTGGAGATATTGGAGAGACTATCCTTTCTCCACTGTGTCCTTTTGATACCTTTGTCAAAAATTAGTTGATTATGTATATTTTGACTTATTTCTGGGCTCTCTATTCTGTTCCATTAGTCTACATGTCTGTTTTTATACCAGTCCCATACTGTTTTGATTACTGTAGCTTTGGAATATAATTTAAAATCAGGAAGTGTGATGCCCACAGCTTTGTTCTTTTTGCTCAAGATTCTTGTGGCCATTTGTGGTCTTTTACATTTCCATACAAATTTTAGGATTTGCTTTTTCTATTTCTGTGAAGAATTCCATTGGGATTTTGATAGGGATTGTGCGGAATCTGCATATTGCTTTGGGAAGTATGGATATTTTAACAGTATTAATTCTTCAGATTCATGAGCACAGGAAGCTTTCCACTTATTTGTGTCCTCTTCAATTTATTTTCTCAGGTTGGCATTTGTGAATAAAAATGCTACCGATTACTGTATATTGATATTGCATCCTGCAACATTATTGAATTTATTTATTAGTTCTAATAGTGTTTTGTGGAATCTTTGGGTTTTTTACATATGGGATCATGTCATCTTCAAATAGAGATAATTTTACTTCTTTCTTTCCTATTTGGATGCCTATCCCTTTATTCATAAGTCAATGAATAATGAATAAATGAATAACGAACAAAGAACAATTTGTCCTGCCTTAGTCAGTTTGAGCTGATAGAACAAAGTACCATAGATCTGGTGGCTTACAAACAACAGAAATCTACTTCTCACAGTTCTGGAGGTTGCAAGTCCAAGGTCAGGGTGCCAGTATGGTCAGGTTCAGGTAAGGTCCCAATTTGAAATTGCAGACTGCCACCTTCTCATCGTGTTCCCAGGTGGCAGAAGGAGAAAGGGAGATCACTCTGGCCTCTCCTTGTAAGGGCACTAATCCTATCATGAGGGCTCTACACTCATGACCTAACTACTTGCCAAAGGCCCCACCTTCAAATACCATAATATTGGGGATTATATTTCAACATATGAATTTTGGGGGACACAAACATTCAATTCATAACATGTCTGATATACCAGGCACTTAATTTTATACAGTCAATTAATTGATTCATTTCAGTAAATGGGGACAGTTACTGTGTTAGGCCTTTCTCACATTGCAGTAAAGAAATACCCGAGACTGAGTAATTTATAAAGAAAAAAGGTTAAATAACTCAGGTTCTACAGGGTGTACAGGAAGCATGGCAAACAAAGCATGAAACAAAGCTGGCATATGCTTGGCTTCTAGAGAGGCTTCATGAAACTTCCAATCATGGCAGAAAATGAAGGGGGAGCAGGTGTCTCATATGGCAGAGCAAGAGCAAGAGAGAGAGAATAGGAGGGAGGTACTAAACACTTTTAAATGAACAGATCTCATGATAACTCACTCACTATCGTGAACACAGCACCAAGCCATGAGGAATCTGCCCCCATGATACAAACACCTCCCGCCAGGCCCTGTCTCCATCATTGGGAATTACAATTCAAACATGAGATTTGGGTGGGGACAAACATCCAAGTTATATTATTCTGCCCCTGGCCCCTCTCAAATCTTATGTTCTTTTCACATGGCAAAATACAATCATGCCTTCCCAATAGTTCCCCAACGTCTTAACTCTTTCCAGCATTAACTCAAAAGTTCAGTCTCATCTGAGACAAGGCAAGTCTCTTTCATCTATGAGCCTGTAAAATCAAAAACAAGTTATTTACTTCCAAGATACTATGGAGGTAAACACTACCATTCCAAAAAAGAGAAGTTGGTCAAAAAAGGGGACTAGAAGCACCATATGAGTCTGAAACCCAGCAGGGCATTCATTACATTTTAAAGCTCCAAAATAATCTCCTGTCATTCCATGTCCCACATCCAGGTCACACTGGTGCAAGGGGTGGGCTCCCAAGACCTTGGGCAGCTCCGCCCCTGTGGTTTTGCAGGGTGCAAACCCCAAGGCTACTCTCACTGGCTTGAATTGAGTGCCTATGGCTTTTCCAGGTGCAGGGCTCAAGCTGCTGGTGGACCTACCATCTACCACTGTCCTCAGGTCTTGAGGACAGTGGCCCTCTTCCCACAACTCCACTAGGCAGTTTACCTGTGGGGACTCTGTGTGGGGCCTCCAACCCCACATTCTTCCTCCCCATTGCCCTAGTAGAGGTTCTCTGTGAGGGCTCCGCCCCTGCAGCAGGCTTCAGCCTGGACACCCAGGCTTTTCCATATATCCTCTGAAATCTAGGAGGAAGCTACCAAGAATCCACCACTCTTGCACTCTGTGCACTTGGAGGGTTACTATCACATGGAAATTGCCAAGGCTCATGACTTGCATTCCCCAAAGTGGCACCTTGAGCTGTATCTGTGCCCCTTTGAGCCATAGCTGGAGCTGGAGTGTCTGGGATGCCAGGAACAGTGTCCCAAGGCTGCACAGGGCAGTGGAGCCCTGTTTCTGGTCCACGAAACGATTCTTCCCTCCTCAGCCTCTGGGCCTGTGATGGGAGGGGCTACTGGAAAGACCTCCGAAATGCATTTGACGTCTTTTCTGCACCATCTTGGATATTAGCATTTGACCCCCATTTAATTATGCAACTATCTCTAGCAAGTGGTCTTCACAGTCTGCTTGAATTCTGCTTCACAGTCTGCTTGAATTCGTCTCCTGAAAAAGCTTTTTCTTTTTTGCTATATGGCTGGGGCTAGAAATATTCCAAACCTTTATGCTCTGCTTTCCTGTTAAAAACATAATTCCAACTTTAAGTCATTCTTTTGCTCCCTCATATAAGCATAGGTTGTTAGAAGCATTCAGGCCACATCTTGGACACTTTGTTGCTTATAAATTTCTTCTGTCAGATATCCTAAATCATCACTCTTTAGCTCAAACTTCCATAGATCCCTAGGGCATGAACAGAATGCATGAAACAAACTCTTTGCTAAGGCATAACACAAGTGACCTCTGCTCCAGTTCCCAATCAGTTCTTCTTTTCTATCTGAGACTTCAGCATCCTGGACTTCACTGTCCATATCACTATCAACATTTTGATCACAACCATTAAATCAGTCTTTAAGAAGTTCCAAACTTTCCCTCCTCTTCCTATCTTCTGAGTCCTCCAAACTCTTCCAACCTCTGCCTGTTATCCAGTTCCAAAGCTACTTCCACATTTTCAGGTATCTTTATAGAAATGCCCCACTCCTCAATACTGATTTTCTCTGCTAGGCAATTCTTGCATTGCTATAAAGAAATACTTGAGACTGGGTAATTTATAAAGAGAAGAGGTTTAATTGGCTCACGGTTCTTCAGACTGCAGAAAACATGGCACTGACATCTGCTTGTCTTGTGGGGAGACCTCATGAAGCTTCCATTCATGGTGGAAGGTGAAGGAAGAGCAGACATCTCACATGGCAGAGCAGGAGCAACAGAGAGAGAGAGAAAGAGAGACAGTGTGTGTTTGTGTGTGTTGATGGGGCAGGGTGGGTACCACACACTTTTAAATGACCAGATCTCATGAGAAGTCACTCATTTTTGCAAAGACAGCACCAAACCATGAGGGATTTGTTCCCATGATCCAAACACCTCCCACCAGGCCCCACCTCCAGCCTTGGGAATTATAATTCAACATGAGATTTGAGTGGGGGAAAGTATCCAAACTATATCATTGCTTTTTGCTGGTCTTATTTAAGTAAATTTATTCTTTCACAGCATGGCTCTGTGGAATTTCTTTTTCACGTTATTAGGAATTTACTCCTTGCCCTGTTCTTTCAGGAAATGCAGTTGGGATCCTAAAGGCTGGGGGCTGTAGCCTTGCCAGGGATTAGAGTTGAGTATTCATCGGGAAGTTGGAAAAGCCCTCCACAGAGGGAAGAAGTCTGCCACTTCTGTAACCTTTTAGAACCAGCCTTTCAGTTAAGGAGGACCCAAAAAGACAAACAATGACATTTGGATAATGACTTTTTGGGAATTTTGTTTAAACCTTTGCTGCAATTAAAAATCAATAATTTCTCTTTCTGTGATTGCTTAATGATTTAAGAATCTGGCTCATTCATCAACTGGGAACAAGGACAAGTATAAAGCTGAGTGAAATGACTAGGCTCTGGGGCTTGGAGGTTGGAGGCAAATTCTTGCCAGCTTGAGTGAGGAGGTGAGATCACGGGCTCCCTCCTCTGAAGAGCTCTCCATGAGTGAGACCTAAGGGGGCTCAGTTTGCCCCAAAGAGATCTTGGACACTATGAAACTCTTCAATAACCTCAAGGAGTCATAAGAGGAGGACAAAATCTTTTCTCCCCCAAACAATTGAGATTTGAAACACGTATGACCATTGTCCCATTCCTGGGGGTGGAACGGCTGCTGTGTACCCCATTATCATGCCGTTCTTGCTCAGCCCCTCTCACTAACAGTCTAGGCTTTGGAGGACACTGTGCAAAGATACCTCTGCTTTGCCGTTTGAGATTTTATTTATGGCTATCTTAGTCCATTTTGTGTTGCTGTAACAGAATATCTGAGATTGGGTAATTTAAAAAGAAAAGGAGTTTATTTAGCTCACAATGCTGGTGGCTGGGAAGTTCAAGAGCATGGCCCTAGCATCTGGTCAGCTTCTGATGAGGCCTATGTGCTGTGTCAAGACATGGCGGAGAAGTGGTAAAGCAAGCATTTGTGAAAAGGCACTAAACAGGAGGAACCTCACTTTATAACAACCCATTCACACAGGAACTAATCCCTTCCCTCCAGAGTGAGCACTCACTCACTCCCTTGAGATGGTCTTATTCTATTCATAAGGGATCCACTCTGATGTTCCGAACACCTCCCATTAGGCCCCACCTCCCAACAGTGCTGCAGTGGCAATTAGCTTTAATGTGAGTTTTGGGGGACCAACCACATCCAAACCATAGCAATGCCCGAATCACACTGTGAAAGGCACTGGGTTAAAGTTAAAGGCCCATTCTATATGAATCTACCAAAGCCATTAAGATCAGACTAGATTAAGACCTAGTGAATGTTAGTAGATCTAATACTAGTTGAGAGCTGAAAGAGGGGAGGGAGGCTAATTATATCAGAAAGCTACTCTAGGTAAGTGTATTAGTCCATTTTCACACAGTTCCACATGCCTGGGGAGGCCTCAGAATCATGGCAAGTGGCCAAAGGCATTTCTTACATGGCAGTCGCAAGAGAAAAATGAGAGAAGATACAAAAGCGGGAACCCCTGATAAAACCATCAGATCTCGTGAGACTTATTCACTACCAGGAGAATAGTATGGGGGATCCACCCCCGTGATTCAAATTGCCTCCCACCGGGCCCCTCCCACAATATGTGGGAATTATGGGAGTACAATTCAAGATGAGATTTGGGTGGGGACACAGAGCAAAACCATATCAGTGAGCTTCAAGCATAGTTGTGAGCCCCTTGGCTGTCATGACAAGAAGAGACATTCTATTCGTAACTTAGTTTTAATTGTCTTTAAAAAAAAAAAAAAAAAAGGAAGCTACCAACCCATCAAAAGGTGCACAGTTCCATAGACCTAAACTCCAAAAAGTTTGTAGGGAATTTGAATCAGGACTTATGACAACATAATAGTGTCTTGAATAGATGCTTTTAGAACACAGGGAGATAATCTTTAGATGATCATTATTACATTCATATTTTACAAAACCCTTTGGCATAAAATATTGTAAACCTCTTCTGTTACATCATTTCTATTTGAGTAAGAAAATCTTAGCATATAACTTTTTTACTTTATTTTATTTTTTGAGACAGAGTCTCACTCTGTGGCCCAGGCTGGAGTGCAGTGGCACAATCTCGGCTCACTGCAGTTTCTGCCTCCCAGGTTCAAGTGATTTTCCTGCCTCAGCCTCCCTAGTAGTTGGGACACTGGTGCCCGCCACCACGCCTGGATGATTTTTGTATTTATAGTAGAGACGGAGTTTCACCATGTTGGCCAGGGTGGTCTGTAACTCCTGACCTTAGGTGATCCATGTGCCTCGGCCTCCCATAGTGCTGGGATTACAGGCGTGAGCCAGTACACCCGGCCTTCGTATATAACTTTAGATGCAGCTGGACCGTGTGCGTGTGCGTTTCCCACTCTATGCCTCCTGCATGCCCTTGAAGCAGAGGGCTCCTTCACTTCATTTCCTCTACTTCACCACATTGAAGCAGAGGCCCCTCTCTACTTCACTTCCTCAGGGGTTGTGTGCAGCACAATGGAAAGCAGCGTGAATCTGCAACTCCTTCTGGCTGTTATCCTCCGAGAACCTAAGCCTTGGATTAATACAGCAGAGACAAATGCCCATTGCTCAGGGACTATCCCATGTTCTCCAAACTTCCCCATTTCCTGGTCATTAGGTGGGGGGGGGTCATGTGACTTGTTTTGGCTAATGAGCTGTGAGTAGAAGTAAACATATGAATACATCAATATAATTGCATGTATGTGTTGATGTAGAATGCAATGTCCTGCACATACGCTCTGCAACTTTATTTTAGGAAATACTTAATCTTGGAGGCATTTCTATATTAGTATACATAAGTTTATCTTTTTATTTTAAACTGTTACCATATCACAATAAGAATATAGCATAATTTCAACTACTCCCTTCTTTTGTTGGACATTTAGATGCTTTCCACTATTTTACAATGATAAAAACACTTCTGTCGGGGGGGGGGGGCAGAGCAAGATGGCCGAATAGGAACAGCTCCAGTCTCCAGCTCCCAGCGCGAGCGACACAGAAGACAGGTGATTTCTGCATTATCAACTGAGGTACTGGGTTCATCTCACTGGGGAGTGCCGGACAATTGGTGCTGGTCAGCTGTTGCAGCCTGACCAGCGAGAGCTGAAGCAGGGCGAGGCATCGCCTCACCTGGGAAGCGCAAGGGGGAAGGGAATCCCTTTTCCTAGCCAGGGGAACTGAGACACACAACACCTGGAAAATCGGGTAACTCCCACCCCAATACTACGCTTTAAGCAAACGGGCACACCAGGAGATTATATCCCACACCTGGCCGGGAGGGTCCCATGCCCATGGAGCCTTCCTCATTGCTAGCACAGCAGTCTGCGATCTAACCGCAAGGCAGCAGCGAGGCTGGGGGAGGGGTGCCCGCCATTGCTGAGGCTTAAGTAGGTAAACAAAGCCCTGGGAAAATCGAACTGGGTGGAGCTCACAGCAGTTCAAGGAGGCCTGCCAGTCTCTGTAGACTCCACCTCTGGGGACAGGGCACAGCTGAACAACAACAACAACAAAAAAGCAGCAGAAACCTCTGCAGACGTAAGCGACTCTGTCTGACAGCTTTGAAGAGAGCGGTGGATCTCCCAACACGGAGGTTGAGATCTGAGAACGGACAGACTGCCTGCTCGAGTGGGTCCCTGATCTCTGAGTAGCCTAACTGGGAGACATCCTCCACTAGGGGCAGACCGACACCCCACACCTCACACGGTGGAGTACACCCCTGAGAGGAAGCTTCCAAAAAAAGAATCAGACAGGTACACTCGCTGTTCAGCAGTATTCTATCTTCTGTAGCCTTTGCTGCTGATACCCAGGCAAACAGGGTCTGGAGTGGACCTCAAGCAATCTTCAATGGACCTACAGCTGAGGGTCCTGACTGTTAGAAGGAAAACTAACAAATAGGAAGGCCACCCACACCAAAACCCCATCAGTACATCACCATCATCAAAGACCAGAGGCAGATAAAACCACAAAGATGGGGAAAAAGCAGGGCAGAAAAGCTGGAAATTCAAAAAATCAGAGCGCATCTCCCCCTGCAAAGGAACGCAGCTCATCGCCAGCAACGGATCAAAGATGGACGGAGAATGACTTTGACGAGATGAGAGAAGAAGGCTTCAGTCCATCAAACTTCTCAGAGCTAAAGGAGGAATTACGTACCCAGCGCAAAGAAACTAAAAATCTTGAAAAAAGAGTGGAAGAATTGATAACTAGAATAATTAATACAGAGAAGGCCATAAATGAACGGACAGAGATGAAAACCATGACACGAGAAATATGTGACAAATGCACAAGCTTCAGTAACCGACTTGATCAACTGGAAGAAAGAGTATCAGCGATTGAGGATCAAATGAATGAAATGAAGCGAGAAGAGAAATCTAAAGAAAAAAGAAGAAAAAGAAATGAACAAAGCCTGCAAGAAGTATGGGATTATGTAAAAAGACCAAATCTACGTCTGATTGGGGTGCCTGAAAGTGAGGGGGAAAATGGAACCAAGTTGGAAAACACTCTTCAGGATATCATCCAGGAGAACTTCCCCAACCTAGTAGGGCAGGCCAACATTCAAATTCAGGAAATACAGAGAACGCCACAAAGATACTCCTCGAGAAGAGCAACTCCAAGACACATAATTGCCAGATTCACCAAAGTTGAAATGAAGGAAAAAATCTTAAGGGCAGCCAGAGAGAAAGGTTGGGTTACCCACAAAGGGAAGCCCATCAGACTAACAGCAGATCTCTCGGCAGAAACTCTACAAGCCAGAAGAAAGTGGGGGCCAATATTCAACATTCTTAAAGAAAAGAATTTTCAACCCAGAATTTCATATCCAGCCAAACTAAGTTTCATAAGTGAAGGAGAAATAAAATCCTTTACAGATAAGCAAATGCTTAGGGATTTTGTCACCACCAGGCCTGCCTTACAAGAGCTCCTGAAGGAAGCACTAAACATGGAAAGGAACAACCGGTACCAGCCATTGCAAAAACATGCCAAAATGTAAAGACCATTGAGGCTAGGAAGAAACTGCATCAACTAACGAGCAAAATAACCAGTTAATATCATAATGGCAGGATGAAGTTCACACATAACAATATCAACCTTAAATGTAAATGGACTAAATGCTCCAATTAAAAGACACAGACTGGCAAACTGGATAGAGTGAAGACCCATCAGTCTGCTGTATTCAGGAGATCCATCTCACATGCAGAGACATACATAGGCTCAAAATAAAGAGATGGAGGAAGATCTACCAAGCAAATGGAGAACAAAAAAAAGCAGGGGTTGCAATACTAGTCTCTGATAAAACAGACTTTAAACCATCAAAGATCAAAAGAGACAAAGAAGGCCATTACATAATGGTAAAGGGATCAATTCAAAAGGAAGAGCTAACTATCCTAAATATATATGCACCCAATACAGGAGCACCCAGATTCATAAAGCAAGTCCTTAGAGACTTACAAAGAGACTTAGACTCCCATACAATAATAATGGGAGACTTCAACACCCCACTGTCAACATTAGACAGATCAATGAGACAGAAAGTTAACAAGGATATCCAGGAATTGAACTCATCTCTGCAGCAAGCAGACCTAATACACATCTACAGAACTCTCCACCCCAAATCAACAGAATATACATTCTTCTCAGCACCACATCACACTTATTCCAAAATTGACCACATAATTGGAAGTAAAGCACTCCTCAGCAAATGTACAAGAACAGAAATTATAACAAACTGTCTCTCAGACCACACTGCAATCAAACTAGAACTCAGGACTAAGAAACTCAATCAAAACCGCTCAACTACATGGAAACTGAATAACCTGCTCCTGAATGACTACTGGGTACACAACGAAATGAAGGCATAAATAAAGATGTTCTTTGAAACCAGTGAGAACAAAGATACAACATACCAGGATCTCTGGGACACATTTAAAGCAGTGTGTAGAGGGAAATTTATAGCACTCAATGCCCACAAGAGAAAGCTGGAAAGATCTAAAATTGATGCTCTAACATCACAATTAAAAGAACTAGAGAAGCAAGAGCAAACACATTCAAAAGCTAG